>NC_060145.1:7618257-7921287 GCF_021461385.2 Schistocerca piceifrons
TCAACGTGATTAACCAAAATTCCAAAAGTATAAAACATAAAAAAATCCTTACCAGAGAGAGAAAACTAATCGTGCTCGGCACCCTCCTCCCACCCTGTGGTGCAACAGATGTCCCTTTCTCCAAAAATGTACTCAAAGGGACTGTAACGTTGCTACCACTCACATGTTGACCTGCTGTGAGGAAAAATCAAGTTAGTACATTTCAAACAGGAAAAAGGTCATTTTAAACTCAACGTGATTAACCAAAATTCCAAAAGTATAAAACATAAAAAAATCCTTACCAGAGAGAGAAAACTAATCGTGCTCGGCACCCTCCTCCCACCCTGTGGTGCAACAGATGTCCCTTTCTCGAAAAATGTACTCAATGGGACTGTAACGTTGCTACCACTCAGCAGTTGACCTGCTGTGAGGAAAAATCAAGTTAGTACATTTCAAACAGGAAGAAGGTCATTTTAAACTCAACGTGATTAACCAAAATTCCAAAAGTATAAAACATAAAAAAATCCTTACCAGAGAGAGAAAACTAATCGTGCTCGGCACCCTCCTCCCACCCTGTGGTGCAACAGATGTCCCTTTCTCCAAAAATGCACTCAATGGGACTGTAACGTTGCTACCACTCACCAGTTGACCTGCTGTGAGGAAAAATCAAGTTAGTACATTTCAAACAGGAAGAAGGTCTTTTTAAACTCAACGTGATTAACCAAAATTCCAAAAGTATAAAACATAAAAAAATCCTTACCAGAGAGAGAAAACTAATCGTGCTCGGCACCCTCCTCCCACCCTGTGGTGCAACAGATGTCCCTTTCTCCAAAAATGCACTCAATGGGACTGTAACGTTGCTACCACTCACCAGTTGACCTGCTGTGAGGAAAAATCAAGTTAGTACATTTCAAACAGGAAAAAGGTCATTTTAAACTCAACGTGATTAACCAAAATTCCAAAAGTATAAAACATAAAAAAATCCTTACCAGAGAGAGAAAACTAATCGTGCTCGGCACCCTCCTCCCACCCTGTGGTGCAACAGATGTCCCTTTCTCCAAAAATGTACTCAATGGGACTGTAACGTTGCTACCACTCAACAGTTGACCTGCTGTGAGGAAAAATCAAGTTAGTACATTTCAAACAGGAAAAAGGTCATTTTAAACTCAACGTGATTAACCAAAATTCCAAAAGTATAAAACATAAAAAAATCCTTACCAGAGAGAGAAAACTAATCGTGCTCGGCACCCTCCTCCCACCCTGTGGTGCAACAGATGTCCCTTTCTCCAAAAATGTACTCAATGGGACTGTAACGTTGCTACCACTCACCAGTTGACCTGCTGTGAGGAAAAATCAAGTTAGTACATTTCAAACAGGAAAAAGGTCATTTTAAACTCAACGTGATTAACCAAAAGTACAAAACATAAAAAAATCCTCACCAGAGAGAGAAAACTAATCGTACTCGGCACCCTCCTCCCACCCTGTGGTGCAACAGATGTCCCTTTCTCCAAAAATGTACTCAATGGGACTGTAACATTGCTACCACTCACCAGTTGACCTGCTGTGAGGAAAAATCAAGTTAGTACATTTCAAACAGGAAAAAGGTCATTTTAAACTCAACGTGATTAACCAAAATTCCAAAAGTATAAAACATAAAAAAATCCTTACCAGAGAGAGAAAACTAATCGTGCTCATCACCCTCCTCCCACCCTGTGGTGGAACAGATGCCCCTTTCTCCAAAATTTACTCAATGGGACTGTAACGTTGCTACCACTCACCAGTTGACCTGCTGTAATTAAAAATCAAGTTAGTACATTTCAAACAGGAAAAAGGTCATTTTTAACTCAACGTGATTAACCAAATTTCCAAAAGTATAAAACATAAAAAAATCCTTACCAGAGAGAGAAAACTAATCGTGCTCGGCACCCTCCTCCCCCCCTGTGGTGCAACAGATGTCCCTTTCTCCAAAAATGTACTCAATGGGACTGTAACGTTGCTACCACTCACCAGTTGACCTGCTGTGAGGAAAAATCAAGTTAGTACATTTCAAACAGGAAGAAGGTCATTTTAAACTCAACGTGATTAACCAAAATTCCAAAAGTATAACACATAAAAAAATCCTTACCAGAGAGAGAAAACTAATCGTGCTCGGCACCCACCTCCCACCCTGTGGTGCAACAGATGTCCCTTTCTCCAAAAATGTACTCAATGGGACTGTAACGTTGCTACCACTCACCAGTTGACCTGCTGTGAGGAAAAATCAAGTTAGTACATTTCAAACAGGAAAAAGGTCATTTTAAACTCAACGTGATTAACCAAACATCCAAAAGTATAAAACATAAAAAAATCCTTACCAGAGAGAGAAAACTAATCGTGCTCGGCACCCTCCTCCCACCCTGTGGTGCAACAGATGTCCCTTTCTCCAAAAATGTACTCAATGGGACTGTAACGTTGCTACCACTCACTAGTTGACCTGCTGTGAGGAAAAATCAAGTTAGTACATTTCAAACAGGAAAAAGGTCATTTTAAACTCAACGTGATTAACCAAAATTCCAAAAGTATAAAACATAAAAAAATCCTTACCAGAGAGAGAAAACTAATCGTGCTCGGCACCCTCCTCCCACCCTGTGGTGCAACAGATGTCCCTTTCTCCAAAAATGTACTCAATGGGACTGTAACGTTGCTACCACTCACCAGTTGACCTGCTGTGAGGAAAAATCAAGTTAGTACATTTCAAACAGGAAAAAGGTCATTTTAAACTCAACGTGATTAACCAAAAGTACAAAACATAAAAAAATCCTTACCAGAGAGAGAAAACTAATTGTACTCGGCACCCTCCTCCCACCCTGTGGTGCAACAGATGTCCCTTTCTCCAAAAATGTACTCAATGGGACTGTAACATTGCTACCACTCACCAGTTGACCTGCTGTGAGGAAAAATCAAGTTAGTACATTTCAAACAGGAAAAAGGTCATTTTAAACTCAACGTGATTAACCAAAATTCCAATAGTATAAAACATAAAAAAATCCTTACCAGAGAGAGAAAACTAATCGTGCTCGGCACCCTCCTCCCACCCTGTGGTGGAACAGATGCCCCTTTCTCCAAAATTTACTCAATGGGACTGTAACGTTGCTACCACTCACCAGTTGACCTGCTGTAATTAAAAATCAAGTTAGTACATTTCAAACAGGAAAAAGGTCATTTTTAACTCAACGTGATTAACCAAATTTCCAAAAGTATAAAACATAAAAAAATCCTTACCAGAGAGAGAAAACTAATCGTGCTCGGCACCCTCCTCCCCCCCTGTGGTGCAACAGATGTCCCTTTCTCCAAAAATGTACTCAATGGGACTGTAACGTTGCTACCACTCACCAGTTGACCTGCTGTGAGGAAAAATCAAGTTAGTACATTTCAAACAGGAAAAAGGTCATTTTAAACTCAACGTGATTAACCAAAATTCCAAAAGTATAAAACATAAAAAAATCCTTACCAGAGAGAGAAAACTAATCGTGCTCGGCACCCTCCTCCCACCCTGTGGGGCAACAGATGTCCCTTTCTCCAAAAATGTACTCAATGGGACTGTAACGTTGCTACCACTCACCAGTTGACCAGCTGTGAGGAAAAATCAAATTAGTACATTTCAAACAGGAAAAAGGTCATTTTAAACTCAACGTGATTAACCAAAATTCCAAAAGTATAAAACATAAAAAAATCCTTACCAGAGAGAGAAAACTAATCGTGCTCGGCACCCTCCTCCCACCCTGTGGTGCAACAGATGTCCCTTTCTCCAAAAATGTACTCAATGGGACTGTAACGTTGCTACCACTCACCAGTTGACCTGTAGTGAGGAAAAATCAAGTTAGTACATTTCAAACAGGAAAAAGGTCATTTTAAACTCAACATGATTAACCAAAATTCCAAAAGTATAAAACATAAAAAAATCCTTACCAGAGAGAGAAAACTAATCGTGCTCGGCACCCTCCTCCCACCCTGTGGTGCAACAGATGTCCCTTTCTCCAAAAATGTACTCAATGGGACTGTAACGTTGCTACCACTCACCAGTTGACCTGCTGTGAGGAAAAATCAAGTTAGTACATTTCAAACAGGAAAAAGGTCATTTTAAACTCAACGTGATTAACCAAAATTCCAAAAGTATAAAACATAAAAAAATCCTTACCAGAGAGAGAAAACTAATCGTGCTCGGCACCCTCCTCCCACCCTGTGGTGCAACAGATGTCCCTTTCTCCAAAAATGCACTCAATGGGACTGTAACGTTGCTACCACTCACCAGTTGACCTGCTGTGAGGAAAAATCAAGTTAGTACATTTCAAACAGGAAGAAGGTCATTTTAAACTCAACGTGATTAACCAAAATTCCAAAAGTATAAAACATAAAAAAATCCTTACCAGAGAGAGAAAACTAATCGTGCTCGGCACCCTCCTCCCACCCTGTGGTGCAACAGATGTCCCTTTCTCCAAAAATGCACTCAATGGGACTGTAACGTTGCTACCACTCACCAGTTGACCTGCTGTGAGGAAAAATCAAGTTAGTACATTTCAAACAGGAAGAAGGTCATTTTAAACTCAACGTGATTAACCAAAATTCCAAAAGTATAACACATAAAAAAATCCTTACCAGAGAGAGAAAACTAATCGTGCTCGGCACCCACCTCCCACCCTGTGGTGCAACAGATGTCCCTTTCTCCAAAAATGTACTCAATGGGACTGTAACGTTGCTACCACTCACCAGTTGACCTGCTGTGAGGAAAAATCAAGTTAGTACATTTCAAACAGGAAAAAGGTCATTTTAAACTCAACGTGATTAACCAAAATTCCAAAAGTATAAAACATAAAAAAATCCTTACCAGAGAGAGAAAACTAATCGTGCTCGGCACCCTCCTCCCACCCTGTGGTGCAACAGATGTCCCTTTCTCCAAAAATGTACTCAATGGGACTGTAACGTTGCTACCACTCACTAGTTGACCTGCTGTGAGGAAAAATCAAGTTAGTACATTTTAAACAGGAAAAAGGTCATTTTAAACTCAACGTGATTAACTAAAATTCCTAAAGTATAAAACATAAAAAAATCCTTACCAGAGAGAGAAAACTAATCGTGCTCGGCACCCTCCTCCCACCCTGTGGTGCAACAGATGTCCCTTTCTCCAAAAATGTACTCAATGGGACTGTAACGTTGCTACCACTCACATGTTGACCTGCTGTGAGGAAAAATCAAGTTAGTACATTTCAAACAGGAAAAAGGTCATTTTAAACTCAACGTGATTAACCAAAAGTACAAAACATAAAAAAATCCTTACCAGAGAGAGAAAACTAATCGTACTCGGCACCCTCCTCCCACCCTGTGGTGCAACAGATGTCCCTTTCTCCAAAAATGTACTCAATGGGACTGTAACGTTGCTACCACTCACCAGTTGACCTGCTGTGAGGAAAAATCAAGTTAGTACATTTCAAACAGGAAAAAGGTCATTTTAAACTCAACGTGATTAACCAAAATTCCAAAAGTATAAAACATAAAAAAATCCTTACCAGAGAGAGAAAACTAATCGTGCTCGTCACCCTCCTCCCACCCTGTGGTGGAACAGATGCCCCTTTCTCCAAAATTTACTCAATGGGGCTGTAACGTTGCTACCACTCACCAGTTGACCTGCTGTAATTAAAAATCAAGTTAGTACATTTCAAACAGGAAAAAGGTCATTTTTAACTCAACGTGATTAACCAAATTTCCAAAAGTATAAAACATAAAAAAATCCTTACCAGAGAGAGAAAACTAATCGTGCTCGGCACCCTCCTCCCACCCTGTGGTGCAACAGATGTCCCTTTCTCGAAAAATGTACTCAATGGGACTGTAACGTTGCTACCACTCACCAGTTGACCTGCTGTGAGGAAAAATCAAGTTAGTACATTTCAAACAGGAAAAAGGTCATTTTAAACTCAACGTGATTAACCAAAATTCCAAAAGTATAAAACATAAAAAAATCCTTACCAGAGAGAGAAAACTAATCGTGCTCGGCACCCTCCTCCCACCCTGTGGGGCAACAGATGTCCCTTTCTCCAAAAATGTACTCAATGGGACTGTAACGTTGCTACCACTCACCAGTTGACCTGCTGTGAGGAAAAATCAAGTTAGTACTTTTCAAACAGGAAAAAGGTCATTTTAAACTCAAGGTGATTAACCAAAATTCCAAAAGTATAAAACATAAAAAAATCCTTACCAGAGAGAGAAAACTAATCGTGCTCGGCACCCTCCTCCCACCCTGTGGTGCAACAGATGTCCCTTTCTCCAAAAATGTACTCAATGGGACTGTAACGTTGCTACCACTCACCAGTTGACCTGTAGTGAGGAAAAATCAAGTTAGTACATTTCAAACAGGAAAAAGGTCATTTTAAACTCAACATGATTAACCAAAATTCCAAAAGTATAAAACATAAAAAAATCCTTACCAGAGAGAGAAAACTAATCGTGCTCGGCACCCTCCTCCCACCCTGTGGTGCAACAGATGTCCCTTTCTCCAAAAATGTACTCAATGGGACTGTAACGTTGCTACCACTCACCAGTTGACCTGCTGTGAGGAAAAATCAAGTTAGTACATTTCAAACAGGAAAAAGGTCATTTTAAACTCAACGTGATTAACCAAAATTCCAAAAGTATAAAACATAAAAAAATCCTTACCAGAGAGAGAAAACTAATCGTGCTCCTCACCCTCCTCCCACCCTGTGGTGCAACAGATGTCCCTTTCTCCAAAAATGTACTCAATGGGACTGTAACGTTGCTACCACTCACCAGTTGACCTGCTGTGAGGAAAAATCAAGTTAGTACATTTCAAACAGGAAAAAGGTCATTTTAAACTCAACGTGATTAACCAAAATTCCAAAAGTATAAAACATAAAAAAATCCTTACCAGAGAGAGAAAACTAATCGTGCTCGGCACCCTCCTCCCACCCTGTGGTGCAACAAATGTCCCTTTCTCCAAAAATGCACTCAATGGGACTGTAACGTTGCTACCACTCACCAGTTGACCTGCTCTGAGGAAAAATCAAGTTAGTACATTTCAAACAGGAAGAAGGTCATTTTAAACTCAACGTGATTAACCAAAACTCCAAAAGTATAACACATAAAAGAATCCTTACCAGAGAGAGAAAACTAATCGTGCTCGGCACCCACCTCCCACCCTGTGGTGCAACAGATGTCCCTTTCTCCAAAAATGTACTCAATGGGACTGTAACGTTGCTACCACTCACCAGTTGACCTGCTGTGAGGAAAAATCAAGTTAGTACATTTCAAACAGGAAAAAGGTCATTTCAAACTCAACGTGATTAACCAAAATTCCAAAAGTATAAAACATAAAAAAATCCTTACCAGAGAGAGAAAACTAATCGTGCTCGGCACCCTCCTCCCACCCTGTGGTGCAACAAATGTCCCTTTCTCCAAAAATGCACTCAATGGGACTGTAACGTTGCTACCACTCACCAGTTGACCTGCTCTGAGGAAAAATCAAGTTAGTACATTTCAAACAGGAAGAAGGTCATTTTAAACTCAACGTGATTAACCAAAACTCCAAAAGTATAACACATAAAAGAATCCTTACCAGAGAGAGAAAACTAATCGTGCTCGGCACCCACCTCCCACCCTGTGGTGCAACAGATGTCCCTTTCTCCAAAAATGTACTCAATGGGACTGTAACGTTGCTACCACTCACCAGTTGACCTGCTGTGAGGAAAAATCAAGTTAGTACATTTCAAACAGGAAAAAGGTCATTTTAAACTCAACGTGATTAACCAAAAGTACAAAAGTATAACACATAAAAGAATCCTTACCAGAGAGAGAAAACTAATCGTGCTCGGCACCCACCTCCCACCCTGTGGTGCAACAGATGTCCCTTTCTCCAAAAATGTACTCAATGGGACCGTAACGTTGCTACCACTCACCAGTTGACCTGCTGTGAGGAAAAATCAAGTTAGTACATTTCAAACAGGAAAAAGGTCATTTTAAACTCAACGTGATTAACCAAAAATCCAAAAGTATAAAACATAAAAAAATCCTTACCAGAGAGAGAGAACTAATCATGCTCCTCACCCTCCTCCCACCCTGTGGTGCTACAGATGTCCCTTTCTCCAAAATTTACTCAATGGGACTGTAACGTTGCTACCACTCACCAGTTGACCTGCTGTGAGGAAAAATCAAGTTAGTACATTTCACACAGGAAAAAGATCATTTTAAACTCAACATGATTAACCAAAATTCCAAAAGTATAAAACATAAAAAAATCCTTACCAGAGAGAGAAAACTAATCGTGCTCGGCACCCTCCTCCCACCCTGTGGTGCAACAGATGTCCCTTTCTCCAAAATGTACTCAATGGGACTGTAACGTTGCTACCACTCACCAGTTGACCTGCTGTGAGGAAAAATCAAGTTAGTACATTTCAAACAGGAAAAAGGTCATTTTAAACTCAACGTGATTAACCAAAATTCCAAAAGTATAAAACATAAAAAAATCCTTACCAGAGAGAGAAAACTAATCGTGCTCGGCACCCTCCTCCCACCCTGTGGTGCAACAGATGTCCCTTTCTCCAAAAATGTACTCAATGGGACTGTAACGTTGCTACCACTCACCAGTTGACCTGCTGTGAGGAAAAATCAAGTTAGTACATTTCAAACAGGAAAAAGGTCATTTTAAACTCAACGTGATTAACCAAAATTCCAAAAGTATAAAACATAAAAAAATCCTTACCAGAGAGAGAAAACTAATCGTGCTCGGCATCCTCCTCCCACCCTGTGTTGCAACAGATGTCCCTTTCTCCAAAATTTACTCAATGGGACTGTAACGTTGCTACCACTCACCAGTTGACCTGCTGTGAGGAAAAATCAAGTTAGTACATTTCAAACAGGAAAAAGGTCATTTTAAACTCAACGTGATTAACCAAAATTCCAAAAGTATAAAACATAAAAAAATCCTTACCAGAGAGAGAAAACTAATCGTGCTCCTCACCCTCCTCCCACCCTGTGGTGCAACAGATGTCCCTTTCTCCAAAAATGTACTCAATGGGACTGTAACGTTGCTACCACTCACCAGTTGACCTGCTGTGAGGAAAAATCAAGTTAGTACATTTCAAACAGGAAAAAGGTCATTTTAAACTCAACGTGATTAACCAAAATTCCAACAGTATAAAACATAAAAAAATCCTTACCAGAGAGAGAAAACTAATCGTGCTCGGCACCCTCCTCCCACCCTGTGGGGCAACAGATGTCCCTTTCTCCAAAAATGTACTCAATGGGACTGTAACGTTGCTACCACTCACCAGTTGACCTGCTGTGAGGAAAAATCAAGTTAGTACATTTCAAACAGGAAAAAGGTCATTTTAAACTCAAGGTGATTAACCAAAATTCCAAAAGTATAAAACATAAAAAAATCCTTACCAGAGAGAGAAAACTAATCGTGCTCGGCACCCTCCTCCCACCCTGTGGTGCAACAGATGTCCCTTTCTCCAAAAATGTACTCAATGGGTCTGTAACGTTGCTACCACTCACCAGTTGACCTGTAGTGAGGAAAAATCAAGTTAGTACATTTCAAACAGGAAAAAGGTCATTTTAAAGTCAACGTGATTAACAAAAATTCCAAAAGTATAAAACATAAAAAAATCCTTACCAGAGAGAGAAAACTAAGAGTGCTCGGCACCCTCCCCCCACCCTGTGGTGCAACAGATGTCCCTTTCTCCAAAAATGTACTCAATGGGACCGTAACGTTGCTACCACTCACCAGTTGACCTGCTGTGAGGAAAAATCAAGTTAGTACATTTCAAACAGGAAAAAGGTCATTATAACTCAACGTGATTAACCAAAATTCCAAAAGTATAAAACATAAAAAAATCCTTACCAGAGAGGGAAAACTAATCGTGCCCCTCACCCTCCTCCCACCCTGTGGTGCTACAGGTGTCCCTTTCTCCAAAATTTACTCAATGGGACTGTAACGTTGCTACCACTCACCAGTTGACCTGCTGTGAGGAAAAATCAAGTTAGTACATTTCAAACAGGAAAAAGGTCATTTTAAACTCAACGTGATTAACCAAAATTCCAAAAGTATAAAACATAAAAAAATCCTTACCAGAGAGAGAAAACTAATCGTGCTCGGCACCCTCCTCCCACCCTGTGGTGCAACAGATGTCCCTTTCTCCAAAAATGTACTCAATGGGACTGTAACGTTGCTACCACTCACCAGTTGACCTGCTGTGAGGAAAAATCAAGTTAGTACATTTCAAACAGGAAAAAGGTCATTTTAAACTCAACGTGATTAACCAAAATTCCAACAGTATAAAACATAAAAAAATCCTTACCAGAGAGAGAAAACTAATCGTGCTCGTCACCCTCCTCCCACCCTGTGGTGCAACAGATGTCCCTTTCTCCAAAATTTACTCAATGGGACTGTAACGTTGCTACCACTCACCAGTTGACCTGCTGTGAGGAAAAATCAAGTTAGTACATTTCAAACAGGAGAAAAGGTCATTTTAAACTCAACGTGATTAACCAAAATTCCAAAAGTATAAAACATAAAAAAATCCTTACCTGAGAGAGAAAACTAATCGTGCTCGGCACCCTCCTCCCACCCTGTGGTGCAACAGATGTCCCTTTCTCCAAAAATGTACTCAATGGGACCGTAACGTTGCTACCACTCACCAGTTGACCTGCTGTGAGGAAAAATCAAGTTAGTACATTTCAAACAGGAAAAAGGTCATTATAACTCAACGTGATTAACCAAAATTCCAAAAGTATAAAACATAAAAAAATCCTTACCAGAGAGGGAAAACTAATCGTGCCCCTCACCCTCCTCCCACCCTGTGGTGCTACAGGTGTCCCTTTCTCCAAAATTTACTCAATGGGACTGTAACGTTGCTACCACTCACCAGTTGACCTGCTGTGAGGAAAAATCAAGTTAGTACATTTCAAACAGGAAAAAGGTCATTTTAAACTCAACATGATTAACCAAAATTCCAAAAGTATAAAACATAAAAAAATCCTTACCAGAGAGAGAAAACTAATCGTGCTCGGCACCCTCCTCCCACCCTGTGGTGCAACAGATGTCCCTTTCTCCAAAAATGTACTCAATGGGACTGTAACGTTGCTACCACTCACCAGTTGAGCTGCTGTGAGGAAAAATCAAGTTAGTACATTTCAAACAGGAAAAAGGTCATTTTAAACTCAACGTGATTAACCAAAATTCCAAAAGTATAAAACATAAAAAAATCCTTACCAGAGAGAGAAAACTAATCGTGCTCGGCACCCTCCTCCCACCCTGTGGTGCAACAGATGTCCCTTTCTCCAAAAATGTACTCAATGGGACTGTAACGTTGCTACCACTCACCAGTTGACCTGCTGTGAGGAAAAATCAAGTTAGTACATTTCAAACAGGAAATAGGTAATTTTAAACTCAACGTGATTAACCAAAATTCCAAAAGTATAAAACATAAAAAAATCCTTACCAGAGAGAGAGAACTAATCGTGCTCCTCACCCTCCTCCCACCCTGTGGTGCTACAGATGTCCCTTTCTCCAAAATTTACTCAATGGGACTGTAACGTTGCTACCACTCACCAGTTGACCTGCTGTGAGGAAAAATCAAGTTAGTACATTTCAAACAGGAAAAAGGTCATTTTAAACTCAACGTGATTAACCAAAAGTATAAAACATAAAAAAATCCTTACCAGAGAGAGAAAACTAATCGCGCTAGGCACCCTCCTCCCACCCTGTGGTGCAACAGATGTCCCTTTCTCCAAAATTTACTCAATGGGACTGTAACGTTGCTACCACTCACCAGTTGACCTGCTGTGAGGAAAAATCAGGTTAGTACATTTCAAACAGGAAAAAAGTCATTTTAAACTCAACGTGATTAACCAAAATTCCAAAAGTATAAAACATAAAAAAATCCTTACCAGAGAGAGAAAACTAATCGTGCTCGTCACCCTCCTCCCACCCTGTGGTGCAACAGATGTCCCTTTCTCCAAAAATGTACTCAATGGGACTGTAACGTTGCTACCACTCACCAGTTGACCTGCTGTGAGGAAAAATCAAGTTAGTACATTTCAAACAGGAAAAAGGTCATTTTAAACTCAACGTGATTAACCAAAATTCCAAAAGTATAAAACATAAAAAAATCCTTACCAGAGACAGAAAACTAATCGTGCTCGGCACCCTCCTCCCACCCTGTGGTGCAACAGATGTCCCTTTCTCCAAAAATGTACTCAATGGGACTGTAACGTTGCTACCACTCACCAGTTGACCTGCTGTGAGGAAAAATCAAGTTAGTACATTTCAAACAGGAAAAAGGTCATTTTAAACTCGACGTGATTAACCAAAAGTATAAAACATAAAAAAATCCTTACCAGAGAGAGAAAACTAATCGCGCTAGGCACCCTCCTCCCACCCTGTGGTGCAACAGATGTCCCTTTCTCCAAAATTTACTCAATGGGACTGTAATGTTGCTACCACTCACCAGTTGACCTGCTGTGAGGAAAAATCAGGTTAGTACATTTCAAACAGGAAAAAAGTCATTTTAAACTCAACGTGATTAACCAAAATTCCAAAAGTATAAAACATAAAAAAATCCTTACCAGAGAGAGAAAACTAATCGTGCTCGTCACCCTCCTCCCACCCTGTGGTGCAACAGATGTCCCTTTCTCCAAAAATGTACTGAATGGGACTGTAACGTTGCTACCACTCACCAGTTGACCTGCTGTGAGGAAAAATCAAGTTAGTACATTTCAAACAGGAAAAAGGTCATTTTAAACTCAACGTGATTAACCAAAATTCCAAAAGTATAAAACATAAAAAAATCCTTACCAGAGACAGAAAACTAATCGTGCTCGGCACCCTCCTCCCACCCTGTGGTGCAACAGATGTCCCTTTCTCCAAAAATGTACTCAATGGGACTGTAACGTTGCTACCACTCACCAGTTGACATGCTGTGAGGAAAAATCAAGTTAGTACATTTCAAACAGGAAAAAGGTCATTTTAAACTCAACGTGATTAACCAAAAGTATAAAACATAAAAAAATCCTTACCAGAGAGAGAAAACTAATCGCGCTAGGCACCCTCCTCCCACCCTGTGGTGCAACAGATGTCCCTTTCTTCAAAAATGTACTCAATGGGACTGTAACGTTGCTACCACTCACCAGTTGACCTGCTGTGAGGAAAAATCAAGTTAGTACATTTCAAACAGGAAAAAGGTCATTTTAAACTCAACGTGATTAACCAAAATTCCAAAAGTATAAAACATAAGAAAATCCTTACCAGAGAGAGAAAACTAATCGTGCTCGGCACCCTCCTCCCACCCTGTGGTGCAACAGATGTCCCTTTCTCCAAAAATGTACTCAATGGGACTGTAACGTTGCTACCACTCACCAGTTGACCTGCTGTGAGGAAAAATCAAGTTAGTACATTTCAAACAGGAAATAGGTAATTTTAAACTCAACATGATTAACCAAAGTTCCAAAAGTATAAAACATAAAAAAATCCTTACCAGAGAGAGAAAACTAATCGTGCTCGGCACCCTCCTCCCACCCTGTGGTGCAACAGATGTCCCTTTCTCCAAAAATGTACTCAATGGGACTGTAACGTTGCTACCACTCACCAGTTGCCCTGCTGTGAGGAAAAATCAAGTTAGTACATTTCAAACAGGAAAAAGGTCATTTTAAACTCAACGTGATTAACCAAAAGTATAAAACATAAAAAAATCCTTACCAGAGAGAGAAAACTAATCGCGCTAGGCACCCTCCTCCCACCCTGTGGTGCAACAGATGTCCCTTTCTTCAAAAATGTACTCAATGGGACTGTAACGTTGCTACCACTCACCAGTTGACCTGCTGTGAGGAAAAATCAAGTTAGTACATTTCAAACAGGAAATAGGTAATTTTAAACTCAACGTGATTAACCAAAATTCCAAAAGTATAAAACATAAAAAAATCCTTACCAGAGAGAGAGAACTAATCGTGCTCCTCACCCTCCTCCCACCCTGTGGTGCTACAGATGTCCCTTTCTCCAAAATTTACTCAATGGGACTGTAACGTTGCTACCACTCACCAGTTGACCTGCTGTGAGGAAAAATCAAGTTAGTACATTTCAAACAGGAAAAAGGTCATTTTAAACTCAACGTGATTAACCAAAAGTATAAAACATAAAAAAATCCTTACCAGAGAGAGAAAACTAATCGCGCTAGGCACCCTCCTCCCACCCTGTGGTGCAACAGATGTCCCTTTCTTCAAAAATGTACTCAATGGGACTGTAACGTTGCTACCACTCACCAGTTGACCTGCTGTGAGGAAAAATCAAGTTAGTACATTTCAAACAGGAAAAAGGTCATTTTAAACTCAACGTGATTAACCAAAATTCCAAAAGTATAAAACATAAAAAAATCCTTACCAGAGAGAGAAAACTAATCGTGCTCGGCACCCTCCTCCCACCCTGTGGTGCAACAGATGTCCCTTTCTCCAAAAATGTACTCAATGGGACTGTAACGTTGCTACCACTCACCAGTTGACCTGCTGTGAGGAAAAATCAAGTTAGTACATTTCAAACAGGAAATAGGTAATTTTAAACTCAACGTGATTAACCAAAGTTCCAAAAGTATAAAACATAAAAAAATCCTTACCAGAGAGAGAAAACTAATCGTGCTCGGCACCCTCCTCCCACCCTGTGGTGCAACAGATGTCCCTTTCTCCAAAAATGTACTCAATGGGACTGTAACGTTGCTACCACTCACCAGTTGCCCTGCTGTGAGGAAAAATCAAGTTAGTACATTTCAAACAGGAAAAAGGTCATTGTAAACTCAACATGATTAACCAAAATTCCAAAAGTATAAAACATAACAGCCCTGCAGCCAAGCGACTAGCGCGAGGTTTGGTGTTCTCGTAAAGATAAGTTATTTTAGATTATAAAACACATAGATTAGTACTGATTACGTGGTAAATAAGTGTATTAGTGTGCCGTTTAAGTGTACCATTAAAGGTTTCATTTCTCATTACGTAATATAGCAGAAAACGCGAAAAGACCGTACAGTCGTATTTTCTGTTTACGTTCTGCTGCAGCAAATCTATAGAATTTCGTTTAGTTGTTCCTTGCTCTCTCCAGCAATTTAACTTAGCGTACCTCTTCATTATTTAACTAGCATTTCCGGAAAGTAGCGTAAAGTTTAACTTGTTGTTTCAGAAACTTTGCACTTTTGTTTTTGTTTACACACAGTTGCGTATAGGCCAAATTTGTGTAACCATATTTTCGTGTTTATCTGTAATTTAACTGACTTATTCTTAATAAATTATTACGTTTATCATGAGTGAAAAGTGCTTGACTTGCCGTAGAATTGTTAGGTCGGGGCTTTGGTGTGATGGGTGCTGTAGTTTTTTCCATGTGGGTGACTGTAGTGGCGTGGGAATAGGGGAAGTAAATGAGACTCATCAGTGGTTTTGTAGGATTTGTAGTAGAGATAGGAAGATACTGGAACAGGAGGGAAAATTGCTGCCCTTCAGGCTGAGTTAGACAAGGCCAGGGGAGATCTTGACAGGTTAAGGAGGGAGAAGGGTAAAGAGAGGTGGGAAGTGGCAACAGGCAACAGGAGGAACAGGCCTAGAACTTTGTCTGACAGCTTTATGGTGAATGTGGAAAATAGATTTGACCTGTTGCTTCAGTTAGAAGCTGGTGAGCCTCAAGCAGTTACAGGTGTAGACAGGGCACAACAAACTTTCAGCAGCAAATTGAAAAGTAAGAATGTAGGGAAATCAGTAAAGAGAAAGAAAGTGTTGTTGTTAGGTAGTTCCCATGGAAGAGGTGTTGGCCAACTCTTGCAGGATGAACTAGGATCAGAATACCAGGTCACCAATTTTTTTAAACCTAGTGCTGGTCTGGAGCAGGTGACAGAGGATTTAGGATCACTTTGCAAAGATTTCACTAAGGAAGACACCGTGGTTATAGTGGGTGGGGCAGGTAACAGTATTGACAGAGATCCTGGGTACAGCATAGAGTGTGACCTGGCGAAGATTGCATCAGCATCGAGGCATACCAGTGTTGAGTTTGTATCTGTTCTTGGGCGCCATGACCGACCTCATATGAACTCTTCTGTCAAGAGAGTTAATTTGGAGCTGGAACGGCTGCTCATGTCGGGTGCGGGGTCACACATTGGTGTGGTTCATGTTGATTCTGTCAGTAGGTGGGATTATACTAGGCATGGCCTTCACCTCAACAGGAAGGGGAAGGGTAAATTGGCTGGGGAAATAGCAGGAAAGTTAAAGGGGGGAGGCACTGTCATGAGTGGTAAAATACCAGTGGTTATAGGATTCAGAAAAGACCCTTTTTTAGGGTAGGGAGGACAGAAAGAAAACAAATTTTAAGAGAGGTTAGAACTGAGACAAACCTTCAGTTTGAGAAAGAAATCAAAAAACATAATTCCAGCTTATTACATCAACATAAACAGCCATTGGTTAAGAATTTTCAACTGTCAGCAGATATTTTAACTCCATCCAATTTTAAGTCAGTCAATGTGAAATGTCAGCTATCTTTATTGCATCAAAATATTCGAGGACTGAGAAATAAAATTAATGAATTAACTATCTGCATAGATGAATTAGAGTCTTCAAACCCAGCTGACATAATCTGCCTCTCTGAACATCATGTGACCACTGGTATAGAACTTTTAAGTGTTACAGGGTTTAGGTTAGCATCTCACTATTGTAGATCAGAAATGGAGAAAGGAGGAGTTGCCACATTCATCAGGAACTGTCATAAATTTAAGAACATAGACATTCATAAATTTTGCCTAGAACAGCATATGGAAGCATGTGCAACAGAATTAGATTTTCACAAAAAATCTTTCATAATATTAAGTGTATATCGAGCACCTGCAGGTAACTTTAATCTGTTTGTAAACCACCTTGAAGCTGTACTGGCCCATTTAACAACCAAAAACAAAGAAATAGTGGTTGCTGGTGATTTCAATGTAGATTTCCTTAAAGACTCTCCCAATAAGAACCTATTTGAGTTAGTAACACTATCATTCAACTTAATTCCCACAGTAAAGTTCCCCACTAGGATAACCACTTGCTCACAAACAGCCATTGATAATATCTTTATAGAAAAGTCAAATGAACAAAATTATATTACAAAACCAATAGTCAATGGCCTCTCAGACCATGACATGCAGTTCCTTCTGTTAAATGTTAATACTGAACAGGATATAAAATCTGTTAAATCTGAGCTCAAGAGGGTAATCAGTAAGCCAAAAATTGATTATTTTAGGACACTCCTCAGAGACATTTACTGGACTGATGTTTACAGTGCTCATGGCATGAATGAAAAATATAACATTTTTGCTAATAAAGTGCTTACCTTATTTGAACACTGCTTTCCCCCAAAACTTACCAAGGTTAGAGCAAAGTCTACAAAGAAGCCATGGATTACTCGAGGAATAGGGGTATCTTGTAAAACAAAAAGAAAACTGTATCTGTCAATCCGAAACATTTCCAATGTTGATGCTATAGCACATTATAAGAAATACTGCAAAATATTAAAGACTGTAATACGGATGTCAAAGCAAATATATTACAAGGAAAAGATAGTCATATCAGATAACAAAATAAAGACAATATGGGATATAGTGAAGGAGGAGACCGGTAGAACCTGACATGAAGAGGAACAAATAGCATTAAGAGTAAATGATGCATTGGTGACAGATGTGTATAGTGTTGCAGAACTTTTTAACAAACATTTTATAACTGTTACTGAAAAGATGGGGTTGTCAGGTTCGGTAGATGCTGCTATGGATTACCTTAGACCAGACATTTCAAGTAACTTCCAAAATATGAATTTGACCCTCACTACCCCAACAGAAATAATGTCCATCATAAAATCTTTAAAATCAAAAACATCTAGTGGGTATGATGAAATATCAACAAAGTTAATTAAAGAATGTGATTCTGAGCTAAGTAACATATTAAGCTATCTGTGTAACCAGTCGTTTATCAGTGGAATATTTCCCGAATGGCTGAAATATGCTGAAGTTAAGCCACTGTTTAAGAAGGGAGATAAAGAAATAGCATCAAATTTCCGTCCAATTTCACTGTTGCCAGCATTCTCAAAAATTTTCGAAAAAGTAATGTACAGTCGTCTTTATAACCATCTTATCTCAAATAACATACTGTCAAAGTCACAGTTTGGATTTCTAAAAGGTTCTGATATTGAGAAGGCTATCTACACTTACAGTGAAAATGTACTTAATTCATTAGACAAAAAATTGCAGGCAACTGGTATATTTTGTGATCTGTCAAAGGCATTTGACTGTGTAAATCACAATATCCTTTTAAGTAAACTAGAATATTATAGTGTAACAGGAAATGCTGCAAAATGGTTCAAATCTTATATCTCTGGCAGGAAACAAAGGGTGTTATTAGGAAAGAGACATGTATCAAGCTATCAGGCATCATCCAACTGGGAACTAATTACATGTGGGGTCCCACAAGGTTCCATTTTGGGGCCCTTACTTTTTCTTGTGTATATCAATGACCTTTCATCAGTAACATTACCAGATGCCAAGTTTGTTTTGTTTGCTGATGATACAAACATTGCAATAAATAGCAAATCAAGTGTAGTCTTAGAAAGATCAGCCAATAAAATATTTGTAGACATTAATCACTGGTTCCTAGCCAATTCTTTGTCACTAAACTTTGAAAAAACACACTACATGCAGTTCAGAACTTGTAAGGGGTGTCCCAAGAGTATATGTCTAACATATGATGACAAGAAGATAGAAGAAGTGGACGGTGTTAAATTCTTGGGATTACAGCTTGATAATAAATTCAACTGGGAGGAGCACACCACAGAACTGCTGAAGCGTCTTAACAAATCTCTGTTTGCAATGCGAATTTTGTCAGACATAGGGGATATAAAAATGAAAAAGCTGGCATACTATGCTTACTTTCATTCCATAATGTCATATGGGATTATTTTCTGGGGTAATTCATCAAGCCAAGCTAAAGTTTTCCGGGCACAAAAACGTGCAGTAAGAATTATATGTGGTGTGAACTCAAGAACATCCTGCAGAAGCCTGTTTAGGGAACTAGGGATACTAACTACAGCTTCCCAATATATTTATTCCTTAATGAAATTTGTCATTAAAAATATATCACTTTTTCAAACCAACAGCTCAATTCATGGAATCAATACTAGAAATAAGAATAATCTTCACAAGGATTTAAAGTCACTTAGTCTTGTACAAAAAGGTGTGCATTATTCAGGAACACACATTTTCAATAACTTGCCAGCAGCCATAAAAAGCTTAACAACCAATGAAATTCAGTTTAAGAGAAGCCTAAAGGATTTATTGGTGGCCAACTCCTTCTACTCCATTGATGAATTTCTGAGGAAAACCAACTGATTTGTATATAAGTACAACATAACTTCTGCACAATTTCAGTGCAGTAATGTGTTCACTGAAAATTTGTGTGTGTGTGTGTGTGTGTGTGTGTGTGTGTGTGTGTGTGTGTGTGTGTGTAAGTATAATCTAACTTCTGCACCATTTCAGTGCAGTAATGTGTTCATTGTAAATAAGTATTACAGTAGTTGTATTACATGTTTCTTACCTTATAAATAAATATAAAACTTTTTTATTTTAAATTCAGTACAATAGTATTTGTAAAATGACTCTTAGTGTTCATTAAAAAATGACGATCATTCCACTTGGGACCTGTGGAATGGTACATTAGCTTATTTGTTTTAGTTTAAATATTTGTCATGTATTGTTGTTTTTCTGACATGTTCCACATCCTGGAGGACCTCCTCACTACGGATCAATTGGAATGAAAGTAAATCTAATCTAATCTAATCTAATAAAAAAATCCTTACCAGAGAGAGAAAACTAATCGTGCTCGGCACCCTCCTCCCACCCTGTGGTGCAACAGATGTCCGTTTCTCCAAAAATGTACTCAATGGGACTGTAACGTTGCTACCACTCACCAGTTGACCTGCTGTGAGGAAAAATCAAGTTAGTACATTTCAAACAGGAAAAAGGTCATTTTAAACTCAACATGATTAACCAAAATTCCAAAAGTATAAAACATAAAAAAATCCTTACCAGAGAGAGAAAACTAATCGTGCTCGGCACCCTCCTCCCACCCTGTGGTGCAACAGATGTCCCTTTCTCCAAAAATGTACTCAATGGGACTGTAACGTTGCTACCACTCACCAGTTGACCTGCTGTGAGGAAAAATCAAGTTAGTACATTTGAAACAGGAAAAAGGTCATTTTAAACTCAACGTGATGAACCAAAAATCCAAAAGTATAAAACATAAAAAAATCCTTACCAGACAGAGAAAAATAATCGTGCTCGGCACCCTCCTCCCACCCTGTGGTGCAACAGATGTCATTTTCTCCAAAATTTACTCAATGGGACTAACGTTGCTACCACTCACCAGTTGACCTGCTGTGAGGAAAAATCAAGTTAGTACATTTCAAACAGGAAAAAGGTCATTTTAAACTCAACGTGATTAACCAAAATTCCAAAAGTATAAAACATAAAAAAATCCTTACCAGAGAGAGAAAACTAATCATGCTCGGCACCCTCCTCCCACCCTGTGGTGCAACAGATGTCCCTTTCTCCAAAAATGTACTCAATGGGACTGTAACGTTGCTACCACTCACCAGTTGACCTGCTGTGAGGAAAAATCAAGTTAGTACATTTCAAACAGGACAAAGGTCATTTTAAACTCAACGTGGTTAACCAAAATTCCAAAAGTATAAAACATAAAAAAATCCTTACCAGAGAGAGAAAACTAATCGTGCTCGGCACCCTCCTCCCACCCTGTGGTGCAACAGATGTCCCTTTCTCCAAAAATGTACTCAATGGGACTGTAACGTTGCTACCACTCACCAGTTGACCTGCTGTGAGGAAAAATCAAGTTAGTACATTTCAAAGAGGAAAAAGGTCATTTTAAACTCAACGTGATTAACCAAAATTCCAAAAGTATAAAACATAAAAAAATCCTTACCAGAGAGAGAAAACTAATCGTGCTCCTCACCCTCCTCCCACCCTGTGGTGCTACAGGTGTCCCTTTCTCCAAAATTTACTCAATGGGACTGTAACGTTGCTACCACTCACCAGTTGACCTGCTGTGAGGAAAAATCAAGTTAGTACATTTCAAACAGGAAAAATGTCATTTCAAACTCAACGTGATTAACCAAAATTCCAAAAGTATAAAACATAAAAAAATCCTTACCAGAGAGAGAAAACTAATCGTGCTCGGCACCCTCCTCCCACCCTGTGGTGCAACAGATGTCCCTTTCTCCAAAAATGTACTCAATGGGACTGTAACGATGCTACCACTCACCAGTTGACCTGCTGTGAGGAAAAATCAAGTTAGTACATTTCAAACAGGAAAAAGGTCATTTTAAACTCAACGTGATTAACCAAAAATATAAAACATAAAAAGTCCTTACCAGAGAGAGAAAACTAATCGTGCTCGTCACCCTCCTCCCACCCTGTGGTGCAACAGATGTCCCTTTCTCCAAAAATGTTCTCAATGGGACTGTAACGTTGCCACCACTCACCAGTTGACCTGCTGTGAGGAAAAATCAAGTTAGTAAATTTCAAACAGGAAAAAGGTCATTTTAAAATAAACGTGATTAACCAAAAGTATAAAACATAAAAAAATCCTTACCAGAGAGAGAAAACTAATCGTGCTAGGCACCCTCCTCCCACCCTGTGGTGCAACAGATGTCCCTTTCTCCAAAAATGTACTCAATGGGACTGTAACGTTGCTATCACTCACCAGTTGACCTGCTGTGAGGAAAAATCAAGTTAGTACATTTCAAACAGGAAAAATGTCATTTTAAACTCAACGTGATTAACCAAAAGTATAAAACATAAAAAAATCCTTACCAAAGAGAGAAAACTAATCGTGCTCGTCACCCTCCTCCCACCCTGTGGTGCAACAGATGTCCCTTTCTCCAAAATGTACTCAATGGGACTGTAACGTTGCTACCACTCACCAGTTGACCTGCTGTGAGGACAAATCAAGTTAGTACATTTCAAACAGGAAAAAGGTCATTTTAAACTCAACGTGATTAACCAAAATTCCAAAAGTATAAAACATAAAAAAATCCTTACCAGAGAGAGAAAACTAATCGTGCTCGGCACCCTCCTCCCACCCTGTGGTGCAACAGATGTCCCTTTCTCCAAAAATGTACTCAATGGGACTGTAACGTTGCTACCACTCACCAGTTGACCTAATGTGAGGAAAAATCAAGTTAGTACATTTCAAAGAGGAAAAAGGTCATTTTAAACTCAACGTGATTAACCAAAATTCCAAAAGTATAAAACATAAAAAAATCCTTACCAGAGAGAGAAAACTAATCGTGCTCGGCACCCTCCTCCCACCCTGTGGTGCAACAGATGTCCCTTTCTCCAAAAATGTACTCAATTTGACTGTAACGTTGCTACCACTCACCAGTTGACCTACTGTGAGGAAAAATCAAGTTAGTACATTTCAAACAGAAAAAAGGTCATTTTAAACTCAACGTGATTAACCAAAATTCCAAAAGCCTAAAACATAAAAAAATCCTTACCAGAGAGAGAAAACTAATCGTGCTCGGCACCCTCCTCCCACCCTGTGGTGCAACAGATGTCCCTTTCTCCAAAAATGTAATCAATGGGACTGTAACGTTGCTACCACTCACCAGTTGACCTGCTGTGAGGAAAAATCAAGTTAGTACATTTCAAACAGGAAAAAGGTCATTTTAAACTCAACGTAATTAACCAAAAGTATAAAACATAAAAAAATCCTTACCAGAGAGAGAAAACTAATCGTGCTCGTCACCCTCCTCCCACCCTGTGGTGCAACAGATGTCCCTTTCTCCAAAATTTACTCAATGGGACTGTAACGTTGCTACCACTCACCAGTTGACCTGCTGTGAGGAAAAATCAAGTTAGTACATTTCAAACAGGAAAAAGGTCATTTTAAACTCAACGTGATTAACCAAAATTCCAAAAGTATAAAACATAAAAAAATCCTTACCAGAGAGAGAAAACTAATTGTGCTCGTCACCCTCCTCCCACCCTGTGGTGCAACAGATGTCCCTTACTCCAAAAATGTACTCAATGGGACTGTAACGTTGCTACCACTCACCAGTTGACCTGCTGTGAGGAAAAATCAAGTTAGTACATTTCAAACAGGAAAAAGGTCATTTTAAACTCAACGTGATTAACCAAAATTCCAAAAGTATAAAACATAAAAAAATCCTTACCGGAGAGAGAAAACTAATCGTGCTCGTCACCCTCCTCACACCCTGTGGTGCAACAGATGTCCCTTTCTCCAAAATGTACTCAATGGGACTGTAACGTTGCTACCACTCACCAGTTGACCTGCTGTGAGGAAAAATCAAGTCAGTACATTTCAAACAGGAAAAAGGTCATTTTAAACTCAACGTGATTAACCAAAATTCCAAAAGTATAAAACATAAAAAAATCCTTACCAGAAAGAGAAAACTAATCGTGCTCGGCACCCTCCTCCCACCCTGTGGTGCAACAGATGTCCCTTTCTCCAAAAATGTACTCAATGGGACTGTAACGTTGCTACCACTCACCAGTTGACCTGCTGTGAGGAAAAATCAAGTTAGTACATTTCAAACAGGAAAAAGGTCATTTTAAACTGAACGTGATTAACCAAAATTCCAAAAGTATAAAACATAAAAAAATCCTTACCAGAGAGAGAAAACTAATCGTGCTCGGCACCCTCCTCCCACCCTGTGGTGCAACAGATGTTCCTTTCTCCAAAAATGTACTCAATGGGACTGTAACGTTGCTACCACTCACCAGTTGACCTGCTGTGAGGAAAAATCAAGTTAGTACATTTCAAACAGGAAAAAGGTCATTTTAAACTCAACGTGATTAACCAAAATTCCAAAAGTATAAAACATAAAAAAATCCTTACCAGAGAGAGAAAACTAATCGTGCTCGGCACCCTCCTCCCACCCTGTGGTGCAACAGATGTCCCTTTCTCCAAAAATGTACTCAATGGGACTGTAACGTTGCTACCACTCACCAGTTGACCTGCTGTGAGGAAAAATCAAGTTAGTACATTTCAAACAGGAAAAAGGTCATTTTAAACTCAACGTGATTAACCAAAATTCCAAAAGTATAAAACATAAAAAAATCCTTACCAGTGAGAGAAAACTAATCGTGCTCGTCACCCTCCTCCCACCCTGTGGTGCAACAGATGTCCCTTTCTCCAAAAATGTACTCAATGGGACTGTAACGTTGCTACCACTGACCAGTTGACCTGCTGTGAGGAAAAATCAAGTTAGTACATTTCAAACAGGAAAAAGGTCATTTTAAACTCAACGTGATTAACCAAAATTCCAAAAGTATAAAACATAAAAAAATCCTTACCAGAGAGAGAAAACTAATCGTGCTCGTCACCCTCCTCACACCCTGTGGTGCAACAGATGTCCCTTTCTCCAAAATGTACTCAATGGGACTGTAACGTTGCTACCACTCACCAGTTGACCTGCTGTGAGGAAAAATGAAGTCAGTACATTTCAAACAGGAAAAAGGTCATTTTAAACTCAACGTGATTAACCAAAATTCCAAAAGTATAAAACATAAAAAAATCCTTACCAGAGAGAGAAAACTAATCGTGCTCGGCACCCTCCTCCCACCCTGTGGTGCAACAGATGTCCCTTTCTCCAAAAATGTACTCAATGGGACTGTAACGTTGCTACCACTCACCAGTTGACCTGCTGTGAGGAAAAATCAAGTTAGTACATTTCAAACAGGACAAAGGTCATTTTAAACTCAACGTGATTAACCAAAATTCCAAAAGTATAAAACATAAAAAAATCCTTACCAGAGAGAGAAAACTAATCGTGCTCGGCACCCTCCTCCCACACTGTGGTGCAACAGATGTCCCTTTCTCCAAAAATGTACTCAATGGGACTGTAACGTTGCTACCACTCACCAGTTGACCTGCTGTGAGGAAAAATCAAGTTAGTACATTTCAAACAGGAAAAAGGTCATTTTAAACTCAACGTGATTAACC
Source organism: Schistocerca piceifrons (assembly GCF_021461385.2). Lineage (NCBI taxonomy): Eukaryota > Metazoa > Arthropoda > Insecta > Orthoptera > Acrididae > Schistocerca > Schistocerca piceifrons. The sequence goes on from NC_060145.1 coordinate 7,643,314, forward strand.
AAAATTCCAAAAGTATAAAACATAAAAAAATCCTTACCAGAGAGAGAAAACTAATCGTGCGCCTCACCCTCCTCCCACCCTGTGGTGCTACAGGTGTCCCTTTCTCCAAAATTTACTCAATGGGACTGTAACGTTGCTACCACTCACCAGTTGACCTGCTGTGAGGAAAAATCAAGTTAGTACATTTCAAACAGGAAAAATGTCATTTTAAACTCAACGTGATTAACCAAAATTCCAAAAGTATAAAACATAAAAAAATCCTTACCAGAGAGAGAAAACTAATCGTGCTCGGCACCCTCCTCCCACCCTGTGGTGCAACAGATGTCCCTTTCTCCAAAAATGTACTCAATGGGACTGTAACGTTGCTACCACTCACCAGTTGACCTGCTGTGAGGAAAAATCAAGTTAGTACATTTCAAACAGGAAAAAGGTCATTTCAAACTCAACGTGATTAACCAAAAGTATAAAACATAAAAAAGTCCTTACCAGAGAGAGAAAACTAATCGTGCTCGGCACCCTCCTCCCACCCTGTGGTGCAACAGATGTCCCTTTCTCCAAAAATGTACTCAATGGGACTGTAACGTTGCTACCACTCACCAGTTGACCTGCTGTGAGGAAAAATCAAGTTAGTACATTTCAAACAGGAAAAAGGTCATTTTAAACTCAACGTGATTAACCAAAATTCCAAAAGTATAAAACATAAAAAAATCCTTACCAGAGAGAGAAAACTAATCGTGCTCGGCACCCTCCTCCCACCCTGTGGTGCAACAGATGTCCCTTTCTCCAAAAATGTACTCAATGGGACTGTAACGTTGCTACCACTCACCAGTTGACCTGCTGTGAGGAAAAATCAAGTTAGTACATTTCAAACAGGAAAAAGGTCATTTTAAACTCAACGTGATTAACCAAAATTCCAAAAGTATAAAACATAAAAAAATCCTTACCAGAGAGAGAAAACTAATCGTGCTCGTCACCCTCCTCACACCCTGTGGTGCAACAGATGTCCCTTTCTCCAAAATGTACTCAATGGGACTGTAACGTTGCTACCACTCACCATTTGACCTGCTGTGAGGAAAAATGAAGTCAGTACATTTCAAACAGGAAAAAGGTCATTTTAAACTCAACGTGATTAACCAAAATTCCAAAAGTATAAAACATAAAAAAATCCTTACCAGAGAGAGAAAACTAATCGTGCTCGGCACCCTCCTCCCACCCTGTGGTGCAACAGATGTCCCTTTCTCCAAAAATGTACTCAATGGGACTGTAACGTTGCTACCACTCACCAGTTGACCTGCTGTGAGGAAAAATCAAGTTAGTACATTTCAAACAGGAAAAAGGTCATTTTAAACTCAACGTGATTAACCAAAACTCCAAAAGTATAAAACATAAAAAAATCCTTACCAGAAAGAGAAAACTAATCGTGCTCGGCACCCTCCTCCCACCCTGTGGTGCAACAGATGTCCCTTTCTCCAAAAATGTACTCAATGGGACTGTAACGTTGCTACCACTCACCAGTTGACCTGCTGTGAGGAAAAATCAAGTTAGTACATTTCAAACAGGAAAAAGGTCATTTTAAACTGAACGTGATTAACCAAAATTCCAAAAGTATAAAACATAAAAAAATCCTTACCAGAGAGAGAAAACTAATCGTGCTCGGCACCCTCCTCCCACCCTGTGGTGCAACAGATGTCCCTTTCTCCAAAAATGTACTCAATGGGACTGTAACGTTGCTACCACTCACCAGTTGACCTGCTGTGAGGAAAAATCAAGTTAGTACATTTCAAACAGGACAAAGGTCATTTTAAACTCAACGTGATTAACCAAAATTCCAAAAGTATAAAACATAAAAAATCCTTACCAGAGAGAGAAAACTAATCGTGCTCGGCACCCTCCTCCCACCCTGTGGTGCAACAGATGTCCCTTTCTCCAAAAATGTACTCAATGGGACTGTAACGTTGCTACCACTCACCAGTTGACCTGCTGTGAGGAAAAATCAAGTTAGTACATTTCAAACAGGAAAAAGGTCATTTCAAACTCAACGTGATTAACCAAAAGTATAAAACATAAAAAAGTCCTTACCAGAGAGAGAAAAGTAATCGTGCTCGGCACCCTCTTCCCACCCTGTGGTGCAACAGATGTCCCTTTCTCCAAAAATGTAATCAATGGGACTGTAACGTTGCTACCACTCACCAGTTGACCTGCTGTGAGGAAAAATCATGTTAGTACATTTCAAACAGGAAAAAGGTCATTTTAAACTCAACGTGATTAACCAAAATTCCAAAAGTATAAAACATAAAAAAATCCTTACCAGAGAGAGAAAACTAATCGTGCTCGGCATCCTCCTCCCACCCTGTGGTGCAACAGATGTCCCTTTCTCCAAAAATGTACTCAATGGGACTGTAACGTTGCTACCACACACCAGTTGACCTGCTGTGAGGAAAAATCAAGTTAGTACATTTCAAACAGAAAGAAGGTCATTTTAAACTCAACGTGATTAACCAAAATTCCAAAAGTATAAAACATAAAAAAATCCTTACCAGAGAGAGAAAACTAATCGTGCTCGGCACCCGCCTCCCACCCTGTGGTGCAACAGATGTCCCTTTCTCCAAAAATGTAATCAATGGGACTGTAACGTTGCTACCACTCACCAGTTGACCTGCTGTGAGGAAAAATCAAGTTAGTACATTTCAAACAGGAAAAAGGTCATTTTAAACTCAACGTGATTAACCAAAAGTATAAAACATAAAAAAATCCTTACCAGAGAGAGAAAACTAATCGTTCTCCTCACCCTCCTCCCACCCTGTGGTGCAACAGATGTCCCTTTCTCCAAAATTTACTCAATGGGACTGTAACGTTGCTACCACTCACCAGTTGACCTGCTGTGAGGAAAAATCAAGTTAGTACATTTCAAACAGGAAAAAGGTCATTTTAAACTCAACGTGATTAACCAAAATTCCAAAAGTATAAAACAAAAAAAAATCCTTACCAGAGAGAGAAAACTAATCGTGCTCGGCACCCTCCTCCCACCCTGTGGTGCAACAGATGTCCCTTTCTCCAAAAATGTACTCAATGGGACTGTAACGTTGCTACCACTCACCAGTTGACCTGCTGTGAGGAAAAATCAAGTTAGTAAATTTCAAACAGGAAAAAGGTCATTTTAAAATAAACGTGATTAACCAAAAGTATAAAACATAAAAAAATCCTTACCAGAGAGAGAAAACTAATCGTGCTCGGCACCCTCCTCCCACCCTGTGGTGCAACAGATGTCCCTTTCTCCAAAAATGTACTCAATGGGACTGTAACGTTGCTATCACTCACCAGTTGACCTGCTGTGAGGAAAAATCAAGTTAGTACATTTCAAACAGGAAAAATGTCATTTTAAACTCAACGTGATTAACCAAAAGTATAAAACATAAAAAAATCGTTACCAAAGAGAGAAAACTAATCGTGCTCGTCACCCTCCTCCCACCCTGTGGTGCAACAGATGTCCCTTTCTCCAAAATGTACTCAATGGGACTGTAACGTTGCTACCACTCACCAGTTGACCTGCTGTGAGGACAAATCAAGTTAGTACATTTCAAACAGGAAAAAGGTCATTTTAAACTCAACGTGATTAACCAAAATTCCAAAAGTATAAAACATAAAAAATTCCTTACCAGAGAGAGAAAACTAATCGTGCTCGGCACCCTCCTCCCACCCTGTGGTGCAACAGATGTCCCTTTCTCCAAAAATGTACTCAATGGGACTGTAACGTTGCTACCACTCACCAGTTGACCTGATGTGAGGAAAAATCAAGTTAGTACATTTCAAAGAGGAAAAAGGTCATTTTAAACTCAACGTGATTAACCAAAATTCCAAAAGTATAAAACATAAAAAAATCCTTACCAGAGAGAGAAAACTAATCGTGCTCGGCACCCTCCTCCCACCCTGTGGTGCAACAGATGTCCCTTTCTCCAAAAATGTTTTCAATGGGACTGTAACGTTGCTACCACTCACCAGTTGACCTGCTGTGAGGAAAAATCAAGTTAGTACATTTCAAACAGAAAAAAGGTCATTTTAAACTCAACGTGATTAACCAAAATTCCAAAAGTATAAAACATAAAAAAATCCTTACCAGAGAGAGAAAACTAATCGTGCTCGGCACCCTCCTCCCACCCTGTGGTGCAACAGATGTCCCTTTCTCCAAAAATGTAATCAATGGGACTGTAACGTTGCTACCACTCACCAGTTGACCTGCTGTGAGGAAAAATCAAGTTAGTACATTTCAAACAGGAAAAAGGTCATTTTAAACTCAACGTGATTAACCAAAAGTATAAAACATAAAAAAATCCTTACCAGAGAGAGAAAACTAATCGTGCTCGTCACCCTCCTCCAACCCTGTGGTGCAACAGATGTCCCTTTCTCCAAAATTTACTCAATGGGACTGTAACGTTGCTACCACTCACCAGTTGACCTGCTGTGAGGAAAAATCAAGTTAGTACATTTCAAACAGGAAAAAGGTCATTTTAAACTCAACGTGATTAACCAAAATTCCAAAAGTATAAAACATAAAAAAATCCTTACCAGAGAGAGAAAACTAATCGTGCTCGGCACCCTCCTCCCACCCTGTGGTGCAACAGATGTCCCTTTCTCCAAAATTTACTCAATGGGACTGTAACATTGCTACCACTCACCAGTTGACCTGCTGTGAGGAAAAATCAAGTTAGTACATTTCAAACAGGAAAAAGGTCATTTTAAACTCAACGTGATTAACCAAAATTCCAAAAGTATAAAACATAAAAAAATCCTTACCAGAGAGAGAAAACTAATCGTGCTCGTCACCCTCCTCCCACCCTGTGGTGCAACAGATGTCCCTTTCTCCAAAAATGTACTCAATGGGACTGTAACGTTGCTACCACTCACCAGTTGACCTGCTGTGAGGAAAAATCAAGTTAGTACATTTCAAACAGGAAAAAGGTCATTTTAAACTCAACGTGATTAACCAACATTCCAAAAGTATAAAACATAAAAAAATCCTTACCAGAGAGAGAAAACTAATCGTGCTCGTCACCCTCCTCACACCCTGTGGTGCAACAGATGTCCCTTTCTCCAAAATGTACTCAATGGGACTGTAACGTTGCTACCACTCACCAGTTGACCTGCTGTGAGGAAAAATCAAGTCAGTACATTTCAAACAGGAAAAAGGTCATTTTAAACTCAACGTGATTAACCAAAATTCCAAAAGTATAAAACATAAAAAAATCCTTACCAGAGAGAGAAAACTAATCGTGCTCGTCACCCTCCTCCCACCCTGTGGTGCAACAGATGTCCCTTTCTCCAAAAATGTACTCAATGGGACTGTAACGTTGCTACCACTCACCAGTTGACCTGCTGTGAGGAAAAATCAAGTTAGTACATTTCAAACAGGAAAAAGGTCATTTTAAACTCAACGTGATTAACCAAAATTCCAAAAGTATAAAACATAAAAAAATCCTTACCAGAAAGAGAAAACTAATCGTGCTCGGCACCCTCCTCCCACCCTGTGGTGCAACAGATGTCCCTTTCTCCAAAAATGTACTCAATGGGACTGTAACGTTGCTACCACTCACCAGTTGACCTGCTGTGAGGAAAAATCAAGTTAGTACATTTCAAACAGCAAAAAGGTCATTTTAAACTGAACGTGATTAACCAAAATTCCAAAAGTATAAAACATAAAAAAATCCTTACCAGAGAGAGAAAACTAATCGTGCTCGGCACCCTCCTCCCACCCTGTGGTGCAACAGATGTCCCTTTCTCCAAAAATGTACTTAATGGGACTGTAACGTTGCTACCACTCACCAGTTGACCTGCTGTGAGGAAAAATCAAGTTAGTACATTTCAAACAGGAAAAAGGTCATTTTAAACTCAACGTGATGAACCAAAATTCCAAAAGTATAAAACATAAAAAAATCCTTACCAGAGAGAGAAAACTAATCGTGCTCGTCACCCTCCTCCCACCCTGTGGTGCAACAGATGTCCCTTTCTGCAAAATTTACTCAATGGGACTGTAACGTTGCTACCACTCACCAGTTGACCTGCTGTGAGGAAAAATCAAGTTAGTACATTTCAAACAGGAAAAAGGTCATTTTAAACTCAACGTGATTAACCAAAATTCCAAAAGTATAAAACATAAAAAAATCCTTACCAGAGAGAGAAAACTAATCGTGCTCGGCACCCTCCTCCCTCCCTGTGGTGCAACAGATGTCCCTTTCTCCAAAAATGTAATCAATGGGACTGTAACGTTGCTACCACTCACCAGTTGACCTGCTGTGAGGAAAAATCAAGTTAGTACATTTCAGACAGGAAAATGGTCATTTTAAACTCAACGTGACTAACCAAAATTCCAAAAGTATAAAACAAAAAAAAATCCTTACCAGAGAGAGAAAACTAATCGTGCTCGGCACCCTCCTCCCACCCTGTGGTGCAACAGATGTCCCTTTCTCCAAAAATGTACTCAATGGGACTGTAACGATGCTACCACTCACCAGTTGACCTGCTGTGAGGAAAAAACAAGTTAGTACATTTCAAACAGGAAAAAGGTCATTTTAAACACAACGTGATTAACCAAAAGTATAAAACATAAAAAAATCCTTACCAGAGAGAGAAAACTAATCGTGCTCGGCACCCTCCTCCCACCCTGTGGTGCAACAGATGTCCCTTTCTCCATAAATGTACTCAATGGGACTGTAACGTTGCTACCACTCAGCAGTTGACCTGCTGTGAGGAAAAATCAATTTAGTACATTTCAAACAGGAAAAAGGTCATTTTAAACTCAACGTGATTTTCCAAAAGTATAAAACATAAAAAAATCCTTACCAGAGAGAGAAAACTAATCGTGCTCGGCACCCTCCTCCCACCCTGTGGTGCAACAGATGTCCCTTTCTCCAAAAATGTACTCAATGGGACTGTAAAGTTGCTACCACTCACCAGTTGACCTGCTGTAAGGAAAAATCAAGTTAGTAAATTTCAAACAGGAAAAAGGTCATTTTAAACTCAACGTGATTAACCAAAATTTCAAAAGTATAAAACATACAAAAATCCTTACCAGAGAGAGAAAACTAATCGTGCTCGGCACCCTCCTCCCACCCTGTGGTGCAACAGATGTCCCTTTCTCCAAAAATGTACTCAATGGGACTGTAACCTTGCTACCACTCACCAGTTGACCTGCTGTGAGGAAAAATCAAGTTAGTACATTTCAAACAGGAAAAAGGTCATTTTAAACTCAACGTGATTAACCAAATGTATAAAACATAAAAAAATCCTTACCAGAGAGAGAAAACTAATCGTGCTAGGCACCCTCCTCCCACCCTGTGGTGCAACAGATGTCCCTTTCTCCAAAAATGTACTCAATGGGACTGTAACGTTGCTACCACTCACCAGTTGTCCTGCTGTGAGGAAAAATCAAGTTAGTACATTTCAAACAGGAAAAAGGCCATTTTAAACTCAACGTGATTAACCAAAAGTATAAAACATAAAAAAATCCTTACCAAAGAGAGAAAACTAATCGTGCACGTCACCCTCCTCCCACCCTGTGGTGCAACAGATGTCCCTTTCTCCAAAATGTACTCAATGGGACTGTAACGTTGCTACCAAGCACCAGTTGACCTGCTGTGAGGAAAAATCAAGTTAGTACATTTCAAACAGGAAAAAGGTCATTTTAAACTCAACGTGATTAACCAAAATTCCAAAAGTATAAAACATAAAAAAATCCTTACCAGAGAGAGAAAACTAATCGTGCTCGGCACCCTCCTCCCACCCTGTGGTGCAACAGATGTCCCTTTCTCCAAAATTTACTCAATGGGACTGTAACGTTGCTACCACTCACCAGTTGACCTGCTGTGAGGAAAAATCAAGTTAGTACATTTCAAACAGGAAAAAGGTCATTTTAAACTCAACGTGATTAACCAAAATTCCAAAAGTATAAAACATAAAAAAAATCCATACCAGAGAGAGAAAACTAATCGTGCTCGGCACCCTCCTCCCACCCTGTGGTGCAACAGATGTCCCTTTCTCCAAAAATGTACTCAATGGGATTGTAACGTTGCTACCACTCACCAGTTGACCTGCTGTGAGGAAAAATCAAGTTAGTACATTTCAAACAGGGAAAAGGTCATTTTAAACTCAATGTGATTAACCAAAATTCCAAAAGTATAAACCATAAAAAAATCCTTACCAGAGAGAGAAAACTAATCGTGCTCGGCACCCTCCTCCCACCCTGTGGTGCAACAGATGTCCCTTTCTCCAAAATTTACTCAATGGGACTGTAACGTTGCTACCACTCACCAGTTGACCTGCTGTGAGGAAAAATCAAGTTAGTACATTTCAAACAGGAAAAAGGTCATTTTAAACTCAACGTGATTAACCAAAATTCCAAAAGTATAAAACATAAAAAAATCCTTACCAGAGGGAGAAAACTAATCGTGCTCGGCACCCTCCTCCCACCCTGTGGTGCAACAGATGTCCCTTTCTCCAAAAATGTACTCAATGGGACTGTAACGTTGCTACCACTCACCAGTTGACCTGCTGTGAGGAAAAATCAAGTTAGTACATTTCAAACAGGAAAAAGGTCATTTTAAACTCAACGTGATGAACCAAAATTCCAAAAGTATAAAACATAAAAAAATCCTTACCAGAGAGAGAAAACTAATCGTGCTCGTCACCCTCCTCCCACCCTGTGGTGCAACAGATGTCCCTTTCTGCAAAATTTACTCAATGGGACTGTAACGTTGCTACCACTCACCAGTTGACCTGCTGTGAGGAAAAATCAAGTTAGTACATTTCAAACAGGAAAAAGGTCATTTTAAACTCAACGTGATTAACCAAAATTCCAAAAGTATAAAACATAAAAAAATCCTTACCAGAGAGAGAAAACTAATCGTGCTCGGCACCCTCCTCCCACCCTGTGGTGCAACAGATGTCCCTTTCTCCAAAAATGTAATCAATGGGACTGTAACGTTGCTACCACTCACCAGTTGACCTGCTGTGAGGAAAAATCAAGTTAGTACATTTCAGACAGGAAAATGGTCATTTTAAACTCAACGTGACTAACCAAAATTCCAAAAGTATAAAACAAAAAAAAATCCTTACCAGAGAGAGAAAACTAATCGTGCTCGGCACCCTCCTCCCACCCTGTGGTGCAACAGATGTCCCTTTCTCCATAAATGTACTCAATGGGACTGTAACGTTGCTACCACTCAGCAGTTGACCTGCTGTGAGGAAAAATCAATTTAGTACATTTCAAACAGGAAAAAGGTCATTTTAAACTCAACGTGATTTTCCAAAAGTATAAAACATAAAAAAATCCTTACCAGAGAGAGAAAACTAATCGTGCTCGGCACCCTCCTCCCACCCTGTGGTGCAACAGATGTCCCTTTCTCCAAAAATGTACTCAATGGGACTGTAAAGTTGCTACCACTCACCAGTTGACCTGCTGTAAGGAAAAATCAAGTTAGTAAATTTCAAACAGGAAAAAGGTCATTTTAAACTCAACGTGATTAACCAAAATTCCAAAAGTATAAAACATACAAAAATCCTTACCAGAGAGAGAAAACTAATCGTGCTCGGCACCCTCCTCCCACCCTGTGGTGCAACAGATGTCCCTTTCTCCAAAAATGTACTCAATGGGACTGTAACCTTGCTACCACTCACCAGTTGACCTGCTGTGAGGAAAAATCAAGTTAGTACATTTCAAACAGGAAAAAGGTCATTTTAAACTCAACGTGATTAACCAAATGTATAAAACATAAAAAAATCCTTACCAGAGAGAGAAAACTAATCGTGCTAGGCACCCTCCTCCCACCCTGTGGTGCAACAGATGTCCCTTTCTCCAAAAATGTACTCAATGGGACTGTAACGTTGCTACCACTCACCAGTTGTCCTGCTGTGAGGAAAAATCAAGTTAGTACATTTCAAACAGGAAAAAGGCCATTTTAAACTCAACGTGATTAACCAAAAGTATAAAACATAAAAAAATCCTTACCAAAGAGAGAAAACTAATCGTGCACGTCACCCTCCTCCCACCCTGTGGTGCAACAGATGTCCCTTTCTCCAAAATGTACTCAATGGGACTGTAACGTTGCTACCAAGCACCAGTTGACCTGCTGTGAGGAAAAATCAAGTTAGTACATTTCAAACAGGAAAAAGGTCATTTTAAACTGAACGTGATTAACCAAAATTCCAAAAGTATAAAACATAAAAAAATCCTTACCAGAGAGAGAAAACTAATCGTGCTCGGCACCCTCCTCCCACCCTGTGGTGCAACAGATGTCCCTTTCTCCAAAATTTACTCAATGGGACTGTAACGTTGCTACCACTCACCAGTTGACCTGCTGTTAGGAAAAATCAAGTTAGTACATTTCAAACAGGAAAAAGGTCATTTTAAACTCAACGTGATTAACCAAAATTCCAAAAGTATAAAACATAAAAAAAATCCATACCAGAGAGAGAAAACTAATCGTGCTCGGCACCCTCCTCCCACCCTGTGGTGCAACAGATGTCCCTTTCTCCAAAAATGTACTCAATGGGACTGTAACGTTGCTACCACTCACCAGTTGACCTGCTGTGAGGAAAAATCAAGTTAGTACATTTCAAACAGGGAAAAGGTCATTTTAAACTCAATGTGATTAACCAAAATTCCAAAAGTATAAACCATAAAAAAATCCTTACCAGAGAGAGAAAACTAATCGTGCTCGGCACCCTCCTCCCACCCTGTGGTGCAACAGATGTCCCTTTCTCCAAAATTTACTCAATGGGACTGTAACGTTGCTACCACTCACCAGTTGACCTGCTGTGAGGAAAAATCAAGTTAGTACATTTCAAACAGGAAAAAGGTCATTTTAAACTCAACGTGATTAACCAAAATTCCAAAAGTATAAAACATAAAAAAATCCTTACCAGAGGGAGAAAACTAATCGTGCTCGGCACCCTCCTCCCACCCTGTGGTGCAACAGATGTCCCTTTCTCCAAAAATGTACTCAATGGGACTGTAACGTTGCTACCACTCACCAGTTGACCTGCTGTGAGGAAAAATCAAGTTAGTACATTTCAAACAGGAAAAAGGTCATTTTAAACTCAACGTGATTAACCAAAATTCCAAAAGTATAAAACATAAAAAAATCCTTACCAGAAAGAGAAAACTAATCATGCTCGGCACCCTCCTCCCACCCTGTGGTGCAACAGATGTCCCTTTCTCCAAAATGTACTCAATGGGACTGTAACGTTGCTACCAAGCACCAGTTGACCTGCTGTGAGGAAAAATCAAGTTAGTACATTTCAAACAGGAAAAAGGTCATTTTAAACTCAACGTGATTAACCAAAATTCCAAAAGTATAAAACATAAAAAAATCCTTACCAGAGAGAGAAAACTAATCGTGCTCGGCACCCTCCTCCCACCCTGTGGTGCAACAGATGTCCCTTTCTCCAAAATTTACTCAATGGGACTGTAACGTTGCTACCACTCACCAGTTGACCTGCTGTGAGGAAAAATCAAGTTAGTACATTTCAAACAGGAAAAAGGTCATTTTAAACTCAACGTGATTAACCAAAATTCCAAAAGTATAAAACATAAAAAAAATCCATACCAGAGAGAGAAAACTAATCGTGCTCGGCACCCTCCTCCCACCCTGTGGTGCAACAGATGTCCCTTTCTCCAAAAATGTACTCAATGGGATTGTAACGTTGCTACCACTCACCAGTTGACCTGCTGTGAGGAAAAATCAAGTTAGTACATTTCAAACAGGGAAAAGGTCATTTTAAACTCAATGTGATTAACCAAAATTCCAAAAGTATAAACCATAAAAAAATCCTTACCAGAGAGAGAAAACTAATCGTGCTCGGCACCCTCCTCCCACCCTGTGGTGCAACAGATGTCCCTTTCTCCAAAATTTACTCAATGGGACTGTAACGTTGCTACCACTCACCAGTTGACCTGCTGTGAGGAAAAATCAAGTTAGTACATTTCAAACAGGAAAAAGGTCATTTTAAACTCAACGTGATTAACCAAAATTCCAAAAGTATAAAACATAAAAAAATCCTTACCAGAGGGAGAAAACTAATCGTGCTCGGCACCCTCCTCCCACCCTGTGGTGCAACAGATGTCCCTTTCTCCAAAAATGTACTCAATGGGACTGTAACGTTGCTACCACTCACCAGTTGACCTGCTGTGAGGAAAAATCAAGTTAGTACATTTCAAACAGGAAAAAGGTCATTTTAAACTCAACGTGATGAACCAAAATTCCAAAAGTATAAAACATAAAAAAATCCTTACCAGAGAGAGAAAACTAATCGTGCTCGTCACCCTCCTCCCACCCTGTGGTGCAACAGATGTCCCTTTCTGCAAAATTTACTCAATGGGACTGTAACGTTGCTACCACTCACCAGTTGACCTGCTGTGAGGAAAAATCAAGTTAGTACATTTCAAACAGGAAAAAGGTCATTTTAAACTCAACGTGATTAACCAAAATTCCAAAAGTATAAAACATAAAAAAATCCTTACCAGAGAGAGAAAACTAATCGTGCTCGGCACCCTCCTCCCACCCTGTGGTGCAACAGATGTCCCTTTCTCCAAAAATGTAATCAATGGGACTGTAACGTTGCTACCACTCACCAGTTGACCTGCTGTGAGGAAAAATCAAGTTAGTACATTTCAGACAGGAAAATGGTCATTTTAAACTCAACGTGACTAACCAAAATTCCAAAAGTATAAAACAAAAAAAAATCCTTACCAGAGAGAGAAAACTAATCCTGCTCGGCACCCTCCTCCCACCCTGTGGTGCAACAGATGTCCCTTTCTCCATAAATGTACTCAATGGGACTGTAACGTTGCTACCACTCAGCAGTTGACCTGCTGTGAGGAAAAATCAATTTAGTACATTTCAAACAGGAAAAAGGTCATTTTAAACTCAACGTGATTTTCCAAAAGTATAAAACATAAAAAAATCCTTACCAGAGAGAGAAAACTAATCGTGCTCGGCACCCTCCTCCCACCCTGTGGTGCAACAGATGTCCCTTTCTCCAAAAATGTACTCAATGGGACTGTAAAGTTGCTACCACTCACCAGTTGACCTGCTGTAAGGAAAAATCAAGTTAGTAAATTTCAAACAGGAAAAAGGTCATTTTAAACTCAACGTGATTAACCAAAATTCCAAAAGTATAAAACATACAAAAATCCTTACCAGAGAGAGAAAACTAATCGTGCTCGGCACCCTCCTCCCACCCTGTGGTGCAACAGATGTCCCTTTCTCCAAAAATGTACTCAATGGGACTGTAACCTTGCTACCACTCACCAGTTGACCTGCTGTGAGGAAAAATCAAGTTAGTACATTTCAAACAGGAAAAAGGTCATTTTAAACTCAACGTGATTAACCAAATGTATAAAACATAAAAAAATCCTTACCAGAGAGAGAAAACTAATCGTGCTAGGCACCCTCCTCCCACCCTGTGGTGCAACAGATGTCCCTTTCTCCAAAAATGTACTCAATGGGACTGTAACGTTGCTACCACTCACCAGTTGTCCTGCTGTGAGGAAAAATCAAGTTAGTACATTTCAAACAGGAAAAAGGCCATTTTAAACTCAACGTGATTAACCAAAAGTATAAAACATAAAAAAATCCTTACCAAAGAGAGAAAACTAATCGTGCACGTCACCCTCCTCCCACCCTGTGGTGCAACAGATGTCCCTTTCTCCAAAATGTACTCAATGGGACTGTAACGTTGCTACCAAGCACCAGTTGACCTGCTGTGAGGAAAAATCAAGTTAGTACATTTCAAACAGGAAAAAGGTCATTTTAAACTGAACGTGATTAACCAAAATTCCAAAAGTATAAAACATAAAAAAATCCTTACCAGAGAGAGAAAACTAATCGTGCTCGGCACCCTCCTCCCACCCTGTGGTGCAACAGATGTCCCTTTCTCCAAAATTTACTCAATGGGACTGTAACGTTGCTACCACTCACCAGTTGACCTGCTGTTAGGAAAAATCAAGTTAGTACATTTCAAACAGGAAAAAGGTCATTTTAAACTCAACGTGATTAACCAAAATTCCAAAAGTATAAAACATAAAAAAAATCCATACCAGAGAGAGAAAACTAATCGTGCTCGGCACCCTCCTCCCACCCTGTGGTGCAACAGATGTCCCTTTCTCCAAAAATGTACTCAATGGGACTGTAACGTTGCTACCACTCACCAGTTGACCTGCTGTGAGGAAAAATCAAGTTAGTACATTTCAAACAGGGAAAAGGTCATTTTAAACTCAATGTGATTAACCAAAATTCCAAAAGTATAAACCATAAAAAAATCCTTACCAGAGAGAGAAAACTAATCGTGCTCGGCACCCTCCTCCCACCCTGTGGTGCAACAGATGTCCCTTTCTCCAAAATTTACTCAATGGGACTGTAACGTTGCTACCACTCACCAGTTGACCTGCTGTGAGGAAAAATCAAGTTAGTACATTTCAAACAGGAAAAAGGTCATTTTAAACTCAACGTGATTAACCAAAATTCCAAAAGTATAAAACATAAAAAAATCCTTACCAGAGGGAGAAAACTAATCGTGCTCGGCACCCTCCTCCCACCCTGTGGTGCAACAGATGTCCCTTTCTCCAAAAATGTACTCAATGGGACTGTAACGTTGCTACCACTCACCAGTTGACCTGCTGTGAGGAAAAATCAAGTTAGTACATTTCAAACAGGAAAAAGGTCATTTTAAACTCAACGTGATTAACCAAAATTCCAAAAGTATAAAACATAAAAAAATCCTTACCAGAGAGAGAAAACTAATCGTGCTCGTCACCCTCCTCACACCCTGTGGTGCAACAGATGTCCCTTTCTCCAAAATGTACTCAATGGGACTGTAACGTTGCTACCACTCACCAGTTGACCTGCTGTGAGGAAAAATCAAGTCAGTATATTTCAAACAGGAAAAAGGTCATTTTAAACTCAACGTGATTAACCAAAATTCCAAAAGTATAAAACATTAAAAAATCCTTACCAGAGAGAGAAAACTAATCGTGCTCAGCACCCTCCTCCCACCCTGTGGTGCAACAGATGTCCCTTTCTCCAAAAATGTACTCAATGGGACTGTAACGTTGCTACCACTCACCAGTTGACCTGCTGTGAGGAAAACTCAAGTTAGTACATTTCAAACAGGAAAAAGGTCATTTTAAACTCAACGTGATTAACCAAAATTCCAAAAGTATAAAACATAAAAAAATCCTTACCAGAAAGAGAAAACTAATCGTGCTCGGCACCCTCCTCCTACCCTGTGGTGCAACAGATGTCCCTTTCTTCAAAATTTACTCAATGGGACTGTAACGTTGCTACCACTCACCAGTTGACCTGCTGTGAGGAAAAATCAAGTTAGTACATTTCAAATCAGGAAGAAGGTCATTTTAAACTCAACGTGATTAACGAAAATTCCAAAAGTATAAAACATAAAAAAATCCTTACCAGAGAGAGAAAACTAATCGTGCTCGGCACCCTCCTCCCACCCTGTGGTGCAACAGATGTCCCTTTCTCCAAAAATGTACTCAATGGGACTGTAACGTTGCTACCACTCACCAGTTGACCTGCTGTGAGGAAAAATCAAGTTAGTACATTTAAACAGGAAACAGGTCATTTTAAACTCAACGTGATTAACCAAAAGTATAAAACATAAAAAAATCCTTACCAGAGAGAGAAAACTAATCGTGCTCGTCACCCTCCTCCCACCCTGTGGTGCAACAGATGTCCCTTTCTCCAAAAATGTACTCAATGGGACTGTAACGCTGCTACCACTCACCAGTTGACCTGCTGTGAGGAAAAATCAAGTCAGTACATTTCAAACAGGAAAAAGGTCATTTTAAACTCAACGTGATTAACCAAAATTGCAAAAGTATAAAACATAAAAAAATCCTTACCAGAGAGAGAAAACTAATCGTGCTCGGCACCCTCCTCCCACCCTGTGGTGCAACAGATGTCCCTTTCTCCAAAAATGTACTCAATGGGACTGTAACGTTGCTACCACTCACCAGTTGACCTGCTGTGAGGAAAAATCAAGTTAGTACATTTCAAACAGGAAAAAGGTCATTTTAAACTCAACGTGATTAACCAAAATTCCAAAAGTATAAAACATAAAAAAATCCTTACCAGAAAGAGAAAACTAATCATGCTCGGCACCCTCCTCCCACCCTGTGGTGCAACAGATGTCCCTTTCTCCAAAAATGTACTCAATGGGACTGTAACGTTGCTACCACTCACCAGTTGACCTGCTGTGAGGAAAAATCAAGTTAGTACATTTCAAACAGGAAAAAGGTCATTTTAAACTGAACGTGATTAACCAAAATTCCAAAAGTATAAAACATAAAAAAATCCTTACCAGAGAGAGAAAACTAATCGTGCTCGTCACCCTCCTCCCACCCTGTGGTGCAACAGATGTCCCTTTCTGCAAAATTTACTCAATGGGACTGTAACGTTGCTACCACTCACCAGTTGACCTGCTGTGAGGAAAAATCAAGTTAGTACATTTCAAACAGGAAAAAGGTCATTTTAAACTCAATGTGATTAACCAAAATTCCAAAAGTATAAAACATAAAAAAATCCTTACCAGAGAGAGAAAACTAATCGTGCTCGGCACCCTCCTCCCACCCTGTGGTGCAACAGATGTCCCTTTCTCCAAAAATGTAATCAATGGGACTGTAACGTTGCTACCACTCACCAGTTGACCTGCTGTGAGGAAAAATCAAGTTAGTACATTTCAGACAGGAAAATGGTCATTTTAAACTCAACGTGACTAACCAAAATTCCAAAAGTATAAAAGAAAAAAAAATCCTTACCAGAGAGAGAAAACTAATCGTGCTCGGCACCCTCCTCCCACCCTGTGGTGCAACAGATGTCCCTTTCTCCAAAAATGTACTCAATGGGACTGTAACGATGCTACCACTCACCAGTTGACCTGCTGTGAGGAAAAAACAAGTTAGTACATTTCAAACAGGAAAAAGGTCATTTTAAACACAAAGTGATTAACCAAAAGTATAAAACATAAAAAAATCCTTACCAGAGAGAGAAAACTAATCGTGCTCGGCACCCTCCTCCCACCCTGTGGTGCAACAGATGTCCCTTTCTCCATAAATGTACTCAATGGGACTGTAACGTTGCTACCACTCAGCAGTTGACCTGCTGTGAGGAAAAATCAAGTTAGTACATTTCAAACAGGAAAAAGGTCATTTTAAACTCAACGTGATTTTCCAAAAGTATAAAACATAAAAAAATCCTTACCAGAGAGAGAAAACTAATCGTGCTCGGCACCCTCCTCCCACCCTGTGGTGCAACAGATGTCCCTTTCTCCAAAAATGTACTCAATGGGACTGTAAAGTTGCTACCACTCACCAGTTGACCTGCTGTAAGGAAAAATCAAGTTAGTAAATTTCAAACAGGAAAAAGGTCATTTTAAACTCAACGTGATTAACCAAAATTCCAAA
This sequence comes from Schistocerca piceifrons, assembly GCF_021461385.2. Classification (NCBI taxonomy): domain Eukaryota; kingdom Metazoa; phylum Arthropoda; class Insecta; order Orthoptera; family Acrididae; genus Schistocerca; species Schistocerca piceifrons. The sequence continues at coordinate 7,660,784 of NC_060145.1, forward strand.
AGTATAAAACATACAAAAATCCTTACCAGAGAGAGAAAATTAATCGTGCTCGGCACCCTCCTCCCACCCTGTGGTGCAACAGATGTCCCTTTCTCCAAAAATGTACTCAATGGGACTGTAACCTTGCTACCACTCACCAGTTGACCTGCTGTGAGGAAAAATCAAGTTAGTACATTTCAAACAGGAAAAAGGTCATTTTAAACTCAACGTGATTAACCAAATGTATAAAACATAAAAAAATCCTTACCAGAGAGAGAAAACTAATCGTGCTAGGCACCCTCCTCCCACCCTGTGGTGCAACAGATGTCCCTTTCTCCAAAAATGTACTCAATGGGACTGTAACGTTGCTACCACTCACCAGTTGTCCTGCTGTGAGGAAAAATCAAGTTAGTACATTTCAAACAGGAAAAAGGTCATTTTAAACTCAACGTGATTAACCAAAATTCCAAAAGTATAAAACATAAAAAAATCCTTACCAGAGAGAGAAAACTAATCGTGCTCGGCACCCTCCTCCCACCCTGTGGTGCAACAGATGTCCCTTTCTCCAAAAATGTACTCAATGGGACTGTAACGTTGCTACCACTCACCAGTTGACCTGCTGTGAGGAAAAATCAAGTTAGTACATTTCAAACAGGAAAAAGGTCATTTTAAACTCAACGTGATTAACCAAAATTCCAAAAGTATAAAAAATAAAAAAATCCTTACCAGAAAGAGAAAACTAATCATGCTCGGCACCCTCCTCCCACCCTGTGGTGCAACAGATGTCCCTTTCTCCAAAAATGTACTCAATGGGACTGTAACGTTGCTACCACTCACCAGTTGACCTGCTGTGAGGAAAAATCAAGTTAGTACATTTCAAACAGGAAAAAGGTCATTTTAAACTGAACGTGATTAACCAAAATTCCAAAAGTATAAAACATAAAAAAATCCTTACCAGAGAGAGAAAACTAATCGTGCTCGGCACCCTCCTCCCACCCTGTGGTGCAACAGATGTCCCTTTCTCCAAAAATGTACTTAATGGGACTGTAACGTTGCTACCACTCACCAGTTGACCTGCTGTGAGTAAAAATCAAGTTAGTACATTTCAAACAGGAAAAAGGTCATTTTAAACTCAACGTGATGAACCAAAATTCCAAAAGTATAAAACATAAAAAAATCCTTACCAGAGAGAGAAAACTAATCGTGCTCGTCACCCTCCTCCCACCCTGTGGTGCAACAGATGTCCCTTTCTGCAAAATTTACTCAATGGGACTGTAACGTTGCTACCACTCACCAGTTGACCTGCTGTGAGGAAAAATCAAGTTAGTACATTTCAAACAGGAAAAAGGTCATTTTAAACTCAATGTGATTAACCAAAATTCCAAAAGTATAAAACATAAAAAAATCCTTACCAGAGAGAGAAAACTAATCGTGCTCGGCACCCTCCTCCCACCCTGTGGTGCAACAGATGTCCCTTTCTCCAAAAATGTAATCAATGGGACTGTAACGTTGCTACCACTCACCAGTTGACCTGCTGTGAGGAAAAATCAAGTTAGTACATTTCAGACAGGAAAATGGTCATTTTAAACTCAACGTGACTAACCAAAATTCCAAAAGTATAAAACAAAAAAAAATCCTTACCAGAGAGAGAAAACTAATCGTGCTCGGCACCCTCCTCCCACCCTGTGGTGCAACAGATGTCCCTTTCTCCAAAAATGTACTCAATGGGACTGTAACGATGCTACCACTCACCAGTTGACCTGCTGTGAGGAAAAAACAAGTTAGTACATTTCAAACAGGAAAAAGGTCATTTTAAACACAACGTGATTAACCAAAAGTATAAAACATAAAAAAATCCTTACCAGAGAGAGAAAACTAATCGTGCTCGGCACCCTCCTCCCACCCTGTGGTGCAACAGATGTCCCTTTCTCCATAAATGTACTCAATGGGACTGTAACGTTGCTACCACTCACCAGTTGACCTGCTGTGAGGAAAAATCAAGTTAGTACATTTCAAACAGGAAAAAGGTCATTTTAAACTCAACGTGATTTTCCAAAAGTATAAAACATAAAAAAATCCTTACCAGAGAGAGAAAACTAATCGTGCTCGGCACCCTCCTCCCACCCTGTGGTGCAACAGATGTCCCTTTCTCCAAAAATGTACTCAATGGGACTGTAAAGTTGCTACCACTCACCAGTTGACCTGCTGTAAGGAAAAATCAAGTTAGTAAATTTCAAACAGGAAAAAGGTCATTTTAAACTCAACGTGATTAACCAAAATTCCAAAAGTATAAAACATACAAAAATCCTTACCAGAGAGAGAAAACTAATCGTGCTCGGCACCCTCCTCCCACCCTGTGGTGCAACAGATGTCCCTTTCTCCAAAAATGTACTCAATGGGACTGTAACCTTGCTACCACTCACCAGTTGACCTGCTGTGAGGAAAAATCAAGTTAGTACATTTCAAACAGGAAAAAGGTCATTTTAAACTCAACGTGATTAACCAAATGTATAAAACATAAAAAAATCCTTACCAGAGAGAGAAAACTAATCGTGCTAGGCACCCTCCTCCCACCCTGTGGTGCAACAGATGTCCCTTTCTCCAAAAATGTACTCAATGGGACTGTAACGTTGCTACCACTCACCAGTTGTCCTGCTGTGAGGAAAAATCAAGTTAGTACATTTCAAACAGGAAAAAGGCCATTTTAAACTCAACGTGATTAACCAAAATTCCAAAAGTATAAAACATAAAAAAATCCTTACCAGAGAGAGAAAACTAATCGTGCTCGGCACCCTCCTCCCACCCTGTGGTGCAACAGATGTCCCTTTCTCCAAAATTTACTCAATGGGACTGTAACGTTGCTACCACTCACCAGTTGACCTGCTGTGAGGAAAAATCAAGTTAGTACATTTCAAACAGGAAAAAGGTCATTTTAAACTCAACGTGATTAACCAAAATTCCAAAAGTATAAAACATAAAAAAAATCCATACCAGAGAGAGAAAACTAATCGTGCTCGGCACCCTCCTCCCACCCTGTGGTGCAACAGATGTCCCTTTCTCCAAAAATGTACTCAATGGGACTGTAACGTTGCTACCACTCACCAGTTGACCTGCTGTGAGGAAAAATCAAGTTAGTACATTTCAAACAGGGAAAAGGTCATTTTAAACTCAACGTGATTAACCAAAATTCCAAAAGTATAAACCATAAAAAAATCCTTACCAGAGAGAGAAAACTAATCATGCTCGGCACCCTCCTCCCACCCTGTGGTGCAACAGATGTCCCTTTCTCCAAAATTTACTCAATGGGACTGTAACGTTGCTACCACTCACCAGTTGACCTGCTGTGAGGAAAAATCAAGTTAGTACATTTCAAACAGGAAAAAGGTCATTTTAAACTCAACGTGATTAACCAAAATTCCAAAAGTATAAAACATAAAAAAATCCTTACCAGAGGGAGAAAACTAATCGTGCTCGGCACCCTCCTCCCACCCTGTGGTGCAACAGATGTCCCTTTCTCCAAAAATGTACTCAGTGGGACTGTAACGTTGCTACCACTCACCAGTTGACCTGCTGTGAGGAAAAATCAAGTTAGTACATTTCAAACAGGAAAAAGGTCATTTTAAAGTCAACGTGATTAACCAAAATTCCAAAAGTATAAAACATAAAAAAATCCTTACCAGAGAGAGAAAACTAATCGTGCTCCTTACCCTCCTCACACCCTGTGGTGCAACAGATGTCCCTTTCTCCAAAATGTACTCAATGGCACTGTAACGTTGCTACCACTCACCAGTTGACCTGCTGTGAGGAAAAATCAAGTTAGTACATTTCAAACAGGAAAAAGGTCATTTTAAACTCAACGTGATTAACCAAAATTCCAAAAGTATAAAACATAAAAAAATCCTTACCAGAGAGAGAAAACTAATCGTGCTCAGCACCCTCCTCCCACCCTGTGGTGCAACAGATGTCCCTTTCTCCAAAAATGTACTCAATGGGACTGTAACGTTGCTACCACTCACCAGTTGACCTGCTGTGAGGAAAACTCAAGTTAGTACATTTCAAACAGGAAAAAGGTCATTTTAAACTCAACGTGATTAACCAAAATTCCAAAAGTATAAAACATAAAAAAATCCTTACCAGAAAGAGAAAACTAATCGTGCTCGGCACCCTCCTCCCACCCTGTGGTGCAACTGATGTCCCTTTCTTCAAAATTTACTCAATGGGACTGTAACGTTGCTACCACTCACCAGTTGACCTGCTGTGAGGAAAAATCAAGTTAGTACATTTCAAATCAGGAAGAAGGTCATTTTAAACTCAACGTGATTAACCAAAATTCCAAAAGTATAAAACATAAAAAAATCCTTACCAGAGAGAGAGAAAACTAATCGTGCTCGGCACCCTCCTCCCACCCTGTGGTGCAACAGATGTCCCTTTCTCCAAAAATGTACTCAATGGGACTGTAACGTTGCTACCACTCACCAGTTGACCTGCTGTGAGGAAAAATCAAGGTAGTACATTTAAACAGGAAACAGGTCATTTTAAACTCAACGTGATTAACCAAAAGTATAAAACATAAAAAAATCCTTACCAGAGAGAGAAAACTAATCGTGCTCGTCACCCTCCTCCCACCCTGTGGTGCAAAAGATGTCCCTTTCTCCAAAATTTACTCAATGGGACTGTAACGTTGCTACCACTCACCAGTTGACCTGCTGTGAGGGAAAATCAAGTTAGTACATTTCAAACAGGAAAAAGGTCATTTTAAACTCAATGTGATTAACCAAAATTCCAAAAGTATAAAACATAAAAAAATCCTTACCAGAGAGAGAAAACTAATCGTGCTCGGCACCCTCCTCCCACCCTGTGGTGCAACAGATGTCCCTTTCTCCAAAAATGTACTCAATGGGACTGTAACGTTGCTACCACTCACCAGTTGACCTGCTGTGAGGAAAAACAAGTTAGTACATTTCAAACAGGAAAAAAGTCATTTTAAACTCAACGTGATTAACCAAAATTCCAAAAGTATAAAAGATAAAAAAATCCTTACCAGAGAGAGAAAACTAATCGTGCTCGGCACCCTCCTCCCACCCTGTGGTGCAACAGATGTCCCTTTCTCCAAAAATGTACTCAATGGGACTGTAACGTTGCTACCACTCACCAGTTGACCTGCTGTGAGGAAAAATCAAGTTAGTACATTTCAAACAGGAAAAAGGTCATTTTAAACTCAACGTGATTAACCAAAATTCCAAAAGTATAAAACATAAAAAAATCCTTACCAGAGAGAGAAAAGTAATCGTGCTCGGCACCCTCCTCCCACCCTGTGCTGCAACAGATGTCCCTTTGTCCAAAATTTACTCAATGGGACTGTAACGTTGCTACCACTCACCAGTTGACCTGCTGTGAGGAAAAATCAAGTTAGTACATTTCAAACAGGAAGAATGTCATTTTAAACTCAACGTGATTAACCAAAATTAAAAAAGTATAAAACATAAAAAAATCCTTACCAGAGAGAGAAAACTAATCGTGCTCGTCACCCTCCTCCCACCCTGTGGTGCAACAGATGTCCCTTTCTCCAAAATTTACTCAATGGGACTGTAACGTTGCTACCGCTCACCAGTTGACCTGCTGTGAGGAAAAATCAAGTTAGTACATTTCAAACAGGAAAAAGGTCATTTTAAACTCAACGAGATTAACCAAAATTCCAAAAGTATAAAACATAAAAAAATCCTTACCAGAGAGAGAAAACTAATCGTGCTCGGCACCCTCCTCCCACCCTGTGGTGCAACAGATGTCCCTTTCTCCAAAATTTACTCAATGGGACTGTAACGTTGCTACCACTCACCAGTTGACCTGCTGTGAGGAAAAATCAAGTTAGTACATTTCAAACAGGAAAAAGGTCATTTTAAACTCAACGTGATTAACCAAAATTCCAAAAGTATAAAACATAAAAAAATCCTTACCAGAGAGAGAAAACTAACTGTGCTTGGCACCCTCCTCCCACCCTGTGGTGCAACAGATGTCCCTTTCTCCAAAAATGTACTCAATGGGACTGTAACGTTGCTACCACTCACCAGATGACCTGCTGTGAGGAAAAATCAAGTTAGTACATTTCAAACAGGAAAAAGGTCATTTTAAACTCAACGTGATTAACCAAAATTCCAAAAGTATAAAACATAAACAAAATCCTTACCAGAGAGAGAAAACTAATCGTGCTCGTCACCCTCCTCCCACCCTGTGGTGCTACAGTTGTCCCTTTCTCCAAAATTTACTCAATAGGACTGTAACGTTGCTACCACTCACCAGTTGACCTGCTGTGAGGAAAAATCAAGTTAGTACATTTCAAACAGGAAAAAGGTCATTTTAAAGTCAACGTGATTAACCAAAATCCAAAAGTATAAAACATAAAAAAATCCTTACCAGAGAGAGAAAACTAATCGTGCTCGGCACCCTCCTCCCACCCTGTGGTGCAACAGATGTCCCTTTCTCCAAAATTTACTCAATTAGACTGTAACGTTGCTACCACTCACCAGTTGACCTGCTGTGAGGAAAAATCAAGTTAGTACATTTCAAACAGGAAAAAGGTCATTTTAAACTCAACGTGATTAACCAAAATTCCAAAAGTATAAAACATAAAAAAATCCTTACCAGAGAGAGAAAACTAATCGTGCTCGGCACCCTCCTCCCACCCTGTGGTGCAACAGATGTCCCTTTCTCCAAAAATGTACTCAATAGGACTGTAACGTTGCTACCACTCACCAGTTGTCCTGCTGTGAGGAAAAATCAAGTTAGTACATTTCAAACAGGAAAAAGGTCATTTTAAACTCAACGTGATTAACCAAAATTCCAAAAGTATAAAACATAAAAAATCCTTACCAGAGAGAGAAAACTAATCGTGCTCGTCACCCTCCTCCCACCCTGTGGTGCAACAGATGTCCCTTTCTCCAAAAATGTACTCAATGGGACTGTAACGCTGCTACCACTCACCAGTTGACCTGCTGTGAGGAAAAATCAAGTTAGTACATTTCAAACAGGAAAAAGGTCATTTTAAACTCAACGTGATTAACCAAAATTCCAAAAGTATAAAACATAAAAAATTCCTTACCAGAGAGAGAAAACTAATCGTGCTCGGCACCCTCCTCCCACTCTGTGGTGCAACAGATGTCCCTTTCTCCAAAATTTACTCAATGGGACTTTAACGTTGCTACCACTCACCAGTTGACCTGCTGTGAGGAAAAATCAAGTTAGTACATTTCAAATAGGAAAAAGGTCATTTTAAACTCAACGTGATTAACCAAAATTCCAAAAGTATAAAACATAAAAAAATCCTTACCAGAGAGGGAAAACTAATCGTGCTCGGCACCCTCCTCCCACCCTGTGGTGCAACAGATGTCCCTTTATCCAAAAATGTACTCAATGGGACTGTAACGTTGCTACCACTCACCAGTTGACCTGCTGTGAGGAAAAATCAAGTTAGTACATTTCAAACAGGAAAAAGGTCATTTTAAACTCAACGTGATTAACCAAAAGTATAAAACATAAAAAAATCCTTACCAGAGAGAGAAAACTAATCGTGCTCGTCACCCTCCTCCCACCCTGTGGTGCAACAGATGTCCCTTTCTCCAAAATGTACTCAATGGGACTGTAACGTTGCTACCACTCACCAGTTGACCTGCTGTGAGGAAAAATCAAGTTAGTACATTTCAAACAGGAAAAAAGTCATTTTAAGCTCAACGTGATTAACCAAAATTCTAAAAGTATAAAACATAAAAAAATCCTTACCAGAGAGAGAAAACTAATCGTGCTCGTCACCCTCCTCCCACCCTGTGGTGCAACAGATGTCCCTTTCTCCAAAATTTACTCAATGGGACTGTAACGTTGCTACCACTCACCAGTTGACCTGCTGTGAGGAAAAATCAAGTTAGTACATTTCAAACAGGAAAAAGGTCATTTTAAACTCAACGTGATTAACCAAAATTCCAAAAGTATAAAACATAAAAAAATCCTTACCAGAGAGAGAAGACTAATCGTGCTCGTCACCCTCCTTCCCACCCTGTGGTGCAACAGATGTCCCTTTCTCCAAAATTTACTCAATGGGACTGTAACGTTGCTACCACTCACCAGTTGACCTGCTGTGAGGAAAAATCAAGTTAGTACATTTCAAACAGGAAAAAGGTCATTTTAAACTCAACGTGATTAACCAAAATTCAAAAAGTATAAAACATAAAAAAATCCTTACCAGAGAGAGAAGACTAATCGTGCTCGTCACCCTCCTTCGCACCCTGTGGTGCAACAGATGTCCCTTTCTCCAAAATTTACTCAATGGGACTGTAGCGTTGCTACCACTCACCAGTTGACCTGCTGTGAGGAAAAATCAAGTTAGTACATTTCAAACAGGAAAAAGGTCATTTTAAACTCAACGTGATTAACCAAAAGCATAAAACATAAAAAAATCCTTACCAGAGAGAGAAAACTAATCGTGCTCGTCACCTTCCTCCCACCCTGTGGTGCAACAGATGTCCCTTTCTCCAAAATTTACTCAATGGGACTGTAACGTTGCTACCACTCACCAGTTGACCCGCTGTGAGGAAAAATCAAGTTAGTACATTTCAAACAGGAAAAAGGTCATTTTAAACTCAACGTGATTAACCAAAATTCCAAAAGTATAAAACATAAAAAAATCCTTACCAGAGAGAGAAGACTAATCGTGCTCGTCACCCTCCTTCCCACCCTGTGGTGCAACAGATGTCCCTTTCTCCAAAATTTACTCAATGGGACTGTAACGTTGCTACCACTCACCAGTTGACCTGCTGTGAGGAAAAATCAAGTTAGTACATTTCAAACAGGAAAAAGGTTATTTTAGACTCAACGTGATTAACCAAAATTCCAAAAGTATAAAACATAAAAAAATCCTTACCAGAGAGAGAAGACTAATCATGCTCGTCACCCTCCTTCCCACCCTGTGGTGCAACAGATGTCCCTTTATCCAAAATTTACTCAATGGGACTGTAACGTTGCTACCACTCACCAGTTGACCTGCTGTGAGGAAAAATCAAGTTAGTACATTTCAAACAGGAAAAAGGTCATTTTAAACGCAACGTGATTAACCAAAATTCCAAAAGTATAAAACATAAAAAAATCCTTACCAGAGAGAGAAAACTAATCGTGCTCGTCACCCTCCTTCCCACCCTGTGGTGCAACAGCTGTCCCTTTCTCCAAAATTTACTCAATGGGACTGTAACGTTGCTCCCACTCACCAGTTGACCTGGTGCAACAAAATTTACTCAATGGGACTGTAACGTTGCTACCACTCACCAGTTGACCTGCTGTGAGGAAAAATCAAGTTAGTACATTTCAAACAGGAAAAAGGTCATTTTAAACTCAACGTGATTAACCAAAAGTATAAAACATAAAAAAATCCTTACCAGAGAGAGAAAACTAATCGTGCTCGTCACCCTCCTCCCACCCTGTGGTGCAGCAGCTGTCCCCTTCTCCAAAATTTACTCAATGGGACTGTAACGTTGCTCCCACTCACCAGTTGACCTGCTGTGAGGAAAAATCAAGTTAGTACATTTCAAACAGGAAAAAGGTCATTTCAAATTCAACGTGATTAACCAAAATTCCAAAAGTATAAAACATAAAAAAATCCTTACCAGAGAGAGAAAACTAATCGTGCTCGTCACCCTCCTCCCACCCTGTGGTGCAACAGATGTCCCTTTCTCCAAAAATGTACTCAATGGGACTGTAACGTTGCTACCACTCACCAGTTGACCTGCTGTGAGGAAAAATCAAGTTAGTACATTTCAAACAGGAAAAAGGTCATTTTAAACTCAACGTGATTAACCAAAAGTATAAAACATAAAAAAATCCTTACCAGAGAGAGAAAACTAATCGTGCTCGGCACCCTCCTCCCACCCTGTGGTGCAACAGATGTCCCTTTCTCCAAAATTTACTCAATGGGACTGTAACGTTGCTACCACTCACCAGTTGACCTGCTGTGAGGAAAAATCAAGTTAGTACATTTCAAACAGGAAAAAGGTCATTTTAAACTCAACGTGATTAACCAAAAGTATAAAACATAAAAAAATCCTTACCAGAGAGAGAAAACTAATCGTGCTCGTCACCCTCCTTCCCACCCTGTGGTGCAACAGATGTCCCTTTATCCAAAATTTACTCAATGGGACTGTAACGTTGCTACCACTCACCAGTTGACCTGCTTTGAGGAAAAATCAAGTTAGTACATTTCAAACAGGAAAAAGGTCATTTTAAACTCAACGTGATTAACCAAAAGTATAAAACATAAAAAAATCCTTACCAGAGAGAGAAAACTAATCGTGCTCGTCACCCTCCTCCCACCCTGTGGTGCAACAGATGTCCCTTTCTCCAAAATTTACTCAATGGGACTGTAACGTTGCTACCACTCACCAGTTGACCTGCTGTGAGGAAAAATCAAGTTAGTACATTTCAAACAGGAAAAAGGTCATTTTAAACTCAATGTGATTAACCAAAATTCCAAAAGTATAAAACATAAAAAAATCCTTACCAGAGAGAGAAAACTAATCGTGCTCGTCACCCTCCTCCCACCCTGTGGTGCAACAGATGTCCCTTTCTCCAAAATTTACTCAATGGGACTGTAACGTTGCTACCACTCACCAGTTGACCTGCTGTGAGGAAAAATCAAGTTAGTACATTTCAAACAGGAAAAAGGTTATTTTAAACTCAACGTGATTAACCAAAATTCCAAAAGTATAAAACATAAAAAAATCCTTACCAGTGAGAGAAGACTAATCGTGCTCTTCACCCTCCTTCGCACCCTGTGGTGCAACAGATGTCCCTTTATCCAAAATTTACTCAATGGGACTGTAGCGTTGCTACCACTCACCAGTTGACCTGCTGTGAGGAAAAATCAAGTTAGTACATTTCAAACAGGAAAAAGGTCATTTTAAACTCAACGTGATTAACCAAAAGCATAAAACATAAAAAAATCCTTACCAGAGAGAGAAAACTAATCGTGCTCGTCACCCTCCTCCCACCCTGTGGTGCAACAGATGTCCCTTTCTCCAAAATTTACTCAATGGGACTGTAACGTTGCTACCACTCACCAGTTGACCCGCTGTGAGGAAAAAATCAAGTTAGTACATTTCAAACAGGAAAAAGGTCATTTTAAACTCAACGTGATTAACCAAAATTCCAAAAGTATAAAACATAAAAAAATCCTTACCAGAGAGAGAAGACTAATCGTGCTCGTCACCCTCCTTCCCACCCTGTGGTGCAACAGATGTCCCTTTCTCCAAAATTTACTCAATGGGACTGTAACGTTGCTACCACTCACCAGTTGACCTGCTGTGAGGAAAAATCAAGTTAGTACATTTCAAACAGGAAAAAGGTTATTTTAGACTCAACGTGATTAACCAAAATTCCAAAAGTATAAAACATAAAAAAATCCTTACCAGAGAGAGAAGACTAATCATGCTCGTCACCCTCCTTCCCACCCTGTGGTGCAACAGATGTCCCTTTATCCAAAATTTACTCAATGGGACTGTAACGTTGCTACCACTCACCAGTTGACCTGCTGTGAGGAAAAATCAAGTTAGTACATTTCAAACAGGAAAAAGGTCATTTTAAACCCAACGTGATTAACCAAAATTCCAAAAGTATAAAACATAAAAAAATCCTTACCAGAGAGAGAAAACTAATCGTGCTCGTCACCCTCCTTCCCACCCTGTGGTGCAACAGCTGTCCCTTTCTCCAAAATTTACTCAATGGGACTGTAACGTTGCTCCCACTCACCAGTTGACCTGGTGCAACAAAATTTACTCAATGGGACTGTAACGTTGCTACCACTCACCAGTTGACCTGCTGTGAGGAAAAATCAAGTTAGTACATTTCAAACAGGAAAAAGGTCATTTTAAACTCAACGTGATTAACCAAAAGTATAAAACATAAAAAAATCCTTACCAGAGAGAGAAAACTAATCGTGCTCGTCACCCTCCTCCCACCCTGTGGTGCAACAGATGTCCCTTTCTCCAAAATTTACTCAATGGGACTGTAACGTTGCTACCACTCACCAGTTGACCTGCTGTGAGGAAAAATCAAGTTAGTACATTTCAAACAGGAAAAAGGTCATTTTAAACTCAATGTGATTAACCAAAATTCCAAAAGTATAAAACATAAAAAAATCCTTACCAGAGAGAGAAAACTAATCGTGCTCGTCACCCTCCTCCCACCCTGTGGTGCAACAGATGTCCCTTTCTCCAAAATTTACTCAATGGGACTGTAACGTTGCTACCACTCACCAGTTGACCTGCTGTGAGGAAAAATCAAGTTAGTACATTTCAAACAGGAAAAAGGTTATTTTAAACTCAACGTGATTAACCAAAATTCCAAAAGTATAAAACATAAAAAAATCCTTACCAGTGAGAGAAGACTAATCGTGCTCTTCACCCTCCTTCGCACCCTGTGGTGCAACAGATGTCCCTTTATCCAAAATTTACTCAATGGGACTGTAGCGTTGCTACCACTCACCAGTTGACCTGCTGTGAGGAAAAATCAAGTTAGTACATTTCAAACAGGAAAAAGGTCATTTTAAACTCAACGTGATTAACCAAAAGCATAAAACATAAAAAAATCCTTACCAGAGAGAGAAAACTAATCGTGCTCGTCACCCTCCTCCCACCCTGTGGTGCAACAGATGTCCCTTTCTCCAAAATTTACTCAATGGGACTGTAACGTTGCTACCACTCACCAGTTGACCCGCTGTGAGGAAAAAATCAAGTTAGTACATTTCAAACAGGAAAAAGGTCATTTTAAACTCAACGTGATTAACCAAAATTCCAAAAGTATAAAACATAAAAAAATCCTTACCAGAGAGAGAAGACTAATCGTGCTCGTCACCCTCCTTCCCACCCTGTGGTGCAACAGATGTCCCTTTCTCCAAAATTTACTCAATGGGACTGTAACGTTGCTACCACTCACCAGTTGACCTGCTGTGAGGAAAAATCAAGTTAGTACATTTCAAACAGGAAAAAGGTTATTTTAGACTCAACGTGATTAACCAAAATTCCAAAAGTATAAAACATAAAAAAATCCTTACCAGAGAGAGAAGACTAATCATGCTCGTCACCCTCCTTCCCACCCTGTGGTGCAACAGATGTCCCTTTATCCAAAATTTACTCAATGGGACTGTAACGTTGCTACCACTCACCAGTTGACCTGCTGTGAGGAAAAATCAAGTTAGTACATTTCAAACAGGAAAAAGGTCATTTTAAACCCAACGTGATTAACCAAAATTCCAAAAGTATAAAACATAAAAAAATCCTTACCAGAGAGAGAAAACTAATCGTGCTCGTCACCCTCCTTCCCACCCTGTGGTGCAACAGCTGTCCCTTTCTCCAAAATTTACTCAATGGGACTGTAACGTTGCTCCCACTCACCAGTTGACCTGGTGCAACAAAATTTACTCAATGGGACTGTAACGTTGCTACCACTCACCAGTTGACCTGCTGTGAGGAAAAATCAAGTTAGTACATTTCAAACAGGAAAAAGGTCATTTTAAACTCAACGTGATTAACCAAAAGTATAAAACATAAAAAAATCCTTACCAGAGAGAGAAAACTAATCGTGCTCGTCACCCTCCTCCCACCCTGTGGTGCAACAGCTGTCCCCTTCTCCAAAACTTACTCAATGGGACTGTAACGTTGCTCCCACTCACCAGTTGACCTGCTGTGAGAAAAAATCAAGTTAGTACATTTCAAACAGGAAAAAGGTCATTTCAAACTCAACGTGATTAACCAAAATTCCAAAAGTATAAAACATAAAAAAATCCTTACCAGAGAGAGAAAACTAATCGTGCTCGTCACCCTCCTCCCACCCTGTGGTGCAACAGATGTCCCTTTCTCCAAAAATGTACTCAATGGGACTGTAACGTTGCTACCACTCACCAGTTGACCTGCTGTGAGGAAAAATCAAGTTAGTACATTTCAAACAGGAAAAAGGTCATTTTAAACTCAACGTGATTAACCAAAAGTATAAAACATAAAAAAATCCTTACCAGAGAGAGAGAACTAATCGTGCTCGGCACCCTCCTCCCACCCTGTGGTGCAACAGATGTCCCTTTCTCCAAAATTTACTCAATGGGACTGTAACGTTGCTACCACTCACCAGTTGACCTGCTGTGAGGAAAAATCAAGTTAGTACATTTCAAACAGGAAAAAGGTCATTTTAAACTCAACGTGATTAACCAAAAGTATAAAACATAAAAAAATCCTTACCAGAGAGAGAAAACTAATCGTGCTCGTCACCCTCCTTCCCACCCTGTGGTGCAACAGATGTCCCTTTATCCAAAATTTACTCAATGGGACTGTAACGTTCCTACCACTCACCAGTTGACCTGCATTGAGGAAAAATCAAGTTAGTACATTTCAAACAGGAAAAAGGTCATTTTAAACTCAACGTGATTAACCAAAAGTATAAAACATAAAAAAATCCTTACCAGAGTGAGAAAACTAATCGTGCTCGTCACCCTCCTCCCACCCTGTGGTGCAACAGATGTCCCTTTCTCCAAAATTTACTCAAAGGGACTGTAACGTTGCTACCACTCACCAGTTGACCTGCTGTGAGGAAAAATCAAGTTAGTACATTTCAAACAGGAAAAAGGTCATTTTAAACTCAATGTGATTAACCAAAATTCCAAAAGTATAAAACATAAAAAAATCCTTACCAGAGAGAGAAAACTAATCGTGCTCGTCACCCTCCTCCCACCCTGTGGTGCAACAGATGTCCCTTTCTCCAAAATTTACTCAATGGGACTGTAACGTTGCTACCACTCACCAGTTGACCTGCTGTGAGGAAAAATCAAGTTAGTACATTTCAAACAGGAAAAAGGTTATTTTAAACTCAACGTGATTAACCAAAATTCCAAAAGTATAAAACATAAAAAAATCCTTACCAGAGAGAGAAGACTAATCATGCTCGTCACCCTCCTTCCCACCCTGTGGTGCAACAGATGTCCCTTTATCCAAAATTTACTCAATGGGACTGTAACGTTGCTACCACTCACCAGTTGACCTGCTGTGAGGAAAAATCAAGTTAGTACATTTCAAACAGGAAAAAGGTCATTTTAAACTCAACGTGATTAACCAAAATTCCAAAAGTATAAAACATAAAAAAATCCTTACCAGAGAGAGAAAATTAATCGTGCTTGGCACCCTCCTCCCACCCTGTGGTGCAACAGATGTCCCTTTCTCCAAAAATGTACTCAATGGGACTGTAACGTTGCTACCACTCACCAGTTGACCTGCTGTGAGGAAAAATCAAGTTAGTACATTTCAAACAGGAAAAAGGTCATTTTAAACTCAACGTGATTAACCAAAAGTATAAAACATAAAAAAATCCTTACCAGAGAGAGAAAACTAATCGTGCTCGTCACCCTCCTTCCCACCCTGTGGTGCAACAGATGTCCCTTTATCCAAAATTTACTCAATGGGACTGTAACGTTGCTACCACTCACCAGTTGACCTGCTGCGAGGAAAAATCAAGTTAGTACATTTCAAACAGGAAAAAGGTCATTTTAAACTCAATGTGATTAACCAAAATTCCAAAAGTATAAAACATAAAAAAATTCTTACCAGAGAGAGAAAACTAATCGTGCTCGTCACCCTCCTCCCACCCTGTGGTGCAACAGATGTCCCTTTCTCCAAAATTTACTCAATGGGACTGTATTGTTGCTACCACTCACCAGTTGACCTGCTGTGAGGAAAAATCAAGTTAGTACATTTCAAACAGGAAAAAGGTTATTTTAAACTCAACGTGATTAACCAAAATTCCAAAAGTATAAAACATAAAAAAATCCTTACCAGAGAGAGAAGACTAATCATGCTCGTCACCCTCCTTCCCACCCTGTGGTGCAACAGATGTCCCTTTATCCAAAATTTACTCAATGGGACTGTAACGTTGCTACCACTCACCAGTTGACCTGCTGTGAGGAAAAATCAAGTTAGTACATTTCAAACAGGAAAAAGGTCATTTTAAACTCAACGTGATTAACCAAAATTCCAAAAGTATAAAACATAAAAAAATCCTTACCAGAGAGAGAAAACTAATCGTGCTCGTCACCCTCCTTCCCACCCTGTGGTGCAACAGCTGTCCCTTTCTCCAAAATTTACTCAATGGGACTGTAACGTTGCTCACACTCACCAGTTGACCTGGTGCAACAAAATTTACTCAATGGGACTGTAACGTTGCTACCACTCACCAGTTGACCTGCTGTGAGGAAAAATCAAGTTAGTACATTTCAAACAGGAAAAAGGTCATTTTAAACTCAACGTGATTAACCAAAAGTATAAAACATAAAAAAATCCTTACCAGAGAGAGAAAACTAATCGTGCTCGTCACCCTCCTCCCACCCTGTGGTGCAACAGCTGTCCCCTTCTCCAAAATTTACTCAATGGGACTGTAACGTTGCTCCCACTCACCAGTTGACCTGCTGTGAGAAAAAATCAAGTTAGTACATTTCAAACAGGAAAAAGGTCATTTCAAACTCAACGTGATTAACCAAAATTCCAAAAGTATAAAACATAAAAAAATCCTTACCAGAGAGAGAAAACTAATCGTGCTCGTCACCCTCCTCCCACCCTGTGGTGCAACAGATGTCCCTTTCTCCAAAAATGTACTCAATGGGACTGTAACGTTGCTACCACTCACCAGTTGACCTGCTGTGAGGAAAAATCAAGTTAGTACATTTCAAACAGGAAAAAGGTCATTTTAAACTCAACGTGATTAACCAAAAGTATAAAACATAAAAAAATCCTTACCAGAGAGAGAGAACTAATCGTGCTCGGCACCCTCCTCCCACCCTGTGGTGCAACAGATGTCCCTTTCTCCAAAATTTACTCAATGGGACTGTAACGTTGCTACCACTCACCAGTTGACCTGCTGTGAGGAAAAATCAAGTTAGTACATTTCAAACAGGAAAAAGGTCATTTTAAACTCAACGTGATTAACCAAAAGTATAAAACATAAAAAAATCCTTACCAGAGAGAGAAAACTAATCGTGCTCGTCACCCTCCTTCCCACCCTGTGGTGCAACAGATGTCCCTTTATACAAAATTTACTCAATGGGACTGTAACGTTGCTACCACTCACCAGTTGACCTGCTTTGAGGAAAAATCAAGTTAGTACATTTCAAACAGGAAAAAGGTCATTTTAAACTCAACGTGATTAACCAAAAGTATAAAACATAAAAAAATCCTTACCAGAGAGAGAAAACTAATCGTGCTCGTCACCCTCCTCCCACCCTGTGGTGCAACAGATGTCCCTTTCTCCAAAATTTACTCAAAGGGACTGTAACGTTGCTACCACTCACCAGTTGACCTGCTGTGAGGAAAAATCAAGTTAGTACATTTCAAACAGGAAAAAGGTCATTTTAAACTCAATGTGATTAACCAAAATTCCAAAAGTATAAAACATAAAAAAATCCTTACCAGAGAGAGAAAACTAATCGTGCTCGTCACCCTCCTCCCACCCTGTGGTGCAACAGATGTCCCTTTCTCCAAAATTTACTCAATGGGACTGTAACGTTGCTACCACTCACCAGTTGACCTGCTGTGAGGAAAAATCAAGTTAGTACATTTCAAACAGGAAAAAGGTTATTTTAAACTCAACGTGATTAACCAAAATTCCAAAAGTATAAAACATAAAAAAATCCTTACCAGAGAGAGAAGACTAATCATGCTCGTCACCCTCCTTCCCACCCTGTGGTGCAACAGATGTCCCTTTATCCAAAATTTACTCAATGGGACTGTAACGTTGCTACCACTCACCAGTTGACCTGCTGTGAGGAAAAATCAAGTTAGTACATTTCAAACAGGAAAAAGGTCATTTTAAACTCAACGTGATTAACCAAAATTCCAAAAGTATAAAACATAAAAAAATCCTTACCAGAGAGAGAAAATTAATCGTGCTTGGCACCCTCCTCCCACCCTGTGGTGCAACAGATGTCCCTTTCTCCAAAAATGTACTCAATGGGACTGTAACGTTGCTACCACTCACCAGTTGACCTGCTGTGAGGAAAAATCAAGTTAGTACATTTCAAACAGGAAAAAGGTCATTTTAAACTCAACGTGATTAACCAAAAGTATAAAACATAAAAAAATCCTTACCAGAGAGAGAAAACTAATCGTGCTCGTCACCCTCCTCCCACCCTGTGGTGCAACAGATGTCCCTTTCTCCAAAATTTACTCAATGGGACTGTATTGTTGCTACCACTCACCAGTTGACCTGCTGTGAGGAAAAATCAAGTTAGTACATTTCAAACAGGAAAAAGGTTATTTTAAACTCAACGTGATTAACCAAAATTCCAAAAGTATAAAACATAAAAAAATCCTTACCAGAGAGAGAAGACTAATCATGCTCGTCACCCTCCTCCCCACCCTGTGGTGCAACAGATGTCCCTTTATCCAAAATTTACTCAAGATTAGATTAGATTAGATTTACTTTCATTCCAATTGATCCGTAGTGAGGAGGTCCTCCAGGATGTGGAACATGTCAGAAAAACAACAATACATGACAAATATTTAAACTAAAACAAATAAGCTAATGTACCATTCCACAGGTCTCAAGTGGAATGATCGTCATTTTTTAATGAACACTAAGAGTCATTTTACAAATACTATTGCACTGAATTTAAAATAAAAAAGTTTTTTATTTATTTATAAGGTAAGAAACATGTAATACAACTACTGTAATACTTATTTACAATGAACACATTACTGCACTGAAATGGTGCAGAAGTTAGATTATACTTACACACACACACACACACACACACACACAAATTTTCAGTGAACACATTACTGCACTGAAATTGTGCAGAAGTTATGTTGTACTTATATACAAATCAGTTGGTTTTCCTCGGAAATTCATCAATGGAGTAGAAGGAGTTGGCCACCAATAAATCCTTTAGGCTTCTCTTAAACTGAATTTCATTGGTTGTTAAGCTTTTTATGGCTGCTGGCAAGTTATTGAAAATGTGTGTTCCTGAATAATGCACACCTTTTTGTACAAGACTAAGTGACTTTAAATCCTTGTGAAGATTATTCTTATTTCTAGTATTGATTCCATGAATTGAGCTGTTGGTTTGAAAAAGTGATATATTTTTAATGACAAATTTCATTAAGGAATAAATATATTGGGAAGCTGTAGTTAGTATCCCTAGTTCCCTAAACAGGCTTCTGCAGGATGTTCTTGAGTTCACACCACATATAATTCTTACTGCACGTTTTTGTGCCCGGAAAACTTTAGCTTGGCTTGATGAATTACCCCAGAAAATAATCCCATATGACATTATGGAATGAAAGTAAGCATAGTATGCCAGCTTTTTCATTTTTATATCCCCTATGTCTGACAAAATTCGCATTGCAAACAGAGATTTGTTAAGACGCTTCAGCAGTTCTGTGGTGTGCTCCTCCCAGTTGAATTTATTATCAAGCTGTAATCCCAAGAATTTAACACCGTCCACTTCTTCTATCTTCTTGTCATCATATGTTAGACATATACTCTTGGGACACCCCTTACAAGTTCTGAACTGCATGTAGTGTGTTTTTTCAAAGTTTAGTGACAAAGAATTGGCTAGGAACCAGTGATTAATGTCTACAAATATTTTATTGGCTGATCTTTCTAAGACTACACTTGATTTGCTATTTATTGCAATGTTTGTATCATCAGCAAACAAAACAAACTTGGCATCTGGTAATGTTACTGATGAAAGGTCATTGATATACACAAGAAAAAGTAAGGGCCCCAAAATGGAACCTTGTGGGACCCCACATGTAATTAGTTCCCAGTTGGATGATGCCTGATAGCTTGATACATGTCTCTTTCCTAATAACACCCTTTGTTTCCTGCCAGAGATATAAGATTTGAACCATTTTGCAGCATTTCCTGTTACACTATAATATTCTAGTTTACTTAAAAGGATATTGTGATTTACACAGTCAAATGCCTTTGACAGATCACAAAATATACCAGTTGCCTGCAATTTTTTGTCTAATGAATTAAGTACATTTTCACTGTAAGTGTAGATAGCCTTCTCAATATCAGAACCTTTTAGAAATCCAAACTGTGACTTTGACAGTATGTTATTTGAGATAAGATGGTTATAAAGACGACTGTACATTACTTTTTCGAAAATTTTTGAGAATGCTGGCAACAGTGAAATTGGACGGAAATTTGATGCTATTTCTTTATCTCCCTTCTTAAACAGTGGCTTAACTTCAGCATATTTCAGCCATTCGGGAAATATTCCACTGATAAACGACTGGTTACACAGATAGCTTAATATGTTACTTAGCTCAGAATCACATTCTTTAATTAACTTTGTTGATATTTCATCATACCCACTAGATGTTTTTGATTTTAAAGATTTTATGATGGACATTATTTCTGTTGGGGTAGTGAGGGTCAAATTCATATTATGGAAGTTACTTGAAATGTCTGGTCTAAGGTAATCCATAGCAGCATCTACCGAACCTGACAACCCCATCTTTTCAGTAACAGTTATAAAATGTTTGTTAAAAAGTTCTGCAACACTATACACATCTGTCACCAATGCATCATTTACTCTTAATGCTATTTGTTCCTCTTCATGTCTGGTTCTACCGGTCTCCTCCTTCACTATATCCCATATTGTCTTTATTTTGTTATCTGATATGACTATCTTTTCCTTGTAATATATTTGCTTTGACATCCGTATTACAGTCTTTAATATTTTGCAGTATTTCTTATAATGTGCTATAGCATCAACATTGGAAATGTTTCGGATTGACAGATACAGTTTTCTTTTTGTTTTACAAGATACCCCTATTCCTCGAGTAATCCATGGCTTCTTTGTAGACTTTGCTCTAACCTTGGTAAGTTTTGGGGGAAAGCAGTGTTCAAATAAGGTAAGTACTTTATTAGCAAAAATGTTATATTTTTCATTCATGCCATGAGCACTGTAAACATCAGTCCAGTGAATGTCTCTGAGGAGTGTCCTAAAATAATCAATTTTTGGCTTACTGATTACCCTCTTGAGCTCAGATTTAACAGATTTTATATCCTGTTCAGTATTAACATTTAACAGAAGGAACTGCATGTCATGGTCTGAGAGGCCATTGACTATTGGTTTTGTAATATAATTTTGTTCATTTGACTTTTCTATAAAGATATTATCAATGGCTGTTTGTGAGCAAGTGGTTATCCTAGTGGGGAACTTTACTGTGGGAATTAAGTTGAATGATAGTGTTACTAACTCAAATAGGTTCTTATTGGGAGAGTCTTTAAGGAAATCTACATTGAAATCACCAGCAACCACTATTTCTTTGTTTTTGGTTGTTAAATGGGCCAGTACAGCTTCAAGGTGGTTTACAAACAGATTAAAGTTACCTGCAGGTGCTCGATATACACTTAATATTATGAAAGGTTTTTTGTGAAAATCTAATTCTGTTGCACATGCTTCCATATGCTGTTCTAGGCAAAATTTATGAATGTCTATGTTCTTAAATTTATGACAGTTCCTGATGAATGTGGCAACTCCTCCTTTCTCCATTTCTGATCTACAATAGTGAGATGCTAACCTAAACCCTGTAACACTTAAAAGTTGCTACCACTCACCAGTTGACCTGCTGTGAGGAAGAATCAAGTTAGTACATTTCAAACAGGAAAAAGGTCATTTTAAACTCAACGTGATTATCCAAAAGTATAAAACATAAAAAAATCCTTACCAGAGAGAGAAAACTAATCGTGCTCGGCACCCTCCTCCCACCCTGTGATGCAACAGATGTCCCTTTCTCCAAAATTTACTCAATGGGACTGTAACGTTGCTACCACTCACCAGTTGACCTGCTGTGAGGAAAAATCAAGTTAGTACATTTCAAACAGGAAAAAGGTCATTTTAAACTCAACGTGATTAACCAAAATTCCAAAAGTATAAAACATAAAAAAATCCTTACCAGAGAGAGAAAACTAATCGTGCTCGTCACCCTCCTCCCACACTGTGGTGCAACAGATGTCCCTTTCTCCAAAAATGTACTCAATGGGACTGTAACGTTGCTACCACTCACCAGTTGACCTGCTGTCAGGAAAAATCAAGTTAGTACATTTCAAACAGGAAAAAGGTCATTTTAAACTCAACGTGATTAACCAAAATTCCAAAAGTATAAAACATAAAAAAATCCTTACCAGAGAGAGAAAACTAATCGTGCTCGTCACCCTCCTCCCACCCTGTGGTGCAACAGATGTCCCTTTCTCCAAAATTTACTCAATGGGACTGTAACGATGCTACCACTCACCAGTTGACCTGCTGTGAGGAAAAATCAAGTTAGTACATTTCAAACAGGAAAAAGGTTATTTTAAACTCAACGTGATTAACCAAAATTCCAAAAGTATAAAACATAAAAAAATCCTTACCAGAGAGAGAAGACTAATCATGCTCGTCACCCTCCTTCCCACCCTGTGGTGCAACAGATGTCCCTTTATCCAAAATTTACTCAATGGGACTGTAACGTTGCTACCACTCACCAGTTGACCTGCTGTGAGGAAAAATCGAGTTAGTACATTTCAAACAGGAAAAAGGTCATTTTAAACTCAACGTGATGAACCAAAAGTATAAAACATAAAAAAATCCTTACCCGGAGAGAAAACTAATCGTGCTCGTCTCCCTCCTCCCACCCTGTGGTGCAACAGATGTCCCTTTCTCCAAAATTTACTCAATGGGACTGTAACGTTGCTACCACTCACCAGTTGACCTGCTGTGAGGAAAAATCAAGTTAGTACATTTCAAACAGGAAAAAGGTCATTTTAAACTCAACGTGATTAACCAAAAGTATAAAACATAAAAAAATCCTTACCAGAGAGAGAAAACTAATCGTGCTCGTCACCCTCCTTCCCACCCTGTGGTGCAACAGATGTCCCTTTATCCAAAATTTACTCAATGGGACTGTAACGTTGCTACCACTCACCAGTTGACCTGCTTTGAGGAAAAATCAAGTTAGTACATTTCAAACAGGAAAAAGGTCATTTTAAACTCAACGTGATTAACCAAAAGTATAAAACATAAAAAAATCCTTACCAGAGAGAGAAAACTAATCGTGCTCGTCACCCTCCTCCCACCCTGTGGTGCAACAGATGTCCCTTTCTCCAAAATTTACTCAAAGGGACTGTAACGTTGCTACCACTCACCAGTTGACCTGCTGTGAGGAAAAATCAAGTTAGTACATTTCAAACAGGAAAAAGGTCATTTTAAACTCAATGTGATTAACCAAAATTCCAAAAGTATAAAACATAAAAAAATCCTTACCAGAGAGAGAAAACTAATCGTGCTCGTCACCCTCCTCCCACCCTGTGGTGCAACAGATGTCCCTTTCTCCAAAATTTACTCAATGGGACTGTAACGTAGCTACCACTCACCAGTTGACCTGCTGTGAGGAAAAATCAAGTTAGTACATTTCAAACAGGAAAAAGGTCATTTTAAACTCAACGTGATTAACCAAAAGTATTAAACATAAAAAAATCCTTACCAGAGAGAGAAAACTAATCGTGCTCGGCACCCTCCTCCCACCCTGTGGTGCAACAGATGTCCCTTTCTCCAAAATTTACTCAATGGGACTGTAACGATGCTACCACTCACCAGTTGACCTTCTGTGAGGAAAAATCAAGTTAGTACATTTCAAACAGGAAAAAGGACATTTTAAACTCAACGTGATTAACCAAAATTCCAAAAGTATAAAACATAAGAAAATCCTTACCAGAGAGAGAAAACTAATCGTGCTCGGCACCCTCCTCCCACCCTGTGGTGCAACAGATGTCCCTTTCTCCAAAAATGTACTCAATGGGACTGTAACGTTGCTACCACTCACCAGTTGACCTGCTGTGGGGAATAATCAAGTTAGTACATTTCAAACAGGAAAATGGTCATTTTAACTCAACGTGATTAACCAAAAGTATAAAACATAAAAAAATCCTTACCAGAGAGAGAAAACTAATCGTGCTCGGCACCCTCCTCCCACCCTGTGGTGCAACAGATGTCCCTTTCTCCAAAAATGTACTCAATGGGACTGTAACGTTGCTACCATTCACCAGTTGACCTGCTGTGAGGAAAAATCAAGTTAGTACATTTCAATCAGGAAAAAGGTCATTTTAAACACAACGTGATTAACCAAAAGTATAAAACATAAAAAAATCCTTACCAGAGAGAGAAAACTAATCGTGCTCGGCACCCTCCTCCCACCCTGTGGTGCAACAGATGTCCCTTTCTCAAAAAATGTACTCAATGGGACTGTAACGTTGCTACCACTCACCAGTTGACCTGCTGTGAGGAAAAATCAAGTTAGTACAATTCAAACAGGAAAAAGGTCATTTTAAACTCAACGTGATTAACCAAAATTCCAAAAGTATAAAACATAAAAAAATCCTTACCAGAGAGAGAAAACTAATCGTGCTCGGCACCTTCCTCCCACCCTGTGGTGCAACAGATGTCCCTTTCTCCAAAAATGTACTCAATGGGACTGTAACGTTGCTACCACTCACCAGTTGACCTGCTGTGAGGAAAAATCAAGTTAGTACATTTCAAACAGTAAAAAGGTCATTTTAAACTCAACGTGACTAACCAAAAGTATAAAACATAAAAAAATCCTTAACAGAGAGAGAAAACTAATCGTGCTCGTCACCCTCCTCCCACCCTGTGGTGCAACAGATGTCCCTTTCACCAAAATTTACTCAATGGGACTGTAACGTTGCTACCACTCACCAGTTGACCTGCAGTGGAAAAAAATCAAGTTAGTACATTTCAAACAGGAAAAAGGTCATTTTAAACTCAACGTGATTAACCAAAATTCCAAAAGTATAAAACATAAAAAAATCCTTACCAGAGAGAGAAAACTAATCGTGCTCGGCACCCTCCTCCCACCCTGTGGTGCAACAGATGTCCCTTACTCCAAAATTAACTCAATGGGACTGTAACGTTGCTACCACTCACCAGTTGACCTGCTGTGAGGAAAAATCAAGTTAGTACATTTCAAACAGGAAAAAGGTCATTTTAAACTCAACGTGATTAACCAAAAGTATAAACATAAAAAAATATTTAACAGAGAGAGAAAACTAATCGTGCTCGTCACCCTCCTCCCACCCTGTGGTGCAACAGATGTCCCTTTCTCCAAAATTTACTCAATGGGACTGTAACGTTGCTACCACTCACCAGTTGACCTGCTGTGAGGAAAAATCAAGTTAGTACATTTCAAACAGGAAAAAGGTCATTTGAAACTCAACGTGATTAACCAAAATTCCAAAAGTATAAAGCATAAAAAAATCCTTACCAGAGAGAGAACACTAATCGTGCTCGTCACCCTCCTTCCCACCCTGTGGTGCAACAGATGTCCCTTTCTCCAAAATTTACTCAATGGGACTGTAACGTAGCTACCACTCACCAGTTGACCTGCTGTGAGGAAAAATCAAGTTAGTACATTTCAAACAGGAAAAAGGTCATTTTAAACTCAACGTGATTAACCAAAAGTATTAAACATAAAATAATCCTTACCAGAGAGAGAAAACTAATCGTGCTCGGCACCCTCCTCCCACCCTGTGGTGCAACAGATGTCCCTTTCTCCAAAATTTACTCAATGGGACTGTAACGATGCTACCACTCACCAGTTGACCTTCTGTGAGGAAAAATCAAGTTAGTACATTTCAAACAGGAAAAAGGTCATTTTAAACTCAACGTGATTAACCAAAATTCCAAAAGTATAAAACATAAGAAAATCCTTACCAGAGAGAGAAAACTAATCGTGCTCGGCACCCTCCTCCCACCCTGTGGTGCAACAGATGTCCCTTTCTCCAAAAATGTACTCAATAGGACTGTAACGTTGCTACCACTCACCAGTTGACCTGCTGTGAGGAATAATCAAGTTAGTACATTTCAAACAGGAAAAAGGTCATTTTAACTCAACGTGATTAACCAAAAGTATAAAACATAAAAAAATCCTTTCCAGTGAGAGAAAACCAATCGTGCTCGGCACCCTCCTCCCACCCTGTGGTGCAACAGATGTCCCTTTCTCCAAAAATGTACTCAATGGGACTGTAACGTTGCTACCACTCACCAGTTGACCTGCTGTGAGGAAAAATCAAGTTAGTACATTTCAATCAGGAAAAAGGTCATTTTAAACTCAACGTGATTAACCAAAAGTATAAAACATAAAAAAATCCTTACCAGAGAGAGAAAACTAATCGTGCTCGGCACCCTCCTCCCACCCTGTGGTGCAACAGATGTCCCTTTCTCCAAAAATGTACTCAATGGGACTGTAACGTTGCTACCACTCACCAGTTGACCTGCTGTGAGGAAAAATCAAGTTAGTACAATTCAAACAGGAAAAAGGTCATTTTAAACTCAACGTGATTAACCAAAATTCCAAAAGTATAAAACATAAAAAAATCCTTACCAGAGAGAGAAAACTAATCGTGCTCGGCACCCTCCTCCCACCCTGTGGTGCAACAGATGTCCCTTTCTCCAAAAATGTACTCAATGGGACTGTAACGTTGCTACCACTCACCAGTTGACCTGCTGTGGGGAAAAATCAAGTTAGTACATTTCAAACAGGAAAAAGGTCATTTTAAACTCAATGTGATTAACCAAAAGTATAAAACATAAAAAAATCTTTAACAGAGAGAGAAAACTAATCGTGCTCGTCACCCTCCTCCCACCCTGTGGTGCAACAGATGTCCCTTTCACCAAAATTTACTCAATGGGACTGTAACGTTGCTACCACTCACCAGTTGACCTGCAGTGGAAAAAAATCAAGTTAGTACATTTCAAACAGGAAAAAGGTCATTTTAAACTCAACGTGATTAACCAAAAGTATAAAACATAAAAAAATCCTTACCAGAGAGAGAAAACTAATCGTGCTCGGCACCCTCCTCCCACCCTGTGGTGCAACAGATGTCCCTTTCTCCAAAAATGTACTCAATGGGACTGTAACGTTGCTACCACTCACCAGTTGACCTGCTGTGAGGAAAAATCAAGTTAGTACAATTCAAACAGGAAAAAGGTCATTTTAAACTCAACGTGATTAACCAAAATTCCAAAAGTATAAAACATAAAAAAATCCTTACCAGAGAGAGAAAACTAATCGTGCTCGGCACCCTCCTCCCACCCTGTGGTGCAACAGATGTCCCTTTCTCCAAAAATGTACTCAATGGGACTGTAACGTTGCTACCACTCACCAGTTGACCTGCTGTGAGGAAAAATCAAGTTAGTACATTTCAAACAGGAAAAAGGTCATTTTAAACTCAACGTGATTAACCAAAAGTATAAACATAAAAAAATATTTAACAGAGAGAGAAAACTAATCGTGCTCGTCACCCTCCTCCCACCCTGTGGTGCAACAGATGTCCCTTTCACCAAAATTTACTCAATGGGACTGTAACGTTGCTACCACTCACCAGTTGACCTGCAGTGGAAAAAAATCAAGTTAGTACATTTCAAACAGGTAAAAGGTCATTTTAAACTCAACGTGATTAACCAAAAGTATTAAACATAAAAAAATCCTTACCAGAGAGAGAAAACTAATCGTGCTCGCCACCCTCCTCCCACCCTGTGGTGCAACAGATGTCCCTTTCTCCAAAATTTACTCAATGGGACTGTAACGATGCTACCACTCACCAGTTGACCTTCTGTGAGGAAAAATCAAGTTAGTACATTTCTAACAGGAAAAAGGTCATTTTAAACTCAACGTGATTAACCAAAAGTATAAAACATAAAAAAATCCTTACCAGAGAGAGAAAACTAATCGTGCTCGTCACCCTCCTCCCACCCTGTGGTGCAACAGATGTCCCTTTCTCCAAAAATGTACTCAATGGGACTGTAACGTTGCTACCACTCACCAGTTGACCTGCTGTGAGGAAAAATCAAGTTAGTACATTTCAAACAGGAAAAAGGTCATTTTAAACTCAACGTGATTAACCAAAAGTATAAAACATAAAAAAATCCTTACCAGAGAGAGAAAACTAATCGTGCTCGTCACCCTCCTCCCACCCTGTGGTGCAACAGATGTCCCTTTCTCCAAAATTTACTCAATGGGACTGTAACGTTGCTACCACTCACCAGTTGACCTGCTGTGGGGAAAAATCAAGTTAGTACATTTCAAACAGGAAAAAGGTCATTTTAAACTCAACGTGATTAACCAAAATTCCAAAAGAATAAAACATAAAAAAATCCTTACCAGAGAGAGAAAACTAATCGTGCTCGGCACCCTCCTCCCACCCTGTGGTGCAACAGATGTCCCTTTCTCCAAAAATGTACTCAATGGGACTGTAACGTTGCTACCACTCACCAGTTGACATGCTGTGAGGAAAAATCAAGTTAGTACATTTCAAACAGGAAAAAGGTCATTTTAAACTCAACGTGATTGACCAAAAGTATAAAACATAAAAAAATCCTTACCAGAGAGAGAAAACTAGTCGTGCTCGTTACCCTCCTCCCACCCTGTGGTGCAACAGATGTCCCTTTCTCCAAAATTTACTCAATGGGACTGTAACGTTGCTACCACTCACCAGTTGACCTGCTGTGAGGAAAAATCAAGTTAGTACATTTCAAACAGGAAAAAGGTCATTTTAAACTCAACGTGATTAACCAAAATTCCAAAAGTATAAAACATAAGAAAATCCTTACCAGAGAGAGAAAAATAATCGTGCTCGTCACCCTCCTCCCACCCTGTGGTGCAACAGATGTCCCTTTCTCCAAAAATGTACTCAATGGGACTGTAACGTTGCTACCACTCACCAGTTGACCTGCTGTGAGGAAAAATCAAGTTAGTACAATTCAAACAGGAAAAAGGTCATTTTAAACTCAACGTGATTAACCAAAATTCCAAAAGTATAAAACATAAAAAAATCCTTACCAGAGAGAGAAAACTAATCGTGCTCGGCACCCTCCTCCCACCCTGTGGTGCAACAGATGTCCCTTTCTCCAAAAATGTACTCAATGGGACTGTAATGTTGCTACCACTCACCAGTTGACCTGCTGTGAGGAAAAATCAAGTTAGTACATTTCAAACAGGAAAAAGGTCATTTTAAACTCAACGTGATTAACCAAAAGTATAAAACGTAAAAAATTCCTTAACAGAGAGAGAAAACTAATCGTGCTCGTCACCCTCCTCCCACCCTGTGGTGCAACAGATGTCCCTTTCACCAAAATTTACTCAATGGGACTGTAACGTTGCTACCACTCACCAGTTGACCTGCAGTGGAAAAAAATCAAGTTAGTACATTTCAAACAGGAAAAAGGTCATTTTAAACTCAACGTGATTAACCAAAATTCCAAAAGTATAAAACATAAAAAAATCCTTACCAGAGAGAGAAAACTAATCATGCTCGGCACCCTCCTCCCACCCTGTGGTGCAACAGATGTCCCTTTCTCCATAAATGTACTCAATGGGACTGTAACGTTGCTACCACTCACCAGTTGACCTGCTGTGAGGAAAAATCAATTTAGTACATTTCAAACAGGAAAAAGGTCATTTTAAACTCAACGTGATTAACCAAAATTCCAAAAGTATAAAACATAAAAAAATCCTTGCCAGAGAGAGAAAACTAATCGTGCTCGGCACCCTCCTCCCACCCTGTGGTGCAACAGATGTCCCTTTCTCCAAAAATGTACTCAATGGGACTGTAACGTTGCTACCACTCACCAGTTGACCTGCTGTGAGGAAAAATCAAGTTAGTACATTTCAAACAGGAAAAAGGTCATTTTAAACTCAACGTGATTAACCAAAATTCCAAAAGTATAAAACATAAAAAAATCCTTACCAGAGAGAGAAAACTAATCGTGCTCCTCACCCTCCTCCCACCCTGTGGTGCAACAGATGTCCCTTTCTCCAAAAATGTACTCAATGGGACTGTAACGTTGCTACCACTCACCAGTTGACCTGCTGTGAGGAAAAATCAAGTTAGTACATTTCAAACAGAAAAAGGTCATTTTAAACTCAACGTGATTAACCAAAAGTATAAAACATAAAAAAATCCTTACCAGAGAGAGAAAACTAATCGTGCTCGTCACCCTCCTCCCACCCTGTGGTGCAACAGATGTCCCTTTCTCCAAAATTTACTCAATGGGACTGTAACGTTGCTACCACTCACCAGTTGACCTGCTGTGGGGAAAAATCAAGTTAGTACATTTCAAACAGGAAAAAGGTCATTTTAAACTCAACGTGATTAACCAAAATTCCAAAAGTATAAAACATAAAAAAATCCTTACCAGAGAGAGAAAACTAATCGTGCTCGGCACCCTCCTCCCACCCTGTGGTGCAACAGATGTCCCTTTCTCCAAAAATGTACTCAATGGGACTGTAACATTGCTACCACTCACCAGTTGACATGCTGTGAAGAAAAATCAAGTTAGTACATTTCAAACAGGAAAAAGGTCATTTTAAACTCAACGTGATTGACCAAAAGTATAAAACATAAAAAAATCCTTACCAGAGAGGGAAAACTAGTCGTGCTCGTTACCCTCCTCCCACCCTGTGGTGCAACAGATGTCCCTTTCTCCAAAATTTACTCAATGGGACTGTAACGTTGCTACCACTCACCAGTTGACCTGCTGTGAGGAAAAATCAAGTTAGTACATTTCAAACAGGAAAAAGGTCATTTTAAACTCAACGTGATTAACCAAAATTCCAAAAGTATAAAACATAAGAAAATCCTTACCAGAGAGAGAAAAATAATCGTGCTCGTCACCCTCCTCCCACCCTGTGGTGCAACAGATGTCCCTTTCTCCAAAAATGTACTCAATGGGACTGTAACGTTGCTACCACTCACCAGTTGACCTGCTGTGAGGAAAAATCAAGTTAGTACAATTCAAACAGGAAAAAGGTCATTTTAAACTCAACGTGATTAACCAAAATTCCAAAAGTATAAAACATAAAAAAATCCTTACCAGAGAGAGAAAACTAATCGTGCTCGGCACCCTCCTCCCACCCTGTGGTGCAACAGATGTCCCTTTCTCCAAAAATGTACTCAATGGGACTGTAATGTTGCTACCACTCACCAGTTGACCTGCTGTGAGGAAAAATCAAGTTAGTACATTTCAAACAGGAAAAAGGTCATTTTAAACCCAACGTGATTAACCAAAAGTATAAAACGTAAAAAATTCCTTAACAGAGAGAGAAAACTAATCGTGCTCGTCACCCTCCTCCCACCCTGTGGTGCAACAGATGTCCCTTTCACCAAAATTTACTCAATGGGACTGTAACGTTGCTACCACTCACCAGTTGACCTGCAGTGGAAAAAAATCAAGTTAGTACATTTCAAACAGGAAAAAGGTCATTTTAAACTCAACGTGATTAACCAAAATTCCAAAAGTATAAAACATAAAAAAATCCTTACCAGAGAGAGAAAACTAATCATGCTCGGCACCCTCCTCCCACCCTGTGGTGCAACAGATGTCCCTTTCTCCATAAATGTACTCAATGGGACTGTAACGTTGCTACCACTCACCAGTTGACCTGCTGTGAGGAAAAATCAATTTAGTACATTTCAAACAGGAAAAAGGTCATTTTAAACTCAACGTGATTAACCAAAATTCCAAAAGTATAAAACATAAAAAAATCCTTGCCAGAGAGAGAAAACTAATCGTGCTCGGCACCCTCCTCCCACCCTGTGGTGCAACAGATGTCCCTTTCTCCAAAAATGTACTCAATGGGACTGTAACGTTGCTACCACTCACCAGTTGACCTGCTGTGAGGAAAAATCAAGTTAGTACATTTCAAACAGGAAAAAGGTCATTTTAAACTCAACGTGATTAACCAAAATTCCAAAAGTATAAAACATAAAAAAATCCTTACCAGAGAGAGAAAACTAATCGTGCTCCTCACCCTCCTCCCACCCTGTGGTGCAACAGATGTCCCTTTCTCCAAAAATGTACTCAATGGGACTGTAACGTTGCTACCACTCACCAGTTGACCTGCTGTGAGGAAAAATCAAGTTAGTACATTTCAAACAGGAAAAAGGTCATTTTAAACTCAACGTGATTAACCAAAAGTATAAAACATAAAAAAATCCTTACCAGAGAGAGAAAACTAATCGTGCTCGTCACCCTCCTCCCACCCTGTGGTGCAACAGATGTCCCTTTCTCCAAAATTTACTCAATGGGACTGTAACGTTGCTACCACTCACCAGTTGACCTGCTGTGGGGAAAAATCAAGTTAGTACATTTCAAACAGGAAAAAGGTCATTTTAAACTCAACGTGATTAACCAAAATTCCAAAAGTATAAAACATAAAAAAATCCTTACCAGAGAGAGAAAACTAATCGTGCTCGGCACCCTCCTCCCACCCTGTGGTGCAACAGATGTCCCTTTCTCCAAAAATGTACTCAATGGGACTGTAACGTTGCTACCACTCACCAGTTGACATGCTGTGAAGAAAAATCAAGTTAGTACATTTCAAACAGGAAAAAGGTCATTTTAAACTCAACGTGATTGACCAAAAGTATAAAACATAAAAAAATCCTTACCAGAGAGAGAAAACTAGTCGTGCTCGTTACCCTCCTCCCACCCTGTGGTGCAACAGATGTCCCTTTCTCCAAAATTTACTCAATGGGACTGTAACGTTGCTACCACTCACCAGTTGACCTGCTGTGAGGAAAAATCAAGTTAGTACATTTCAAACAGGAAAAAGGTCATTTTAAACTCAACGTGATTAACCAAAATTCCAAAAGTATAAAACATAAAAAAATCCTTACCAGAGAGAGAAAACTAATCGTGCTCGGCACCCTCCTCCCACCCTGTGGTGCAACAGATGTCCCTTTCTCCAAAAATGTACTCAATGGGACTGTAACGTTGCTACCACTCACCAGTTGACCTGCTGTGAGGAAAAATCAAGTTAGTACATTTCAAACAGGAAAAAGGTCATTTTAAACTCAACGTGATTAACCAAAAGTATAAAACATAAAAAAATCCTTACCAGAGAGAGAAAACTAATCGTGCTCGTCACCCTCCTCCCACCCTGTGGTGCAACAGATGTCCCTTTCTCCAAAATTTACTCAATGGGACTGTAACGTTGCTACCACTCACCAGTTGACCTGCTGTGGGGAAAAATCAAGTTAGTACATTTCAAACAGGAAAAAGGTCATTTTAAACTCAACGTGATTAACCAAAATTCCAAAAGTATAAAACATATAAAAATACTTACCAGAGAGAGAAACCTAATAGTGCTCGGCACCCTCCTCCCACCCTGTGGTGCAACAGATGTCCCTTTCTCCAAAAATGTACTCAATGGGACTGTAACGTTGCTACCACTCACCAGTTGACCTGCTGTGAGGAAAAATCAAGTTAGTACATTTCAAACAGGAAAAAGGTCATTTTAAACTCAACGTGATTAACCAAAAGTATAAAACATAAAAAAATCCTTACCAGAGAGAAAAAACTAATCGTGCTCGTCACCCTCCTCCCACCCTGTGGTGCAACAGATGTACCTTTCTCCAAAATTTACCCAATGGGACTGTAACGTTGCTACCACTCACCAGTTGACCTGCTGTGAGGAAAAATCAAGTTAGTACATTTCAAACTAGAAAAAGGTCATTTTAAACTCAACGTGATTAACCAAAATTCCAAAAGTATGAAACATAAAAAAATCCTTACCAGAGAGAGAAAACTAATCGTGCTCGGCACCCTCCTCCCATCCTGTGGTGCAACAGATGTCCCTTTATCCAAAAATGTACTCAATGGGACTGTAACGTTGCTACCACTCACCAGTTGACCTGCTGTGAGGAAAAATCAAGTTAGTACATTTCAAACAGGAAAAAGGTCATTTTAAACTCAACGTGATTAACCAAAATTCCAAAAGTATAAAACATAAAAAAATTCTTACCAGAGAGAGAAAACTAATCGTGCTCGGCACCCACCTCCCACCCTGTGGTGCAACAGATGTCCCTTTCTCCAAAAATGTACTCAATGGGACTGTAACATTGCTACCACTCACCAGTTGACCTGCTGTGAGGAAAAATCAAGTTAGTACATTTCAAACAGGAAAAAGGTCATTTTAAACTCAACGTGATTAACCAAAAGTATAAAACATAAAAAAATCCTTACCAGAGAGAAAAAACTAATCGTGCTCGTCACCCTCCTCCCACCCTGTGGTGCAACAGATGTACCTTTCTCCAAAATTTACCCAATGGGACTGTAACGTTGCTACCACTCACCAGTTGACCTGCTGTGGGGAAAAATCAAGTTAGTACATTTCAAACAGGAAAAAGGTCATTTTAAACTCAACGTGATTAACCAAAATTCCAAAAGTATAAAACATAAAAAAATCCTTTCAGAGAGAGAAAACTAATCGTGCTCGGCACCCTCCTCCCACCCTGTGGTGCAACAGATGTCCCTTTCTCCAAAAATGTACTCAATGGGACTGTAACGTTGCTACCACTCACCAGTTGACCTGCTGTGAGGAAAAATCAAGTTAGTACATTTCAAACAGGAAAAAGGTCACTTTAAACTCAACGTGATTAACCAAAAGTATAAAACATAAAAAAATCCTTACCAGAGAGAGAAAAATAATCGTGCTCGTCACCCTCCTCCCACCCTGTGGTGCAACAGATGTCCCTTTCTCCAAAATTTACTCAATGGGACTGTAACGTTGCTACCACTCTCCAGTTGACCTGCTGTGGGGAAAAATCAAGTTAGTACATTTCAAACAGGAAAAAGGTCATTTTAAACTCAACGTGATTATCCAAAATTCCAAAAGTATAAAACATAAAAAAATCCTTACCAGAGAGAGAAAACTAATCGTGCTCGCCACCCTCCTCCCACCCTGTGGTGCAACAGATGTCCCTTTCTCCAAAATTTACTCAATGGGACTGTAACGATGCTACCACTCACCAGTTGACCTTCTGTGAGGAAAAATCAAGTTAGTACATTTCTAACAGGAAAAAGGTCATTTTAAACTCAACGTGATTAACCAAAATTCCAAAAGTATAAAACATAAGAAAATCCTTACCAGAGAGAGAAAAATAATCGTGCTCGTCACCCTCCTCCCACCCTGTGGTGCAACAGATGTCCCTTTCTCCAAAAATGTACTCAATGGGACTGTAACGTTGTTACCACTCACCAGTTGACCTGCTGTGAGGAAAAATCAAGTTAGTACAATTCAAACAGGAAAAAGGTCATTTTAAACTCAACGTGATTAACCAAAATTCCAAAAGTATAAAACATAAAAAAATCCTTACCAGAGAGAGAAAACTAATCGTGCTGGGCACCCTCCTCCCACCCTGTGGTGCAACAGATGTCCCTTTCTCCAAAAATGTACTCAATGGGACTGTAATGTTGCTACCACTCACCAGTTGACCTGCTGTGAGGAAAAATCAAGTTAGTACATTTCAAACAGGAAAAAGGTCATTTTAAACTCAACGTGATTAACCAAAAGTATAAAACGTAAAAAATTCCTTAACAGAGAGAGAAAACTAATCGTGCTCGTCACCCTCCTCCCACCCTGTGGTGCAACAGATGTCCCTTTCACCAAAATTTACTCAATGGGACTGTAACGTTGCTACCACTCACCAGTTGACCTGCAGTGGAAAAAAATCAAGTTAGTACATTTCAAACAGGAAAAAGGTCATTTTAAACTCAACGTGATTAACCAAAATTCCAAAAGTATAAAACATAAAAAAATCCTTACCAGAGAGAGAAAACTAATCATGCTCGGCACCCTCCTCCCACCCTGTGGTGCAACAGATGTCCCTTTCTCCATAAATGTACTCAATGGGACTGTAACGTTGCTACCACTCACCAGTTGACCTGCTGTGAGGAAAAATCAATTTAGTACATTTCAAACAGGAAAAAGGTCATTTTAAACTCAACGTGATTAACCAAAATTCCAAAAGTATAAAACATAAAAAAATCCTTGCCAGAGAGAGAAAACTAATCGTGCTCGGCACCCTCCTCCCACCGTGTGGTGCAACAGATGTCCCTTTCTCCAAAAATGTACTCAATGGGACTGTAACGTTGCTACCACTCACCAGTTGACCTGCTGTGAGGAAAAATCAAGTTAGTACATTTCAAACAGGAAAAAGGTCATTTTAAACTCAACGTGATTAACCAAAATTCCAAAAGTATAAAACATAAAAAAATCCTTACCAGAGAGAGAAAACTAATCGTGCTCCTCACCCTCCTCCCACCCTGTGGTGCAACAGATGTCCCTTTCTCCAAAAATGTACTCAATGGGACTGTAACGTTGCTACCACTCACCAGTTGACCTGCTGTGAGGAAAAATCAAGTTAGTACATTTCAAACAGGAAAAAGGTCATTTTAAACTCAACGTGATTAACCAAAAGTATAAAACATAAAAAAATCCTTACCAGAGAGAGAAAACTAATCGTGCTCGTCACCCTCCTCCCACCCTGTGGTGCAACAGATGTCCCTTTCTCCAAAATTTACTCAATGGGACTGTAACGTTGCTACCACTCACCAGTTGACCTGCTGTGGGGAAAAATCAAGTTAGTACATTTCAAACAGGAAAAAGGTCATTTTAAACTCAACGTGATTAACCAAAATTCCAAAAGTATAAAACATAAAAAAATCCTTACCAGAGAGAGAAAACTAATCGTGCTCGGCACCCTCCTCCCACCCTGTGGTGCAACAGATGTCCCTTTCTCCAAAAATGTACTCAATGGGACTGTAACGTTGCTACCACTCACCAGTTGACATGCTGTGAGGAAAAATCAAGTTAGTACATTTCAAACAGGAAAAAGGTCATTTTAAACTCAACGTGATTGACCAAAAGTATAAAACATAAAAAAATCCTTACCAGAGAGAGAAAACTAGTCGTGCTCGTTACCCTCCTCCCACCCTGTGGTGCAACAGATGTCCCTTTCTCCAAAATTTACTCAATGGGACTGTAACGTTGCTACCACTCACCAGTTGACCTGCTGTGAGGAAAAATCAAGTTAGTACATTTCAAACAGGAAAAAGGTCATTTTAAACTCAACGTGATTAACCAAAATTCCAAAAGTATAAAACATAAAAAAATCCTTACCAGAGAGAGAAAACTAATCGTGCTCGGCACCCTCCTCCCACCCTGTGGTGCAACAGATGTCCCTTTCTCCAAAAATGTACTCAATGGGACTGTAACGTTGCTACCACTCAACAGTTGACCTGCTGTGAGGAAAAATCAAGTTAGTACATTTCAAACAGGAAAAAGGTCATTTTAAACTCAACGTGATTAACCAAAATTCCAAAAGTATAACACATAAAAAAATCCTTACCAGAGAGAGAAAACTAATCGTGCTCGGCACCCACCTCCCACCCTGTGGTGCAACAGATGTCCCTTTCTCCAAAAATGTACTCAATGGGACTGTAACGTTGCTACCACTCACCAGTTGACCTGCTGTGAGGAAAAATCAAGTTAGTACATTTCAAACAGGAAAAAGGTCATTTTAAACTCAACGTGATTAACCAAAAGTATAAAACATAAAAAAATCCTTACCAGAGAGAGAAAACTAATCGTGCTCGTCACCCTCCTCCCACCCTGTGGTGCAACAGATGTCCCTTTCTCCAAAATTTACTCAATGGGACTGTAACGTTGCTACCACTCACCAGTTGACCTGCTGTGGGGAAAAATCAAGTTAGTACATTTCAAACAGGAAAAAGGTCATTTTAAACTCAACGTGATTAACCAAAATTCCAAAAGTATAAAACATATAAAAATACTTACCAGAGAGAGAAACCTAATAGTGCTCGGCACCCTCCTCCCACCCTGTGGTGCAACAGATGTCCCTTTCTCCAAAAATGTACTCAATGGGACTGTAACGTTGCTACCACTCACCAGTTGACCTGCTGTGAGGAAAAATCAAGTTAGTACATTTCAAACAGGAAAAAGGTCATTTTAAACTCAACGTGATTAACCAAAAGTATAAAACATAAAAAAATCCTTACCAGAGAGAAAAAACTAATCGTGCTCGTCACCCTCCTCCCACCCTGTGGTGCAACAGATGTACCTTTCTCCAAAATTTACCCAATGGGACTGTAACGTTGCTACCACTCACCAGTTGACCTGCTGTGAGGAAAAATCAAGTTAGTACATTTCAAACAGGAAAAAGGTCATTTTAAACTCAACGTGATTAACCAAAATTCCAAAAGTATGAAACATAAAAAAATCCTTACCAGAGAGAGAAAACTAATCGTGCTCGGCACCCTCCTCCCACCCTGTGGTGCAACAGATGTCCCTTTCTCCAAAAATGTACTCAATGGGACTGTAACATTGCTACCACTCACCAGTTGACCTGCTGTGAGGAAAAATCAAGTTAGTACATTTCAAACAGGAAAAAGGTCATTTTAAACTCAACGTGATTAACCAAAATTCCAAAAGTATAAAACATAAAAAAATTCTTACCAGAGAGAGAAAACTAATCGTGCTCGGCACCCACCTCCCACCCTGTGGTGCAACAGATGTCCCTTTCTCCAAAAATGTACTCAATGGGACTGTAACATTGCTACCACTCACCAGTTGACCTGCTGTGAGGAAAAATCAAGTTAGTACATTTCAAACAGGAAAAAGGTCATTTTAAACTCAACGTGATTAACCAAAAGTATAAAACATAAAAAAATCCTTACCAGAGAGAAAAAACTAATCGTGCTCGTCACCCTCCTCCCACCCTGTGGTGCAACAGATGTACCTTTCTCCAAAATTTACCCAATGGGACTGTAACGTTGCTACCACTCACCAGTTGACCTGCTGTGGGGAAAAATCAAGTTAGTACATTTCAAACAGGAAAAAGGTCATTTTAAACTCAACGTGATTAACCAAAATTCCAAAAGTATAAAACATAAAAAAATCCTTACCAGAGAGAGAAAACTAATCGTGCTCGGCACCCTCCTCCCACCCTGTGGTGCAACAGATGTCCCTTTCTCCAAAAATGTACTCAATGGGACTGTAACGTTGCTACCACTCACCAGTTGACCTGCTGTGAGGAAAAATCAAGTTAGTACATTTCAAACAGGAAAAAGGTCACTTTAAACTCAACGTGATTAACCAAAAGTATAAAACATAAAAAAATCCTTACCAGAGAGAGAAAAATAATCGTGCTCGTCACCCTCCTCCCACCCTGTGGTGCAACAGATGTCTCTTTCTCCAAAATTTACTCAATGGGACTGTAACGTTGCTACCACTCACCAGTTGACCTGCTGTGAGGAAAAATCAAGTTAGTACATTTCAAACAGGAAAAAGGTCATTTTAAACTCAACGTGATTAACCAAAATTCCAAAAGTATAAAACATAAAAAAATCCTTACCAGAGAGAAAAAACTAATCGTGCTCGTCACCCTCCTCCCACCCTGTGGTGCAACAGATGTCCCTTTCTCCAAAAATGTACTCAATGGGACTGTAACGTTGCTACCACTCACCAGTTGACCTGCTGTGAGGAAAAATCAAGTTAGTACATTTCAAACAGGAAAAAGGTCATTTTAAACTCAACGTGATTAACCAAAATTCCAAAAGTATAAAACATAAAAAAATCCTTACCAGAGAGAAAAAACTAATCGTGCTCGTCACCCTCCTCCCACCCTGTGGTGCAACAGATGTCCCTTTCTCCAAAAATGTACTCAATGGGACTGTAACGTTGCTACCACTCACCAGTTGACCTGCTGTGAGGAAAAATCAAGTTAGTACATTTCAAACAGGAAAAAGGTCATTTTAAACTCAACGTGATTAACCAAAATTCCAAAAGTATAAAACATAAAAAAATCCTTACCAGAGAGAGAAAACTAATCGTGCTCGGCACCCACCTCCCACCCTGTGGTGCAACAGATGTCCCTTTCTCCAAAAATGTACTCAATGGGACTGTAACGTTGCTACCACTCACCAGTTGACCTGCTGTGAGGAAAAATCAAGTTAGTACATTTCAAACAGGAAAAAGGTCATTTTAAACTCAACGTGATTAACCAAAAGTATAAAACATAAAAAAATCCTTACCAGAGAGAGAAAAATAATCGTGCTCGTCACCCTCCTCCCACCCTGTGGTGCAACAGATGTCTCTTTCTCCAAAATTTACTCAATGGGACTGTAACGTTGCTACCACTCACCAGTTGACCTGCTGTGGGGAAAAATCAAGTTAGTACATTTCAAACAGGAAAAAGGTCATTTTAAACTCAAAGTGATTAACCAAAATTCCAAAAGTATAAAACATAAAAAAATCCTTACCAGAGAGAGAAAACTAATCGTGCTCGGCACCCTCCTCCCACCCTGTGGTGCAACAGATGTCCCTTTCTCCAAAAATGTACTCAATGGGACTGTAACGTTGCTACCACTCACCAGTTGACCTGCTGTGAGGAAAAATCAAGTTAGTACATTTCAAACAGGAAAAAGGTCATTTTAAACTCAACGTGATTAACCAAAAGTATAAAACATAAAAAAATCCTTACCAGAGAGAGAAAACTAATGGTGCTCGGCACCCTCCTGCCACCCTGTGGTGCAACAGATGTCCCTTTCTCCAAAAATGTACTCAATGGGACTGTAACGTTGCTACCACTCACCAGTTGACCTGCTGTGAGGAAAAATCAAGTTAGTACATTTCAAACAGGAAAAAGGTCATTTTAAATGTAACGTGATTAACCAAAAGTATAAAACATAAAACAATCCTTACCAGAGAGAGAAAACTAGTCGTGCTCGTCACCCTCCTCCCACCCTGTGGTGCAACAGATGTCCCTTTCTCCAAAATTTACTCAATGTTTAGATTAGATTAGATTAGATTTACTTTCATTCCAATTGATCCGTAGTGAGGAGGTCCTCCAGGATGTGGAACATGTCAGAAAAACAACAATACATGACAAATATTTAAACTAAAACAAATAAGCTAATGTACCATTCCACAGGTCCCAAGTGGAATGATCGTCATTTTTTAATGAACACTAAGAGTCATTTTACAAATACTATTGCACTGAATTTAAGATAAAAAAGTTTTTTATTTATTTATAAGGTAAGAAACATGTAATACAACTACTGTAATACTTATTTACAATGAACACATTACTGCACTGAAATGGTGCAGAAGTTAGATTATACTTACACACACACACACACACACACACACACACACACAAATTTTCAGTGAACACATTACTGCACTGAAATTGTGCAGAAGATATGTTGTACTTATATACAAATCAGTTGGTTTTCCTCAGAAATTCATCAATGGAGTAGAAGGAGTTGGCCACCAATAAATCCTTTAGGCTTCTCTTAAACTGAATTTCATTGGTTGTTAAGCTTTTTATGGCTGCTGGCAAGTTATTGAAAATGTGTGTTCCTGAATAATGCACACCTTTTTGTACAAGACTAAGTGACTTTAAATCCTTGTGAAGATTATTCTTATTTCTAGTATTGATTCCATGAATTGAGCTGTTGGTTTGAAAAAGTGATATATTTTTAATGACAAATTTCATTAAGGAATAAATATATTGGGAAGCTGTAGTTAGTATCCCTAGTTCCCTAAACAGGCTTCTGCAGGATGTTCTTGAGTTCACACCACATATAATTCTTACTGCACGTTTTTGTGCCCGGAAAACTTTAGCTTGGCTTGATGAATTACCCCAGAAAATAATCCCATATGACATTATGGAATGAAAGTAAGCATAGTATGCCAGCTTTTTCATTTTTATATCCCCTATGTCTGACAAAATTCGCATTGCAAACAGAGATTTGTTAAGACGCTTCAGCAGTTCTGTGGTGTGCTCCTCCCAGTTGAATTTATTATCAAGCTGTAATCCCAAGAATTTAACACCGTCCACTTCTTCTATCTTCTTGTCATCATATGTTAGACATATACTCTTGGGACACCCCTTACAAGTTCTGAACTGCATGTAGTGTGTTTTTTCAAAGTTTAGTGACAAAGAATTGGCTAGGAACCAGTGATTAATGTCTACAAATATTTTATTGGCTGATCTTTCTAAGACTACACTTGATTTGCTATTTATTGCAATGTTTGTATCATCAGCAAACAAAACAAACTTGGCATCTGGTAATGTTACTGATGAAAGGTCATTGATATACACAAGAAAAAGTAAGGGCCCCAAAATGGAACCTTGTGGGACCCCACATGTAATTAGTTCCCAGTTGGATGATGCCTGATAGCTTGATACATGTCTCTTTCCTAATAACACCCTTTGTTTCCTGCCAGAGATATAAGATTTGAACCATTTTGCAGCATTTCCTGTTACACTATAATATTCTAGTTTACTTAAAAGGATATTGTGATTTACACAGTCAAATGCCTTTGACAGATCACAAAATATACCAGTTGCCTGCAATTTTTTGTCTAATGAATTAAGTACATTTTCACTGTAAGTGTAGATAGCCTTCTCAATATCAGAACCTTTTAGAAATCCAAACTGTGACTTTGACAGTATGTTATTTGAGATAAGATGGTTATAAAGACGACTGTACATTACTTTTTCGAAAATTTTTGAGAATGCTGGCAACAGTGAAATTGGACGGAAATTTGATGCTATTTCTTTATCTCCCTTCTTAAACAGTGGCTTAACTTCAGCATATTTCAGCCATTCGGGAAATATTCCACTGATAAACGACTGGTTACACAGATAGCTTAATATGTTACTTAGCTCAGAATCACATTCTTTAATTAACTTTGTTGATATTTCATCATACCCACTAGATGTTTTTGATTTTAAAGATTTTATGATGGACATTATTTCTGTTGGGGTAGTGAGGGTCAAATTCATATTATGGAAGTTACTTGAAATGTCTGGTCTAAGGTAATCCATAGCAGCATCTACCGAACCTGACAACCCCATCTTTTCAGTAACAGTTATAAAATGTTTGTTAAAAAGTTCTGCAACACTATACACATCTGTCACCAATGCATCATTTACTCTTAATGCTATTTGTTCCTCTTCATGTCTGGTTCTACCGGTCTCCTCCTTCACTATATCCCATATTGTCTTTATTTTGTTATCTGATATGACTATCTTTTCCTTGTAATATATTTGCTTTGACATCCGTATTACAGTCTTTAATATTTTGCAGTATTTCTTATAGTGTGCTATAGCATCAACATTGGAAATGTTTCGGATTGACAGATACAGTTTTCTTTTTGTTTTACAAGATACCCCTATTCCTCGAGTAATCCATGGCTTCTTTGTAGACTTTGCTCTAACCTTGGTAAGTTTTGGGGGAAAGCAGTGTTCAAATAAGGTAAGCACTTTATTAGCAAAAATGTTATATTTTTCATTCATGCCATGAGCACTGTAAACATCAGTCCAGTGAATGTCTCTGAGGAGTGTCCTAAAATAATCAATTTTTGGCTTACTGATTACCCTCTTGAGCTCAGATTTAACAGATTTTATATCCTGTTCAGTATTAACATTTAACAGAAGGAACTGCATGTCATGGTCTGAGAGGCCATTGACTATTGGTTTTGTAATATAATTTTGTTCATTTGACTTTTCTATAAAGATATTATCAATGGCTGTTTGTGAGCAAGTGGTTATCCTAGTGGGGAACTTTACTGTGGGAATTAAGTTGAATGATAGTGTTACTAACTCAAATAGGTTCTTATTGGGAGAGTCTTTAAGGAAATCTACATTGAAATCACCAGCAACCACTATTTCTTTGTTTTTGGTTGTTAAATGGGCCAGTACAGCTTCAAGGTGGTTTACAAACAGATTAAAGTTACCTGCAGGTGCTCGATATACACTTAATATTATGAAAGATTTTTTGTGAAAATCTAATTCTGTTGCACATGCTTCCATATGCTGTTCTAGGCAAAATTTATGAATGTCTATGTTCTTAAATTTATGACAGTTCCTGATGAATGTGGCAACTCCTCCTTTCTCCATTTCTGATCTACAATAGTGAGATGCTAACCTAAACCCTGTAACACTTAAAAGTTCTATACCAGTGGTCACATGATGTTCAGAGAGGCAGATTA
Organism: Schistocerca piceifrons; assembly: GCF_021461385.2. Taxonomy (NCBI): domain Eukaryota; kingdom Metazoa; phylum Arthropoda; class Insecta; order Orthoptera; family Acrididae; genus Schistocerca; species Schistocerca piceifrons. The sequence continues at coordinate 7,704,703 of NC_060145.1, forward strand.
TGTCAGCTGGGTTTGAAGACTCTAATTCATCTATGCAGATAGTTAATTCATTAATTTTATTTCTCAGTCCTCGAATATTTTGATGCAATAAAGATAGCTGACATTTCACATTGACTGACTTAAAATTGGATGGAGTTAAAATATCTGCTGACAGTTGAAAATTCTTAACCAATGGCTGTTTATGTTGATGTAATAAGCTGGAATTATGTTTTTTGATTTCTTTCTCAAACTGAAGGTTTGTCTCAGTTCTAACCTCTCTTAAAATTTGTTTTCTTTCTGTCCTCCCTACCCTAAAAAAGGGTCTTTTCTGAATCCTATAACCACTGGTATTTTACCACTCATGACAGTGCCTCCCCCCTTTAACTTTCCTGCTATTTCCCCAGCCAATTTACCCTTCCCCTTCCTGTTGAGGTGAAGGCCATGCCTAGTATAATCCCACCTACTGACAGAATCAACATGAACCACACCAATGTGTGACCCCGCACCCGACATGAGCAGCCGTTCCAGCTCCAAATTAACTCTCTTGACAGAAGAGTTCAAATGAGGTCGGTCATGGCGCCCAAGAACAGATACAAACTCAACACTGGTATGCCTCGATGCTGATGCAATCTTCGCCAGGTCACACTCTATGCTGTACCCAGGATCTCTGTCAATACTGTTACCTGCCCCACACACTATAACCACGGTGTCTTCCTTAGTGAAATCTTTGCAAAGTGATCCTAAATCCTCTGTCACCTGCTCCAGACCAGCACTAGGTTTAAAAAAATTGGTGACCTGGTATTCTGATCCTAGTTCATCCTGCAAGAGTTGGCCAACACCTCTTCCACGGGAACTACCTAACAACAACACTTTCTTTCTCTTTACTGATTTCCCTACATTCTTACTTTTCAATTTGCTGCTGAAAGTTTGTTGTGCCCTGTCTACACCTGTAACTGCTTGAGGCTCACCAGCTTCTAACTGAAGCAACAGGTCAAATCTATTTTCCACATTCACCATAAAGCTGTCAGACAAAGTTCTAGGCCTGTTCCTCCTGTTGCCTGTTGCCACTTCCCACCTCTCTTTACCCTTCTCCCTCCTTAACCTGTCAAGATCTCCCCTGGCCTTGTCTAACTCAGCCTGAAGGGCAGCAATTTTCCCCTCCTGTTCCAGTATCTTCCTATCTCTACTACAAATCCTACAAAACCACTGATGAGTCTCATTTACTTCCCCTATTCCCACGCCACTACAGTCACCCACATGGAAAAAACTACAGCACCCATCACACCAAAGCCCCGACCTAACAATTCTACGGCAAGTCAAGCACTTTTCACTCATGATAAACGTAATAATTTATTAAGAATAAGTCAGTTAAATTACAGATAAACACGAAAATATGGTTACACAAATTTGGCCTATACGCAACTGTGTGTAAACAAAAACAAAAGTGCAAAGTTTCTGAAACAACAAGTTAAACTTTACGCTACTTTCCGGAAATGCTAGTTAAATAATGAAGAGGTACGCTAAGTTAAATTGCTGGAGAGAGCAAGGAACAACTAAACGAAATTCTATAGATTTGCTGCAGCAGAACGTAAACAGAAAATACGACTGTACGGTCTTTTCGCGTTTTCTGCTATATTACGTAATGAGAAATGAAACCTTTAATGGTACACTTAAACGGCACACTAATACACTTATTTACCACGTAATCAGTACTAATCTATGTGTTTTATAATCTAAAATAACTTATCTTTACGAGAACACCAAACCTCGCGCTAGTCGCTTGGCTGCAGGGCTGTGCGAGCTGAGAGAGAAAACTAATCGTGCTCGGCACCCTCCTCCCACCCTGTGGTGCAACAGATGTCCCTTTCTCCAAAAATGTACTCAATGGGACAGTAACGTTGCTATTACTCACCAGTTGACCTGCTGTGAGGAAAAATCAAGTTAGTACATTTCAAACAGGAAAAAGGTCATTTTAAACTCAACGTGATTAACCAAAATTCCAAAAGTATAAAACATAAAAAAATCCTTACCAGAGAGAGAAAAGTAATCGTGCTCGGCACCCTCCTGCCACCCTGTGGTGCAACAGATGTCCCTTTCTCCAAAAATGTACTCAATGGGACTGTAACGTTGCTACCACTCACCAGTTGACCTGCTGTGAGGAAAAATCAAGTTACTACATTTCAAACAAGAAAAAGGTCATTTTAAACTCAACGTGATTAACCAAAAGTATAAAACATAAAAAAATCCTTACCAGAGAGAGAAAACTAATCGTGCTCGGCACCCTCCTGCCACCCTGTGGTGCAACAGATGTCCCTTTCTCCAAAAATGTACTCAATGGGACTGTAACTTTGCTACCACTCACCAGTTGACCTGCTGTAAAGAAAAATCAAGTTAGTACATTTCAAACAGGAAAAAGGTCATTTTAAACTCAACGTGATTAACCAAAATTCCAAAAGTATAAAACATAAAAAAATCCTTACCAGAGAGAGAAAACTAATCGTGCTCGGCACCCTCCTGCCACCCTGTGGTGCAACAGATGTCCCTTTCTCCAAAAATGTACTCAATGGGACTGTAACGTTGCTACCACTCACCAGTTGACCTGCTGTGAGGAAAAATCAAGTTACTACATTTCAAACAGGAAAAAGGTCATTTTAAACTCAACGTGATTAACCAAAAGTATAAAACATAAAAAAATCCTTACCAGAGAGAGAAAACTAATCGTGCTCAGCACCCTCCTGCCACCCTGTGGTGCAACAGATGTCCCTTTCTCCAAAAATGTACTCAATGGGACTGTAACGTTGCTACCACTCACCAGTTGACCTGCTGTAAAGAAAAATCAAGTTAGTACATTTCAAACAGGAAAAAGGTCATTTTAAACTCAACGTGATTAACCAAAATTCCAAAAGTATAAAACATAAAAAAATCCTTACCAGAGAGAGAAAACTAATCGTGCTCGGCACCCACCTCCCACCCTGTGGTGCAACAGATGTCCCTTTCTCCAAAAATGTACTCAATGGGACTGTAACGTTGCTACCACTCACCAGTTGACCTGCTGTGAGGAAAAATCAAGTTAGTACATTTCAAACAGGAAAAAGGTCACTTTAAACTCAACGTGATTAACCAAAAGTATAAAACATAAAAAAATCCTTACCAGAGAGAGAAAAATAATCGTGCTCGTCACCCTCCTCCCACCCTGTGGTGCAACAGATGTCCCTTTCTCCAAAATTTACTCAATGGGACTGTAACGTTGCTACCACTCACCAGTTGACCTGCTGTGGGGAAAAATCAAGTTAGTACATTTCAAACAGGAAAAAGGTCATTTTAAACTCAACGTGATTATCCAAAATTCCAAAAGTATAAAACATAAAAAAATCCTTACCAGAGAGAGAAAACTAATCGTGCTCGGCACCCTCCTCCCACCCTGTGGTGCAACAGATGTCCCTTTCTCCAAAAATGTACTCAATGGGACTGTAACGTTGCTACCACTCACCAGTTGACCTGCTGTGAGGAAAAATCAAGTTAGTACATTTCAAACAGGAAAAAGGTCATTTTAAACTCAACGTGATTAACCAAAATTCCAAAAGTATAAAACATAAAAAAATCCTTACCAGAGAGAGAAAACTAATCGTGCTCGGCACCCACCTCCCACCCTGTGGTGCAACAGATGTCCCTTTCTCCAAAAATGTACTCAATGGGACTGTAACGTTGCTACCACTCACCAGTTGACCTGCTGTGAGGAAAAATCAAGTTAGTACATTTCAAACAGGAAAAAGGTCATTTTAAACTCAACGTGATTAACCAAAAGTATAAAACATAAAAAAATCCTTACCAGAGAGAGAAAAATAATCGTGCTCGTCACCCTCCTCCCACCCTGTGGTGCAATAGATGTCCCTTTCTCCAAAATTTACTCAATGGGACTGTAACGTTGCTACCACTCACCAGTTGACCTGCTGTGGGGAAAAATCAAGTTAGTACATTTCAAACAGGAAAAAGGTCATTTTAAACTCAACGTGATTAACCAAAATTCCAAAAGTATAAAACATAAAAAAATCCTTACCAGAGAGAGAAAACTAATCGTGCTCGGCACCCTCCTACCACCCTGTGGTGCAACAGATGTCCCTTTCTCCAAAAATGTACTCAATGGGAATGTAACGTTGCTACCACTCACCAGTTGACCTGCTGTGAGAAAAATCAAGTTAGTACATTTCAAACAGGAAAAAGGTCATTTTAAACTCAACGTGATTAACCAAAAGTATAAAACATAAAAAAATTCTTACCAGAGAGAGAAAACTAGCCGTGCTCGTCACCCTCCTCCCACCCTGTGGTGCAACAGATGTCCCTTTCTCCAAAATTTACTCAATGGGACTGTAACGTTGCTACCACTCACCAGTTGACCTGCTGTGAGGAAAAATCAAGTTAGTACATTTCAAACAGGAAAAAGGTCATTTTAAACTCAACGTGATTAACCAAAATTCCAAAAGTATAAAACATAAAAAAATCCTTACCAGAGAGAGAAAACTAATCGTGCTCGGCACCCTCCTCCCACCCTGTGGTGCAACAGATGTCCCTTTCTCCAAAAATGTACTCAATGGGACTGTAACGTTGCTACCACTCACCAGTTGACCTGCTGTGAGGAAAAATCAAGTTAGTACATTTCAAACAGGAAAAAGGTCATTTTAAACTCAACGTGATTAACCAAAATTCCAAAAGTATAAAACATAAAAAAATCCTTACCAGAGAGAGAAAACTAATCGTGCTCGGCACCCACCTCCCACCCTGTGGTGCAACAGATGTCCCTTTCTCCAAAAATGTACTCAATGGGACTGTAACGTTGCTACCACTCACCAGTTGACCTGCTGTGAGGAAAAATCAAGTTAGTACATTTCAAACAGGAAAAAGGTCATTTTAAACTCAACGTGATTAGCCAAAAGTATAAAACATAAAAAAATCCTTACCAGAGAGAGAAAACTAATCGTGCTCGGCACCCTCCTCCCACCCTGTGGTGCAACAGATGTCCCTTACTCTAAAAAAGTACTCAATGGGACTGTAACGTTGCTACCACTCACCAGTTGACCTGCTGTGAGGAAAAATCAAGTTAGTACATTTCAAACAGGAAAAAGGTCATTTTAAACTCAACGTGATTAACCAAAAGTATAAAACATAAAAAAATCCTTACCAGAGAGAGAAAACTAATCGTGCTCGGCACCCTCCTCCCACCCTGTGGTGCAACAGATGTCCCTTTCTCCAAAAATGTACTCAATGGGACTGTAACGTTGCTACCATTCACCAGTTGACCTGCTGTGAGGAAAAATCAAGTTAGTACATTTCAAACAGGAAAAAGGTCATATTAAACTCAGCGTGATTAACCAAAAGTATAAAACATAAAAAAATCCTTACCAGAGAGAGAAAACTAATTGTGCTCGTCACCCTCCTCCCACCCTGTGGTGCAACAGATGTCCCTTTCTCCAAAAATGTACTCAATGGGACTGTAACGTTGCTACCACTCACCAGTTGACCTGCTGTGAGGAAAAATCAAGTCAGTACATTTCAGGCAGGAAAAAGGTCATTTTAAACTCAACGTGATTATCCAAAATTCCAAAAGTATAAAACATAGAAAAATCCTTACCAGAGAGAGAAAACTAATCGTGCTTGGCACCCTCCTCCCACCCTGTGGTGCAACAGATGTCCCTTTCTCCAAAAATGTACTCAATGGGACTGTAACGTTGCTACCACTCACCAGTTGACCTGCTGTGAGGAAAAATCAAGTTAGTACATTTCAAACAGGAAAAAGGTCATTTTAAACTCAACGTGATTAACCAAAATTCCAAAAGTATAAAACATAAAAAAATCCTTACCAGAGAGAGAAAACTAATCGTGCTCGGCACCCACCTCCCACCCTGTGGTGCAACAGATGTCCCTTTCTCCACAAATGTACTCAATGGGACTGTAACGTTGCTACCACTCACCAGTTGACCTGCTGTGAGGAAAAATCAAGTTAGTACATATCAAACAGGAAAAAGGTCATTTTAAACTGAACGTGATTAACCAAAATTCCAAAAGTATAAAACATAAAAAAATCCTTACCAGAGAGAGAAAAATAATCGTGCTCGTCACCCTCCTCCCACCCTGTGGTGCAACAGATGTCCCTTTCTCCAAAATTTACTCAATGGGACTGTAACGTTGCTACCACTCACCAGTTGACCTGCTGTGGGGAAAAATCAAGTTAGTACATTTCAAACAGGAAAAAGGTCATTTTAAACTCAACGTGATTAACCAAAATTCCAAAAGTATAAAACATAAAAAAATCCTTGCCAGAGAGAGAAAACTAATCGTGCTCGGCACCCTCCTCCCACCCTGTGGTGCAACAGATGTCCCTTTCTCCAAAAATGTACTCAATGCGAATGTAACGTTGCTACCACTCACCAGTTGACCTGCTGTGAGAAAAATCAAGTTAGTACATTTCAAACAGGAAAAAGGTCATTTTAAACTCAACGTGATTAACCAAAAGTATAAAACATAAAAAAATCCTTACCAGAGAGAGAAAACTAGTCGTGCTCGTCACCCTCCTCCCACCCTGTGGTGCAACAGATGTCCCTTTCTCCAAAATTTACTCAATGGGACTGTAACGTTGCTACCACTCACCAGTTGACCTGCTGTGAGGAAAAATCAAGTTAGTACATTTCAAACAGGAAAAAGGTCATTTTAAACTCAACGTGATTAACCAAAATTCCAAAAGTATAAAACATAAAAAAATCCTTACCAGAGAGAGAAAACTAATCGTGCTCGGCACCCTCCTCCCACCCTGTGGTGCAACAGATGTCCCTTTCTCCAAAAATGTACTCAATGGGACTGTAACGTTGCTACCACTCACCAGTTGACCTGCTGTGAGGAAAAATCAAGTTAGTACATTTCAAACAGGAAAAAGGTCATTTTAAACTCAACGTGATTAACCAAAATTCCAAAAGTATAAAACATAAAAAAATCCTTACCAGAGAGAGAAAACTAATCGTGCTCGGCACCCACCTCCAACCCTGTGGTGCAACAGATGTCCCTTTCTCCAAAAATGTACTCAATGGGACTGTAACATTGCTACCACTCACCAGTTGACCTGCTGTGAGGAAAAATCAAGTTAGTACATTTCAAACAGGAAAAAGGTCATTTTAAACTCAACGTGATTAGCCAAAAGTATAAAACATAAAAAAATCCTTACCAGAGAGAGAAAACTAATCGTGCTCGGCACCCTCCTCCCACCCTGTGGTGCAACAGATGTCCCTTGCTCCAAAAAAGTACTCAATGGGACTGTAACGTTGCTACCACTCACCAGTTGACCTGCTGTGAGGAAAAATCAAGTTAGTACATTTCAAACAGGAAAAAGGTCATTTTAAACTCAACGTGATTAACCAAAAGTATAAAACATAAAAAAATCCTTACCAGAGAGAGAAAACTAATCGTGCTCGGCACCCTCCTCCCACCCTGTGGTGCAACAGATGTCCCTTTCTCCAAAAATGTACTCAATGGGACTGTAACGTTGCTACCATTCACCAGTTGACCTGCTGTGAGGAAAAATCAAGTTAGTACATTTCAAACAGGAAAAAGGTCATATTAAACTCAGCGTGATTAACCAAAAGTATAAAACATAAAAAAATCCTTACCAGAGAGAGAAAACTAATTGTGCTCGTCACCCTCCTCCCACCCTGTGGTGCAACAGATGTCCCTTTCTCCAAAAATGTACTCAATGGGACTGTAACGTTGCTACCACTCACCAGTTGACCTGCTGTGAGGAAAAATCAAGTTAGTACATTTCAAACAGGAAAAAGGTCATTTTAAACTCAACGTGATTAACCAAAATTCCAAAAGTATAAAACATAAAAAAATCCTTACCAGAAAGAGAAAACTAATCGTGCTCGGCACCCTCCTCCCACCCTGTGGTGCAACAGATGTCCCTTTCTCCAAAAATGTACTCAATGGGACTGTAACGTTGCTACCACTCACCAGTTGACCTGCTGTGAGGAAAAATCAAGTTAGTACATTTCAAACAGGAAAAAGGTCATTTTAAACTCAACGTGATTAACCAAAATTCCAAAAGTATAAAACATAAAAAAATCCTTACCAGAGAGAGAAAACTAATCGTGCTCGGCACCCTCCTCCCACCCTGTGGTGCAACAGATGTCCCTTTCTCCAAAAATGTACTTAATGGGACTGTAACGTTGCTACCACTCACCAGTTGACCTGCTGTGAGGAAAAATCAAGTTAGTACATTTCAAACAGGAAAAAGGTCATTTTAAACTCAACGTGATTAACCAAAATTCCAAAAGTATAAAACATAAAAAAATCCTTACCAGAGAGAGAAAACTAATCGTGCTCGTCACCCTCCTCCCACCCTGTGGTGCAACAGATGTCCCTTTCTGCAAAATTTACTCAATGGGACTGTAACGTTGCTACCACTCACCAGTTGACCTGCTGTGAGGAAAAATCAAGTTAGTACATTTCAAACAGGAAAAAGGTCATTTTAGACTCAACGTGATTAACCAAAATTCCAAAAGTATAAAACATAAAAAAATCCTTACCAGAGAGAGAAAACTAATCGTGCTCGGCACCCTCCTCCCACCCTGTGGTGCAACAGATGTCCCTTTCTCCAAAAATGTAATCAATGGGACTGTAACGTTGCTACCACTCACCAGTTGACCTGCTGTGAGGAAAAATCAAGTTAGTACATTTCAGACAGGAAAATGGTCATTTTAAACTCAACGTGACTAACCAAAATTCCAAAAGTATAAAACAAAAAAAAATCCTTACCAGAGAGAGAAAACTAATCGTGCTCGGCACCCTCCTCCCACCCTGTGGTGCAACAGATGTCCCTTTCTCCAAAAATGTACTCAATGGGACTGTAACGATGCTACCACTCACCAGTTGACCTGCTGTGAGGAAAAAACAAGTTAGTACATTTCAAACAGGAAAAAGGTCATTTTAAACACAACGTGATTAACCAAAAGTATAAAACATAAAAAAATCCTTACCAGAGAGAGAAAACTAATCGTGCTCGGCACCCTCCTCCCACCCTGTGGTGCAACAGATGTCCCTTTCTCCATAAATGTACTCAATGGGACTGTAACGTTGCTACCACTCAGTAGTTGACCTGCTGTGAGGAAAAATCAAGTTAGTACATTTCAAACAGGAAAAAGGTCATTTTAAACTCAACGTGATTTTCCAAAAGTATAAAACATAAAAAAATCCTTACCAGAGAGAGAAAACTAATCGTGCTCGGCACCCTCCTCCCACCCTGTGGTGCAACAGATGTCCCTTTCTCCAAAAATGTACTCAATGGGACTGTAAAGTTGCTACCACTCACCAGTTGACCTGCTGTAAGGAAAAATCAAGTTAGTAAATTTCAAACAGGAAAAAGGTCATTTTAAACTCAACGTGATTAACCAAAATTCCAAAGGTATAAAACATACAAAAATCCTTACCAGAGAGAGAAAACTAATCGTGCTCGGCACCCTCCTCCCACCCTGTGGTGCAACAGATGTCCCTTTCTCCAAAAATGTACTCAATGGGACTGTAACCTTGCTACCACTCACCAGTTGACCTGCTGTGAGGAAAAATCAAGTTAGTACATTTCAAACAGGAAAAAGGTCATTTTAAACTCAACGTGATTAACCAAATGTATAAAACATAAAAAAATCCTTACCAGAGAGAGAAAACTAATCGTGCTAGGCACCCTCCTCCCACCCTGTGGTGCAACAGATGTCCCTTTCTCCAAAAATGTACTCAATGGGACTGTAACGTTGCTACCACTCACCAGTTGTCCTGCTGTGAGGAAAAATCAAGTTAGTACATTTCAAACAGGAAAAAGGTCATTTTAAACTCAACGTGATTAACCAAAAGTATAAAACATAAAAAAATCCTTACCAAAGAGAGAAAACTAATCGTGCACGTCACCCTCCTCCCACCCTGTGGTGCAACAGATGTCCCTTTCTCCAAAATTTACTCAATGGGACTGTAACGTTGCTACCACTCACCAGTTGACCTGCTGTGAGGAAAAATTTAGTTAGTACATTTCAAACAGGAAAAAGGTCATTTTAAACTCAACGTGATTAACCAAAATTCCAAAAGTATAAAACATAAAAAAAATCCTTACCAGAGAGAGAAAACTAATCGTGCTCGGCACCCTCCTCCCACCCTGTGGTGCAACAGATGTCCCTTTCTCCAAAAATGTACTCAATGGGACTGTAACGTTGCTACCACTCACCAGTTGACCTGCTGTGAGGAAAAATCAAGTTAGTACATTTCAAACAGGAAAAAGGTCATTTTAAACTCAACGTGATTAACCAAAATTCCAAAAGTATAAACCATAAAAAAATCCTTACCAGAGAGAGAAAACTAATCGTGCTCGGCACCCTCCTCCCACCCTGTGGTGCAACAGATGTCCCTTTCTCCAAAATTTACTCAATGGGACTGTAACGTTGCTACCACTCACCAGTTGACCTGCTGTGAGGAAAAATCAAGTTAGTACATTTCAAACAGGAAAAAGGTCATTTTAAACTCAACGTGATTAACCAAAATTCCAAAAGTATAAAACATAAAAAAATCCTCACCAGAGGGAGAAAACTAATCGTGCTCGGCACCCTCCTCCCACCCTGTGGTGCAACAGATGTCCCTTTCTCCAAAAATGTACTCAATGGGACTGTAACGTTGCTACCACTCACCAGTTGACCTGCTGTGAGGAAAAATCAAGTTAGTACATTTCAAACAGGTAAAAGGTCATTTTAAACTCAACGTGATTAACCAAAATTCCAAAAGTATAAAACATAAAAAAATCGTTACCAGAGAGAGAAAACTAATCGTGCTCGTCACCCTCCTCACACCCTGTGGTGCAACAGATGTCCCTTTCTCCAAAATGTACTCAATGGGACTGTAACGTTGCTACCACTCACCAGTTGACCTGCTGTGAGGAAAAATCAAGTCAGTACATTTCAAACAGGAAAAAGGTCATTTTAAACTCAACGTGATTAACCAAAATTCCAAAAGTATAAAACATAAAAAAATCCTTACCAGAGAGAGGAAACTAATCGTGCTCAGCACCCTCCTCCCACCCTGTGGTGCAACAGATGTCCCTTTCTCCAAAAATGTGCTCAATGGGACTGTAACGTTGCTACCACTCACCAGTTGACCTGCTGTGAGGAAAACTCAAGTTAGTACATTTCAAACAGGAAAAAGGTCATTTTAAACTCAACGTGATTAACCAAAATTCCAAAAGTATAAAACATAAAAAAATCCTTACCAGAAAGAGAAAACTAATCGTGCTCGGCACCCTCCTCCCACCCTGTGGTGCAACAGATGTCCCTTTCTTCAAAATTTACTCAATGGGACTGTAACGTTGCTACCACTCACCAGTTGACCTGCTGTGAGGAAAAATCAAGTTAGTACATTTCAAATCAGGAAGAAGGTCATTTTAAACTCAACGTGATTAACCAAAATTCCAAAAGTATAAAACATAAAAAAATCCTTACCAGAGAGAGAAAACTAATCGTGCTCGGCACCCTCCTCCCACCCTGTGGTGCAACAGATGTCCCTTTCTCCAAAAATGTACTCAATGGGACTGTAACGTTGCTACCACTCACCAGTTGACCTGCTGTGAGGAAAAATCAAGTTAGTACATTTAAACAGGAAACAGGTCATTTTAAACTCAACGTGATTAACCAAAAGTATAAAACATAAAAAAATCCTTACCAGAGAGAGAAAACTAATCGTGCTCGTCACCCTCCTCCCACCCTGTGGTGCAACAGATGTCCCTTTCTCCAAAATTTACTCAATGGGACTGTAACGTTGCTACCACTCACCAGTTGACCTGCTGTGAGGGAAAATCAAGTTAGTACATTTCAAACAGGAAAAAGGTCATTTTAAACTCAACGTGATTAACCAAAATTCCAAAAGTATAAAACATAAAAAAATCCTTACCAGAGAGAGAAAACTAATCGTGCTCGGCACCCTCCTCCCACCCTGTGGTGCAACAGATGTCCCTTTCTCCAAAAATGTACTCAATGGGACTGTAACGATGCTACCACTCACCAGTTGACCTGCTGTGAGGAAAAATCAAGTTAGTACATTTAAACAGGAAACAGGTCATTTTAAACTCAACGTGATTAACCAAAAGTATAAAACATAAAGAAATCCTTACCAGAGAGAGAAAACTAATCGTGCTCGTCACCCTCCTCCCACCCTGTGGTGCAACAGATGTCCCTTTCTCCAAAATTTACTCAATGGGACTGTAATGTTGCTACCACTCACCAGTTGACCTGCTGTGAGGGAAAATCAAGTTAGTACATTTCAAACAGGAAAAAGGTCATTTTAAACTCAACGTGATTAACCAAAATTCCAAAAGTATAAAACATAAAAAAATCCCTACCAGAGAGAGAAAACTAATCGTGCTCGGCACCCTCCTCCCACCCTGTGGTGCAACAGATGTCCCCTTCTCAAAAAATGTACTCAATGGGACTGTAACGTTGCTACCACTCACCAGTTGACCTGCTGTGAGGAAAAATCAAGTTAGTACATTTCAAACAGGAAAAAGGTCATTTTAAACTCAACGTGATTAACCAAAATTCCAAAAGTATAAAACATAAAAAAATCCTTACCAGAGAGAGAAAACTAATCGTGCTCGGCACCCTACTCCCACCCTGTGGTGCAACAGAAGTCCCTTTCTCCAAAAATGTACTCAATGGGACTGTAACGTTGCTACCACTCACCAGTTGACCTGCTGTGAGGAAAAATCAAGTTAGTACATTTCAAACAGGAAAAAGGTCATATTAAACTCAGCGTGATTAACCAAAAGTATAAAACATAAAAAAATCCTTACCAGAGAGAGAAAACTAATTGTGCTCGTCACCCTCCTCCCACCCTGTGGTGCAACAGATGTCCCTTTCTCCAAAAATGTACTCAATGGGACTGTAACGTTGCTACCACTCACCAGTTGACCTGCTGTGAGGAAAAATCAAGTTAGTACATTTCAAACAGGAAAAAGGTCATTTTAAACTCAACGTGATTAACCAAAATTCCAAAAGTATAAAACATAAAAAAATCCTTACCAGAAAGAGAAAACTAATCGTGCTCGGCACCCTCCTCCCACCCTGTGGTGCAACAGATGTCCCTTTCTCCAAAAATGTACTCAATGGGACTGTAACGTTGCTACCACTCACCAGTTGACCTGCTGTGAGGAAAAATCAAGTTAGTACATTTCAAACAGGAAAAAGGTCATTTTAAACTCAACGTGATTAACCAAAATTCCAAAAGTATAAAACATAAAAAAATCCTTACCAGAGAGAGAAAACTAATCGTGCTCGTCACCCTCCTCCCACCCTGTGGTGCAACAGATGTCCCTTTCTCCAAAAATGTACTCAATGGGACTGTAACGTTGCTACCACTCACCAGTTGACCTGCTGTGAGGAAAAATCAAGTTAGTACATTTCAAAGAGGAAAAAGGTCATTTTAAACTCAACGTGATTAACCAAAATTCCAAAAGTATAAAACATAAAAAAATCCTTACCAGAGAGAGAAAACTAATCGTGCTCGTCACCCTCCTCCCACCCTGTGGTGCAACAGATGTCCCTTTCTCCAAAAATGTACTCAATGGGACTGTAACGTTGCTACCACTCACCAGTTGACCTGCTGTGAGGAAAAATCAAGTTAGTACATTTCAAACAGGAAAAAAGTCATTTTAAACTCAACGTGATTAACCAAAATTCCAAAAGTATAAAACATAAAAAAATCCTTACCAGAGAGAGAAAACTAATCGTGCTTGTCACCCTCCTCCCACCCTGTGGTGCAACAGATGTCCCTTTCTCCAAAATTTACTCAATGGGACTGTAACGTTGCTACCACTCACCAGTTGACCTGCTGTGAGGAAAAATCAAGTTAGTACATTTCAAACAGGAAAAAGGTCATTTTAAACTCAACGTGATTAACCAAAATTCCAAAAGTATAAAACATAAAAAAATCCTTACCAGAGAGAGAAAACTAACCGTGCTTGGCACCCTCCTCCCACCCTGTGGTGCAACAGATGTCCCTTTCTCCAAAAATGTACTCAATGGGACTGTAACGTTGCTACCACTCACCAGATGACCTGCTGTGAGGAAAAATCAAGTTAGTACATTTCAAACAGGAAGAAGGTCATTTTAAACTCAACGTGATTAACCAAAATTCCAAAAGTATAAAACATAAACAAAATCCTTACCAGAGAGAGAAAACTAATCGTGCTCGTCACCCTCCTCCCACCCTGTGGTGCTACAGATGTCCCTTTCTCCAAAATTTACTCAATAGGACTGTAACGTTGCTACCACTCACCAGTTGACCTGCTTTGAGGAAAAAACAAGTTAGTACATTTCAAACAGGAAAAAGGTCATTTTAAACTCAACGTGATTAACCAAAATTCCAAAAGTATAAAACATAAAAAAATCCTTACCAGAGAGAGGAAACTAATCGTGCTCGGCACCCTCCTCCCACCCTGTGGTGCAACAGATGTCCCTTTCTCCAAAATTTACTCAATTAGACTGTAACGTTGCTACCACTCACCAGTTGACCTGCTGTGAGGAAAAATCAAGTTAGTACATTTCAAACAGGAAAAAGGTCATTTTAAACTCAACGTGATTAACCAAAATTCCAAAAGTATAAAACATAAATAAATCCTTACCAGAGAGAGAAAACTAATCGTGCTCGGCACCCTCCTCCCACCCTGTGGTGCAACAGATGTCCCTTTCTCCATAAATGTACTCAATGGGACTGTAACGTTGCTACCACTCACCAGTTGACCTGCTGTGAGGAAAAATCAAGTTAGTACATTTCAAACAGGAAAAAGGTCATTTTAAACTCAACGTGATTAACCAAAATTCCAAAAGTATAAAACATAAAAAATTCCTTACCAGAGAGAGAAAACTAATCGTGCTCGGCACCCTCCTCCCACTCTGTGGTGCAACAGATATCCCTTTCTCCAAAATTTACTCAATGGGACTGTAACGTTGCTACCACTCACCAGTTGACCTGCTGTGAGGAAAAATCAAGTTAGTACATTTCAAACAGGAAAAAGGTCATTTTAAACTCAACGTGATTAACCAAAATTCCAAAAGTATAAAACATAAAAAAATCCTTACCAGAGGGGGAAAACTAATCGTGCTCGGCACCCTCCTCACACCCTGTGGTGCAACAGATGTCCCTTTATCCAAAAATGTACTCAATGGGACTGTAACGTTGCTACCACTCACCAGTTGACCTGCTGTGAGGAAAAATCAAGTTAGTACATTTCAAACAGGAAAAAGGTCATTTTAAACTCAACGTGATTAACCAAAAGTATAAAACATAAAAAAATCCTTACCAGAGAGGGAAAACTAATCGTGCTCGTCACCCTCCTCCCACCCTGTGGTGCATCAGATGTCCCTTTCTCCAAAATGTACTCAATGGGACTGTAACGTTGCTACCATTCACCAGTTGACCTGCTGTGAGGAAAAATCAAGTTAGTACATTTCAAACAGGAAAAAAGTCATTTTAAACTCAACGTGATTAACCAAAATTCTAAAAGTATAAAACATAAAAAAATCCTTACCAGAGAGAGAAAACTAATCGTGCTCGTCACCCTCCTCCCACCCTGTGGTGCAACAGATGTCCCTTTCTCCAAAAATGTACTCAATGGGACTGTAACGTTGCTACCACTCACCAGTTGACCTGCTGTGAGGAAAAATCAAGTTAGTACATTTCAAACAGGAAAAAGGTCATTTTAAACTCAACGTGATTAACCAAAAGTATAAAACATAAAAAAATCCTTACCAGAGAGAGAAAACTAATCGTGCTCGGCACCCTCCTCCCACCATGTGGTGCAACAGATGTCCCTTTCTCCAAAATTTACTCAATGGGACTGTAACGTTGCTACCACTCACCAGTTGACCTGCTGTGAGGAAAAATCAAGTTAGTACATTTCAAACAGGAAAAAGGTCATTTTAAACTCAACGTGATTAACCAATAGTATAAAATATAAAAAAATCCTTACCAGAGAGAGAAAACTAATCGTGCTCGGCACCCTCGTCCCACCCTGTGGTGCAACAGATGTCCCTTTCTCCAAATTTTACTCAATGGGACTGTAACATTGCTACCACTCACCAGTTGACCTGCTGTGAGGAAAAATCAAGTTAGTACATTTCAAACAGGAAAAAGGTCATTTTAAACTCAACGTGATTAACCAAAATTCCAAAAGTATAAAACATAAAAAAATCCTTACCAGAGACAGAAGACTAATCGTGCTCGTCACCCTCCTTCCCACCCTGTGGTGCAACAGATGTCCCTTTGTCCAAAATTTACTCAATGGGACTGTAACGTTGCTACCACTCACCAGTTGACCTGCTTTGAGGAAAAATCAAGTTAGTACATTTCAAACAGGAAAAAGGTCATTTTAAACTCAACGTGATTAACCAAAATTCCAAAAGTATAAAACATAAAAAAATCCTTACCAGAGAGAGAAGACTAATCGTGCTCGTCACCCTCCTTCGCACCCTGTGGTGCAACAGATGTCCCTTTCTCCAAAATTTACTCAATGGGACTGTAGCGTTGCTACCACTCACCAGTTGACCTGCTGTGAGGAAAAATCAAGTTAGTACATTTCAAACAGGAAAAAGGTCATTTTAAACTCAACGTGATTAACCAAAAGCATAAAACATAAAAAAATCATTACCAGAGAGAGAAAACTAATCGTGCTCGTCACCCTCCTCCCACCCTGTGGTGCAACAGATGTCCCTTTCTCCAAAATTTACTCAATGGGACTGTAACGTTGCTACCACTCACCAGTTGACCCGCTGTGAGGAAAAATCAAGTTAGTACATTTCAAACAGGAAAAAGGTCATTTTAAACTCAACGTGATTAACCAAAATTCCAAAAGTATAAAACATAAAAAAATCCTTACCAGAGAGAGAAGACTAATCGTGCTCGTCACCCTCCTTCCCACCCTGTGGTGCAACAGATGTCCCTTTCTCCAAAATTTACTCAATGGGACTGTAACGTTGCTACCACTCACCAGTTGACCTGCTGTGAGGAAAAATCAAGTTAGTACATTTCAAACAGGAAAAAGGTTATTTTAAACTCAACGTGATCAACCAAAATTCCAAAAGTATAAAACATAAAAAAATCCTTACCAGAGAGAGAAGACTAATCATGCTCGTCACCCTCCTTCCCACCCTGTGGTGCAACAGATGTCCCTTTATCCAAAATTTACTCAATGGGACTGTAACGTTGCTACCACTCACCAGTTGACCTGCTGTGAGGAAAAATCAAGTTAGTACATTTCAAAAAGGAAAAAGGTCATTTTAAACTCAACGTGATTAACCAAAATTCCAAAAGTATAAAACATAAAAAAATCCTTACCAGAGAGAGAAAACTATTCGTGCTCGTCACCCTCCTTCCCACCCTGTGGTGCAACAGCTGTCCCTTTTTCCAAAATTTACTCAATGGGACTGTAACGTTGCTCCCACTCACCAGATGACCTGGTGCAACAAAATGTACTCAATGGGACTGTAACGTTGCTACCACTCACCAGTTGACCTGCTGTGAGGAAAAATCAAGTTAGTACATTTCAAACAGGAAAAAGGTCATTTTAAACTCAACGTGATTAACCAAAAGTATAAAACATAAAAAAATCCTTACCAGAGAGAGAAAACTAATCGTGCTCGTCACCCTCCTCCCACCCTGTGGTGCAACAGCTGTCCCCTTCTCCAAAATTTACTCAATGGGACTGTAACGTTGCTCCCACTCACCAGTTGACCTGCTGTGAGGAAAAATCGAGTTAGTACATTTCAAACAGGAAAAAGGTCATTTCAAACTCAACGTGATTAACCAAAATTCCAAAAGTATAAAACATAAAAAAATCCTTACCAGAGAGAGAAAACTAATCGTGCTCGTCACCCTCCTCCCACCCTGTGGTGCAACAGATGTCCCTTTCTCCAAAAATGTACTCAATGGGACTGTAACGTTGCTACCACTCACCAGTTGACCTGCTGTGAGGAAAAATCAAGTTAGTACATTTCAAACAGGAAAAAGGTCATTTTAAACTCAACGTGATTAACCAAAAGTATAAAACATAAAAAAATCCTTACCAGAGAGAGAAAACTAATCGTGCTCGGCACCCTCCTCCCACCCTGTGGTGCAACAGATGTCCCTTTCTCCAAAATTTACTCAATGGGACTGTAACGTTGCTACCACTCACCAGTTGACCTGCTGTGAGGAAAAATCAAGTTAGTACATTTCAAACAGGAAAAAGGTCATTTTAAACTCAACGTGATTAACCAAAAGTATAAAACATAAAAAAATCCTTACCAGAGAGAGAAAACTAATCGTGCTCGGCACCCTCGTCCCACCCTGTGGTGCAACAGATGTCCCTTTCTCCAAAATTTACTCAATGGGACTGTAACGTTGCTACCACTCACCAGTTGAACTGCTGTGAGGAAAAATCAAGTTAGTACATTTCAAACAGGAAAAAGGTCATTTTAAACTCAACGTGATTAACCAAAATTCCAAAAGTATAAAACATAAAAAAATCCTTACCAGAGAGAGATGACTAATCGTGCTCGTCACCCTCCTTCCCACCCTGTGGTGCAACAGATGTCCCTTTCTCCAAAATTTACTCAATGGGACTGTAACGTTGCTACCACTCACCAGTTGACCTGCTGTGAGGAAAAATCAAGTTAGTACATTTCAAACAGGAAAAAGGTCATTTTAAACTCAACGTGATTAACCAAAAGCATAAAACATAAAAAAATCCTTACCAGAGAGAGAAAACTAATCGTGCTCGTCACCCTCCTCCCACCCTGTGGTACAACAGATGTCCCTTTCTCCGAAATTTACTCAATGGGACTGTAACGTTGCTACCACTCACCAGTTGACCCGCTGTGAGGAAAAATCAAGTTAGTACATTTCAAACAGGAAAAAGGTCATTTTAAACTCAACGTGATTAACCAAAATTCCAAAAGTATAAAACATAAAAAAATCCTTACCAGAGAGAGAAGACTAATCGTGCTCGTCACCCTCCTTCCCACCCTGTGGTGCAACAGATGTCCCTTTCTCCAAAATTTACTCAATGGGACTGTAACGTTGCTACCACTCACCAGTTGACCTGCTGTGAGGAAAAATCAAGTTAGTACATTTCAAACAGGAAAAACGTTATTTTAAACTCAACGTGATTAACGAAAATTCCAAAAGTATAAAACATAAAAAAATCCTTACCAGAGAGAGAAGACTAATCATGCTCGTCACCCTCCTTCCCACCCTGTGGTGCAACAGATGTCCCTTTATCCAAAATTTACTCAATGGGACTGTAACGTTGCTACCACTCACCAGTTGACCTGCTGTGAGGAAAAATCAAGTTAGTACATTTCAAACAGGAAAAAGGTCATTTTAAAATCAACGTGATTAACCAAAATTCCAAAAGTATAAAACATATAAAAATCCTTACCAGAGAGAGAAAACTAATCGTGCTCGTCACCCTCCTTCCCACCCTGTGGTGCAACAGCTGTCCCTTTCTCCAAAATTTACTCAATGGGACTGTAACGTTGCTCCCACTCACCAGTTGACCTGGTGCAACAAAATTTACTCAATGGGACTGTAACGTTGCTACCACTCACCAGTTGACCTGCTGTGAGGAAAAATCAAGTTAGTACATTTCAAATAGGAAAAAGGTCATTTTAAACTCAACGTGATTAACCAAAAGTATAAAACATAAAAAAATCCTTACCAGAGAGAGAAAACTAATCGTGCTCGTCACCCTCCTCCCACCCTGTGGTGCAACAGCTGTCCCCTTCTCCAAAATTTACTCAATGGGACTGTAACGTTGCTCCCACTCACCAGTTGACCTGCTGTGAGGAAAAATCAAGTTAGTACATTTCAAACAGGAAAAAGGTCATTTCAAACTCAACGTGATTAACCAAAATTCCAAAAGTATAAAACATAAAAAAATCCTTACCAGAGAGAGAAGACTAATCGTGCTCGTCACCCTCCTTCCCACCCTGTGGTGCAACAGATGTCCCTTTATCCAAAATTTACTCAATGGGACTGTAACGTTGCTACCACTCACCAGTTGACCTGCTGTGAGGAAAAATCAAGTTAGTACATTTCAAACAGGAAAACGGTCATTTTAAACTCAACGTGATTAACCAAAAGCATAAAACATAAAAAAATCCTTACCAGAGAGAGAAAACTAATCGTGCTCGTCACCCTCCTCCCACCCTGTGGTGCAACAGATGTCTCTTTCTCCAAAATTTATTCAATGGGACTGTAACGTTGCTACCACTCACCAGTTGACCTGCTGTGAGGAAAAATCACGTTAGTACATTTCAAACAGGAAAAAGGTCATTTTAAACTCAACGTGATTAACCAAAAGTATAAAACATAAAAAAATCCTTACCAGAGAGAGAAAACTAATCGTGCTCGTCACCCTCCTTCCCACCCTGTGGTGCAACAGATTTCCCTTTATCCAAAATTTACTCAATGGGACTGTAACGTTGCTACCACTCACCAGTTGACCTGCTTTGAGGAAAAATCAAGTTAGTACATTTCAAACAGGAAAAAGGTCATTTTAAACTCAACGTGATTAACCAAAAGTATAAAACATAAAAAAATCCTTACCAGAGAGAGAAAACTAATCGTGCTCGTCTCCCTCCTCCCACCCTGTGGTGCAACAGATGTCCCTTTCTCCAAAATTTACTCAATGGGACTGTAACGTTGCTCCCACTCACCAGTTGACCTGCTGTGAGGAAAAATCAAGTTAGTACATTTCAAACAGGAAAAAGGTCATTTTAAACTCAACGTGATTAACCAATATTCCAAAAGTATAAAACATAAAAAAATCCTTACCAGAGAGAGAAGACTAATTGTGCTCGTCACCCTCCTTCCCACCCTGTGGTGCAACAGATGTCCCTTTATCCAAAATTTACTCAATGGGACTGTAACATTGCTACCACTCACCAGTTGACCTGCTGTGAGGAAAAATCAAGTTAGTACATTTCAAACAGGAAATAGGTCATTTTAAACTCAACGTGATTAACCAAAAGTATAAAACATAAAAAAATCCTTACCAGAGAGAGAAAACTAATCGTGCTCGTCACCCTCGTCCCACCCTGTGGTGCAACAGATGTCTCTTTCTCCAAAATTTACTCAATGGGACTGTAACGTTGCTACCACTCACCAGTTGACCTGCTGTGAGGAAAAATCAAGTTAGTACATTTCAAACAGGAAAAAGGTCATTTTAAACTCAACGTGATTAACCAAAAGTATAAAACATAAAAAAATCCTTACCAGAGAGAGAAAACTAATCGTGCTCATCACCCTCCTTCCCACCCTGTGGTGCAACAGATGTCCCTTTATCCAAAATTTACTCAATGGGACTGTAACGTTGCTACC
This sequence comes from Schistocerca piceifrons, assembly GCF_021461385.2. Lineage (NCBI taxonomy): Eukaryota > Metazoa > Arthropoda > Insecta > Orthoptera > Acrididae > Schistocerca > Schistocerca piceifrons. Next base: position 7,726,105 of record NC_060145.1, read on the forward strand.
ACTCACCAGTTGACCTGCTGTGAGGAAAAATCAAGTTAGTACATTTCAAACAGGAAAAAGGTCATTTTAAACTCAACGTGATTAACCAAAAGTATAAAACATAAAAAAATCCTTACCAGAGAGAGAAAACTAATCGTGCTCGGCACCCTCCTCCCACCCTGTGGTGCAACAGATGTCCCTTTCTCCAAAATTTACTCAATGGGACTGTAACGTTGCTACCACTCACCAGTTGACCTGCTTTGAGGAAAAATCAAGTTAGTACATTTCAAACAGGAAAAAGGTCATTTTAAACTCAACGTGATTAACCAAAAGTATAAAACATAAAAAAATCCTTACCAGAGAGAGAAAACTAATCGTGCTCGTCTCCCTCCTCCCACCCTGTGGTGCAACAGATGTCCCTTTCTCCAAAATTTACTCAATGGGACTGTAACGTTGCTCCCACTCACCAGTTGACCTGCTGTGAGGAAAAATCAAGTTAGTACATTTCAAAAAGGAAAAAGGTCATTTTAAACTCAACGTGATTAACCAAAATTCCAAAAGTATAAAACATAAAAAAATCCTTACCAGAGAGAGAAGACTAATTGTGCTCGTCACCCTCCTTCCCACCCTGTGGTGCAACAGATGTCCCTTTATCCAAAATTTACTCAATGGGACTGTAACATTGCTACCACTCACCAGTTGACCTGCTGTGAGGAAAAATCAAGTTAGTACATTTCAAACAGGAAATAGGTCATTTTAAACTCAACGTGATTAACCAAAAGTATAAAACATAAAAAAATCCTTACCAGAGAGAGAAAACTAATCGTGCTCGTCACCCTCGTCCCACCCTGTGGTGCAACAGATGTCTCTTTCTCCAAAATTTACTCAATGGGACTGTAACGTTGCTACCACTCACCAGTTGACCTGCTGTGAGGAAAAATCAAGTTAGTACATTTCAAACAGGAAAAAGGTCATTTTAAACTCAACGTGATTAACCAAAAGTATAAAACATAAAAAAATCCTTACCAGAGAGAGAAAACTAATCGTGCTCATCACCCTCCTTCCCACCCTGTGGTGCAACAGATGTCCCTTTATCCAAAATTTACTCAATGGGACTGTAACGTTGCTACGACTCATCAGTTGACCTGCTTTGAGGAAAAATCAAGTTAGTACATTTCAAACAGGAAAAAGGTCATTTTAAACTCAACGTGATTAACCAAAAGTATAAAACATAAAAAAATCCTTACCAGAGAGAGAAAACTAATCGTGCTCGGCACCCTCCTCCCACCCTGTGGTGCAACAGATGTCCCTTTCTCCAAAATTTACTCAATGGGACTGTAACGTTGCTACCACTCACCAGTTGACCTGCTGTGAGGAAAAATCAAGTTAGTACATTTCAAACAGGAAAAAGGTCATTTTAAACTCATCGTGATTAACCAAAATTCCAAAAGTATAAAACATAAAAAAATCCTTACCAGAGAGAGAAGACTAATCGTGCTCGTCACCCTCCTTCCCACCCTGTGGTGCAACAGATGTCCCTTTCTCCAAAATTTACTCAATGGGACTGTAACATTGCTACCACTCACCAGTTGACCTGCTGTGAGGAAAAATCAAGTTAGTACATTTCAAACAGGAAAAAGGTCATTTTAAACTCAACGTGATTAACCTAAATTCCAAAAGTATAAAACATAAAAAAATCCTTACCAGAGAGAGAAGACTAATCGTGCTCGTCACCCTCCTTCGCACCCTGTGGTGCAACAGATGTCCCTTTCTCCAAAATTTACTCAATGGGACTGTAGCATTGCTACCACTCACCAGTTGACCTGCTGTGAGGAAAAATCAAGTTAGTACATTTCAAACAGGAAAAAGGTCATTTTAAACTCAACGTGATTAACCAAAAGTATAAAACATAAAAAAATCCTTACCAGAGAGAGAAAACTAATCGTGCTCGTCACCCTCCTCCCACCCTGTGGTGCAACAGATGTCCCTTTCTCCAAAATTTACTCAATGGGACTGTAACGTTGCTACCACTCACCAGTTGACCTGCTGTGAGGAAAAATCAAGTTAGTACATTTCAAACAGGAAAAAGGTCATTTTAAACTCAACGTGATTAACCAAAATTCCAAAAGTATAAAACATAAAAAAATCCTTACCAGAGAGATAAGACTAATCGTGCTCGTCACCCTCCTTCCCACCCTGTGGTGCAACAGATGTCCCTTTCTCCAAAATTTACTCAATGGGACTGTAACGTTGCTACCACTCACCAGTTGACCTGCTGTGAGGAAAAATCAAGTTAGTACATTTCAAACAGGAAAAAGGTTATTTTAAACTCAACGTGATTAACCAAAATTCCAAAAGTATAAAACATAAAAAAATCCTTACCAGAGAGAGAAGACTAATCATGCTCGTCACCCTCCTTCCCACCCTGTGGTGCAACAGATGTCCCTTTATCCAAAATTTACTCACTGGGACTGTAACGTTGCTCCCACTCACCAGTTGACCTGGTGCAACAAAATTTACTCAATGGGACTGTAAGGTTGCTACCACTCACCAGTTGACCTGCTGTGAGGAAAAATCAAGTTAGTACATTTCAAACAGGAAAAAGGTCATTTTAAACTCAACGTGATTAACCAAAAGTATAAAACATAAAAAAATCCTTACCAGAGAGAGAAAACTAATCGTGCTCGTCACCCTCCTCCCACCCTGTGGTGCAACAGCTGTCCCTTTCTCCAAAATTTACTCAATGGGACTGTAACGTTGCTCCCACTCACCAGTTGACCAGCTGTGAGGAAAATCAAGTTAGTACATTTCAAACAGGAAAAAGGTCATTTTAAACTCAACGTGATTAACCAAAATTCCAAAAGTATAAAACATAAAAAAATCGTTACCAGAGAGAGAAGACTAATCGTGCTCGTCACCCTCCTCCCCACCCTGTGGTGCAACAGATGTCCCTTTATCCAAGATTTACTCAATGGGACTGTAACGTTGCTACCACTCACCAGTTGACCTGCTGTGAGGAAAAATCAAGTTAGTACATTTCAAACAGGAAAAAGGTCATTTTAAACTCAACGTGATTAACCAAAAGTATAAAACATAAAAAAATCCTTACCAGAGAGAGAAAACTAATCGTGCTCGTCACCCTCCTCCCACCCTGTGGTGCAACAGATGTCTCTTTCTCCAAAATTTACTCAATGGGACTGTAACGTTGCTACCACTCACCAGTTGACCTGCTGTGAGGAAAAATCAAGTTAGTACATTTCAAACAGGAAAAAGGTCATTTTAAACTCAACGTGATTAACCAAAAGTTTAAAACATAAAAAAGTCCTTACCAGAGAGAGAAAACTAATCGTGCTCGTCACCCTCCTTCCCACCCTGTGGTGCAACAGATGTCCCTTTATCCAAAATTTACTCAATGGGACTGTAACGTTGCTACCACTCACCAGTTGACCTGCTTTGAGGAAAAATCGAGTTAGTACATTTCAAACAGGAAAAAGGTCATTTTAAACTCAACGTGATTAACCAAAAGTATAAAACATAAAAAAATCCTTACCAGAGAGAGAAAACTAATCGTGCTCGTCACCCTCCTCCCACCCTGTGGTGCAACAGATGTCCCTTTCTGCAAAATTTACTCAATGGGACTGTAACGTTGCTCCCACTCACCAGTTGACCTGCTGTGAGGAAAAATCAAGTTAGTACATTTCAAACAGGAAAAAGGTCATTTTAAACTCAACGTGATTAACCAAAATTCCAAAAGTATAAAACATAAAAAAATCCTTACCAGAGAGAGAAGACTAATCGTGCTCGTCACCCTCCTTCCCACCCTGTGGTGCAACAGATGTCCCTTTATCCAAAATTTACTCAATGGGACTGTAACGTTGCTACCACTCACCAGTTGACCTGCTGTGAGGAAAAATCAAGTTAGTACATTTCAAACAGGAAAAAGGTTATTTTTAACTCAACGTGATTAACCAAAATTCCAAAAGTATAAAACATAAAAAAATCCTTACCAGAGAGAGAAGACTAATCATGCTCGTCACCCTCCTTCCCACCCTGTGGTGCAACAGATGTCCCTTTATCCAAAATTTACTCAATGGGACTGTAACGTTGCTACCACTCACCACTTGACCTGCTGTGAGGAAAAATCAAGTTAGTACATTTCAAACAGGAAAAAGGTCATTTTAAACTCAATGTGATTAACCAAAATTCCAAAAGTATAAAACATAAAAAAATCCTTACCAGAGAGAGAAAACTAATCGTGCTCGTCACCCTCCTCCCACCCTGTGGTGCAACAGATGTCCCTTTCTCCAAAATTTACTCAATGGGACTGTAACGTTGCTACCACTCACCAGTTGACCTGCTGTGAGGAAAAATCAAGTTAGTACATTTCAAACAGGAAAAAGGTTATTTTAAACTCAACGTGATTAACCAAAATTCCAAAAGTATAAAACATAAAAAAATCCTTACCAGAGAGAGAAGACTAATCATGCTCGTCACCCTCCTTCCCACCCTGTGGTGCAACAGATGTCCCTTTATCCAAAATTTACTCAATGGGACTGTAACGTTGCTACCACTCACCAGTTGACCTGCTGTGAGGAAAAATCAAGTTAGTACATTTCAAACAGGAAAAAGGTCATTTTAAACTCAACGTGATTAACCAAAAGTATAAAACATAAAAAAATCCTTACCAGAGAGAGAAAACTAATCGTGCTCGTCACCCTCCTCTTACCCTGTGGTGCAACAGATGTCCCTTTCTCCAAAATTTACTCAATGGGACTGTAACGTTGCTACCACTCACCAGTTGACCTGCTGTGAGGAAAAATCAAGTTAGTACATTTCAAACAGGAAAAAGGTCATTTTAAACTCAATGTGATTAACCAAAATTCCAAAAGTATAAAACATAAAAAAATCCTTACCAGAGAGAGAAAACTAATCGTGCTCGTCACCCTCCTCCCACCCTGTGGTGCAACAGATGTCCCTTTCTCCAAAATTTACTCAATGGGACTGTAACGTTGCTACCACTCACCAGTTGACCTGCTGTGAGGAAAAATCAAGTTAGTACATTTCAAACAGGAAAGAGGTTATTTTAAACTCAACGTGATTAACCAAAATTCCAAAAGTATAAAACATAAAAAAATCCTTACCAGAGAGAGAAGACTAATCATGCTCGTCACCCTCCTTCCCACCCTGTGGTGCAACAGATGACCCTTTATCCAAAATTTACTCAATGGGACTGTAACGTTGCTACCACTCACCAGTTGACCTGCTGTGAGGAAAAATCAAGTTAGTACATTTCAAACAGGAAAGAGGTCATTTTAAACTCAACGTGATTAACCAAAAGTATAAAACATAAAAAAATCCTTACCAGAGAGAGAAAACTAATCGTGCTCGTCACCCTCCTCCCACCCTGTGGTGCAACAGATGTCCCTTTCTCCAAAATTTACTCAATGGGACTGTAACGTTGCTACCACTCACCAGTTGACCTGCTGTGAGGAAAAATCAAGTTAGTACATTTCAAACAGGAAAAAGGTCATTTTAAACTCAATGTGATTAACCAAAATTTCAAAAGTATAAAACATAAAAAAATCCTTACCAGAGAGAGAAAACTAATCGTGCTCGTCACCCTCCTCCCACCCTGTGGTGCAACAGATGTTCCTTTCTCCAAAATTTACTCAATGGGACTGTAACGTTGCTACCACTCACCAGTTGACCTGCTGTGAGGAAAAATCAAGTTAGTACATTTCAAACAGGAAAAAGGTTATTTTAAACTCAACGTGATTAACCAAAATTCCAAAAGTATAAAACATAAAAAAATCCTTACCAGAGAGAGAAGACTAATCATGCTCGTCACCCTCCTTCCCACCCTGTGGTGCAACAGATGTCCCTTTATCCAAAATTTACTCAATGGGACTGTAACGTTGCTACCACTCACCAGTTGACCTGCTGTGAGGAAAAATCAAGTTAGTACATTTCAAACAGGAAAAAGGTCATTTTAAACTCAATGTGATTAACCAAAATTCCAAAAGTATAAAACATAAAAAAATTCTTACCAGAGAGAGAAAACTAATCGTGCTCGTCACCCTCCTCCCACCCTGTGGTGCAACAGATGTCCCTTTCTCCAAAATTTACTCAATGGGACTGTAACGTTGCTACCACTCAGCAGTTGACCTGCTGTGAGGAAAAATCAAGTTAGTACATTTCAAACAGGAAAAAGGTTATTTTAAACTCAACGTGATTAACCAAAATTCCAAAAGTATAAAACATAAAAAAATCCTTACCAGAGAGAGAAGACTAATCATGCTCGTCACCCTCCTCCCCACCCTGTGGTGCAACAGATGTCCCTTTATCCAAAATTTACTCAAGATTAGATTAGATTAGATTTACTTTCATTCCAATTGATCCGTAGTGAGGAGGTCCTCCAGGATGTGGAACATGTCAGAAAAACAACAATACATGACAAATATTTAAACTAAAACAAATAAGCTAATGTACCATTCCACAGGTCCCAAGTGGAATGATCGTCATTTTTTAATGAACACTAAGAGTCATTTTACAAATACTATTGCACTGAATTTAAAATAAAAAAGTTTTATATTTATTTATAAGGTAAGAAACATGTAATACAACTACTGTAATACTTATTTACAATGAACACATTACTGCACTGAAATGGTGCAGAAGTTAGATTATACTTACACACACACACACACACACACACACACAAATTTTCAGTGAACACATTACTGCACTGAAATTGTGCAGAAGTTATGTTGTACTTATATACAAATCAGTTGGTTTTCCTCGGAAATTCATCAATGGAGTAGAAGGAGTTGGCCACCAATAAATCCTTTAGGCTTCTCTTAAACTGAATTTCATTGGTTGTTAAGCTTTTTATGGCTGCTGGCAAGTTATTGAAAATGTGTGTTCCTGAATAATGCACACCTTTTTGTACAAGACTAAGTGACTTTAAATCCTTGTGAAGATTATTCTTATTTCTAGTATTGATTCCATGAATTGAGCTGTTGGTTTGAAAAAGTGATATATTTTTAATGACAAATTTCATTAAGGAATAAATATATTGGGAAGCTGTAGTTAGTATCCCTAGTTCCCTAAACAGGCTTCTGCAGGATGTTCTTGAGTTCACACCACATATAATTCTTACTGCACGTTTTTGTGCCCGGAAAACTTTAGCTTGGCTTGATGAATTACCCCAGAAAATAATCCCATATGACATTATGGAATGAAAGTAAGCATAGTATGCCAGCTTTTTCATTTTTATATCCCCTATGTCTGACAAAATTCGCATTGCAAACAGAGATTTGTTAAGACGCTTCAGCAGTTCTGTGGTGTGCTCCTCCCAGTTGAATTTATTATCAAGCTGTAATCCCAAGAATTTAACACCGTCCACTTCTTCTATCTTCTTGTCATCATATGTTAGACATATACTCTTGGGACACCCCTTACAAGTTCTGAACTGCATGTAGTGTGTTTTTTCAAAGTTTAGTGACAAAGAATTGGCTAGGAACCAGTGATTAATGTCTACAAATATTTTATTGGCTGATCTTTCTAAGACTACACTTGATTTGCTATTTATTGCAATGTTTGTATCATCAGCAAACAAAACAAACTTGGCATCTGGTAATGTTACTGATGAAAGGTCATTGATATACACAAGAAAAAGTAAGGGCCCCAAAATGGAACCTTGTGGGACCCCACATGTAATTAGTTCCCAGTTGGATGATGCCTGATAGCTTGATACATGTCTCTTTCCTAATAACACCCTTTGTTTCCTGCCAGAGATATAAGATTTGAACCATTTTGCAGCATTTCCTGTTACACCATAATATTCTAGTTTACTTAAAAGGATATTGTGATTTACACAGTCAAATGCCTTTGACAGATCACAAAATATACCAGTTGCCTGCAATTTTTTGTCTAATGAATTAAGTACATTTTCACTGTAAGTGTAGATAGCCTTCTCAATATCAGAACCTTTTAGAAATCCAAACTGTGACTTTGACAGTATGTTATTTGAGATAAGATGGTTATAAAGACGACTGTACATTACTTTTTCGAAAATTTTTGAGAATGCTGGCAACAGTGAAATTGGACGGAAATTTGATGCTATTTCTTTATCTCCCTTCTTAAACAGTGGCTTAACTTCAGCATATTTCAGCCATTCGGGAAATATTCCACTGATAAACGACTGGTTACACAGATAGCTTAATATGTTACTTAGCTCAGAATCACATTCTTTAATTAACTTTGTTGATATTTCATCATACCCACTAGATGTTTTTGATTTTAAAGATTTTATGATGGACATTATTTCTGTTGGGGTAGTGAGGGTCAAATTCATATTATGGAAGTTACTTGAAATGTCTGGTCTAAGGTAATCCATAGCAGCATCTACCGAACCTGACAACCCCATCTTTTCAGTAACAGTTATAAAATGTTTGTTAAAAAGTTCTGCAACACTATACACATCTGTCACCAATGCATCATTTACTCTTAATGCTATTTGTTCCTCTTCATGTCTGGTTCTACCGGTCTCCTCCTTCACTATATCCCATATTGTCTTTATTTTGTTATCTGATATGACTATCTTTTCCTTGTAATATATTTGCTTTGACATCCGTATTACAGTCTTTAATATTTTGCAGTATTTCTTATAGTGTGCTATAGCATCAACATTGGAAATGTTTCGGATTGACAGATACAGTTTTCTTTTTGTTTTACAAGATACCCCTATTCCTCGAGTAATCCATGGCTTCTTTGTAGACTTTGCTCTAACCTTGGTAAGTTTTGGGGGAAAGCAGTGTTCAAATAAGGTAAGCACTTTATTAGCAAAAATGTTATATTTTTCATTCATGCCATGAGCACTGTAAACATCAGTCCAGTGAATGTCTCTGAGGAGTGTCCTAAAATAATCAATTTTTGGCTTACTGATTACCCTCTTGAGCTCAGATTTAACAGATTTTATATCCTGTTCAGTATTAACATTTAACAGAAGGAACTGCATGTCATGGTCTGAGAGGCCATTGACTATTGGTTTTGTAATATAATTTTGTTCATTTGACTTTTCTATAAAGATATTATCAATGGCTGTTTGTGAGCAAGTGGTTATCCTAGTGGGGAACTTTACTGTGGGAATTAAGTTGAATGATAGTGTTACTAACTCAAATAGGTTCTTATTGGGAGAGTCTTTAAGGAAATCTACATTGAAATCACCAGCAACCACTATTTCTTTGTTTTTGGTTGTTAAATGGGCCAGTACAGCTTCAAGGTGGTTTACAAACAGATTAAAGTTACCTGCAGGTGCTCGATATACACTTAATATTATGAAAGGTTTTTTGTGAAAATTTAATTCTGTTGCACATGCTTCCATATGCTGTTCTAGGCAAAATTTATGAATGTCTATGTTCTTAAATTTATGACAGTTCCTGATGAATGTGGCAACTCCTCCTTTCTCCATTTCTGATCTACAATAGTGAGATGCTAACCTAAACCCTGTAACACTTAAAAGTTGCTACCACTCACCAGTTGACCTGCTGCGAGGAAGAATCAAGTTAGTACATTTCAAACAGGAAAAAGGTCATTTTAAACTCAACGTGATTATCCAAAAGTATAAAACATAAAAAAATCCTTACCAGAGAGAGAAAACTAATCGTGCTCGGCACCCTCCTCCCACCCTGTGATGCAACAGATGTCCCTTTCTCCAAAATTTACTCAATGGGACTGTAACGTTGCTACCACTCACCAGTTGACCTGCTGTGAGGAAAAATCAAGTTAGTACATTTCAAACAGGAAAAAGGTCATTTTAAACTCAACGTGATTAACCAAAATTCCAAAAGTATAAAACATAAAAAAATCCTTACCAGAGAGAGAAAACTAATCGTGCTCGTCACCCTCCTCCCACACTGTGGTGCAACAGATGTCCCTTTCTCCAAAAATGTACTCAATGGGACTGTAACGTTGCTACCACTCACCAGTTGACCTGCTGTCAGGAAAAATCAAGTTAGTACATTTCAAACAGGAAAAAGGTCATTTTAAACTCAACGTGATTAACCAAAATTCCAAAAGTATAAAACATAAAAAAATCCTTACCAGAGAGAGAAAACTAATCGTGCTCGTCACCCTCCTCCCACCCTGTGGTGCAACAGATGTCCCTTTCTCCAAAATTTACTCAATGGGACTGTAACGTTGCTACCACTCACCAGTTGACCTGCTGTGAGGAAAAATCAAGTTAGTACATTTCAAACAGGAAAAAGGTTATTTTAAACTCAACGTGATTAACCAAAATTCCAAAAGTATAAAACATAAAAAAATCCTTACCAGAGAGAGAAGACTAATCATGCTCGTCAACCTCCTTCCCACCCTGTGGTGCAACAGATGTCCCTTTATCCAAAATTTACTCAATGGGACTGTAACGTTGCTACCACTCACCAGTTGACCTGCTGTGAGGAAAAATCAAGTTAGTACATTTCAAACAGGAAAAAGGTCATTTTAAACTCAACGTGATTAACCAAAAGTATAAAACATAAAAAAATCCTTACCCGGAGAGAAAACTAATCGTGCTCGTCTCCCTCCTCCCACCCTGTGGTGCAACAGATGTCCCTTTCTCCAAAATTTACTCAATGGGACTGTAACGTTGCTACCACTCACCAGTTGACCTGCTGTGAGGAAAAATCAAGTTAGTACATTTCAAACAGGAAAAAGGTCATTTTAAACTCAACGTGATTAACCAAAAGTACAAAACATAAAAAAATCCTTACCAGAGAGAGAAAACTAATCGTGCTCGTCACCCTCCTCCCACCCTGTGGTGCAACAGATGTCCCTTTCTCCAAAATTAACTCAATGGGACTGTAACGTTGCTACCACTCACCAGTTGACCTGCTGTGAGGAAAAATCAAGTTAGTACATTTCAAACAGGAAAAAGGTCATTTTAAACTCAACGTGATTAACCAAAAGTATAAAACATAAAAAAATCCTTACCAGAGAGAGAAAACTAATCGTGCTCGTCACCCTCCTCCCACCCTGTGGTGCAACAGATGTCCCTTTCTCCAAAATTTACTCAATGGGACTGTAACGTTGCTACCACTCACCAGTTGACCTGCTGTGAGGAAAAATCAAGTTAGTACATTTCAAACAGGAAAAAGGTCATTTGAAACTCAACGTGATTAACCAAAATTCCAAAAGTATAAAGCATAAAAAAATCCTTACCAGAGAGAGAACACTAATCGTGCTCGTCACCCTCCTTCCCACCCTGTGGTGCAACAGATGTCCCTTTCTCCAAAATTTACTCAATGGGACTGTAACGTAGCTACCACTCACCAGTTGACCTGCTGTGAGGAAAAATCAAGTTAGTACATTTCAAACAGGAAAAAGGTCATTTTAAACTCAACGTGATTAACCAAAAGTATTAAACATAAAAAAATCCTTACCAGAGAGAGAAAACTAATCGTGCTCGGCACCCTCCTCCCACCCTGTGGTGCAACAGATGTCCCTTTCTCCAAAATTTACTCAATGGGACTGTAACGATGCTACCACTCACCAGTTGACCTTCTGTGAGGAAAAATCAAGTTAGTACATTTCAAACAGTAAAAAGGTCATTTTAAACTCAACGTGATTAACCAAAATTCCAAAAGTATAAAACATAAGAAAATCCTTACCAGAGAGAGAAAACTAATCGTGCTCGGCACCCTCCTCCCACCCTGTGGTGCAACAGATGTCCCTTTCTCCAAAAATGTACTCAATGGGACTGTAACGTTGCTACCACTCACCAGTTGACCTGCTGTGAGGAATAATCAAGTTAGTACATTTCAAACAGGAAAAAGGTCATTTTAACTCAATGTGATTAACCAAAAGTATAAAACATAAAAAAATCCTTACCAGAGAGAGAAAACTAATCGTGCTCGGCACCCTCCTCCCACCCTGTGGTGCAACAGATGTCCCTTTCTCCAAAAATGTACTCAATGGGACTGTAACGTTGCTACCACTCACCAGTTGACCTGCTGTGAGGAAAAATCAAGTTAGTACAATTCAAACAGGAAAAAGGTCATTTTAAACTCAACGTGATTAACCAAAATTCCAAAAGTATAAAACATAAAAAAATCCTTACCAGAGAGAGAAAACTAATCGTGCTCGGCACCCTCCTCCCACCCTGTGGTGCAACAGATGTCCCTTTCTCCAAAAATGTACTCAATGGGACTGTAACGTTGCTACCACTCACCAGTTGACCTGCTGTGGGGAAAAATCAAGTTAGTACATTTCAAACAGGAAAAAGGTCATTTTAAACTCAACGTGATTAACCAAAATTCCAAAAGTATAAAACATAAAAAAATCCTTACCAGAGAGAGAAAACTAATCGTGCTCGGCACCCTCCTCCCACCCTGTGGTGCAACAGATGTCCCTTTCTCCAAAAATGTACTCAATGGGACTGTAACGTTGCTACCACTCACCAGTTGACCTGCTGTGAGGAAAAATCAAGTTAGTACATTTCAAACAGGAAAAAGGTCATTTTAAACTCAACGTGATTAACCAAAGTATAAAACATAAAAAAATCCTTAACAGAGAGAGAAAACTAATCGTGCTCGTCACCCTCCTCCCACCCTGTGGTGCAACAGATGTCCCTTTCTCCAAAATTTACTCAATGGGACTGTAACGTTGCTACCACTCACCAGTTGACCTGCTGTGAGGAAAAATCAAGTTAGTACATTTCAAACAGGAAAAAGGTCATTTGAAACTCAAAGTGATTAACCAAAATTCCAATAGTATAAAGCATAAAAAAATCCTTACCAGAGAGAGAACACTAATCGTGCTCGTCACCCTCCTTCCCACCCTGTGGTGCAACAGATGTCCCATTCTCCAAAATTTACTCAATGGGACTGTAACGTAACTACCACTCACCAGTTGACCTGCTGTGAGGAAAAATCAAGTTAGTACATTTCAAACAGGAAAAAGGTCATTTTAAACTCAACGTGATTAACCAAAAGTATTAAACATAAAAAAATCCTTACCAGAGAGAGAAAACTAATCGTGCTCGGCACCCTCCTCCCACCCTGTGGTGCAACAGATGTCCCTTTCTCCAAAATTTACTCAATGGGACTGTAACGATGCTACCACTCACCAGTTGACCTTCTGTGAGGAAAAATCAAGTTAGTACATTTCAAACAGGAAAAAGGTCATTTTAAACTCAACGTGATTAACCAAAATTCCAAAAGTATAAAACATAAGAAAATCCTTACCAGAGAGAGAAAACTAATCGTGCTCGGCACCCTCCTCCCACCCTGTGGTGCAACAGATGTCCCTTTCTCCAAAAATGTACTCAATGGGACTGTAACGTTGCTACCACTCACCAGTTGACCTGCTGTGAGGAATAATCAAGTTAGTACATTTCAAACAGGAAAAAGGTCATTTTAACTCAACGTGATTAACCAAAAGTATAAAACATAAAAAAATCCTTACCAGTGAGAGAAAACTAATCGTGCTCGGCACCCTCCTCCCACCCTGTGGTGCAACAGATGTCCCTTTCTCCAAAAATGTACTCAATGGGACTGTAACGTTGCTACCACTCACCAGTTGACCTGCTGTGAGGAAAAATCAAGTTAGTACAATTCAAACAGGAGAAAGGTCATTTTAAACTCAACGTGATTAACCAAAATTCCAAAAGTATAAAACATAAAAAAATCCTTACCAGAGAGAGAAAACTAATCGTGCTCGGCACCCTCCTCCCACCCTGTGGTGCAACAGATGTCCCTTTCTCCAAAAATGTACTCAATGGGACTGTAACGTTGCTACCACTCACCAGTTGACCTGCTGTGAGGAAAAATCAAGTTAGTACATTTCAAACAGGAAAAAGGTCATTTTAAACTCAATGTGATTAACCAAAAGTATAAAACATAAAAAAATCCTTAACAGAGAGAGAAAACTAATCGTGCTCGTCACCCTCCTCCCACCCTGTGGTGCAACAGATGTCCCTTTCACCAAAATTTACTCAATGGGACTGTAACGTTGCTACCACTCACCAGTTGACCTGCAGTGGAAAAAAATCAAGTTAGTACATTTCAAACAGGAAAAAGGTCATTTTAAACTCAACGTGATTAACCAAAAGTATAAAACATAAAAAAATCCTTACCAGAGAGAGAAAACTAATCGTGCTCGGCACCCTCCTCCCACCCTGTGGTGCAACAGATGTCCCTTTCTCCAAAAATGTACTTAATGGGACTGTAACGTTGCTACCACTCACCAGTTGACCTGCTGTGAGGAAAAATCAAGTTAGTACAATTCAAACAGGAAAAAGGTCATTTTAAACTCAACGTGATTAACCAAAATTCCAAAAGTATAAAACATAAAAAAGTCCTTACCAGAGAGAGAAAACTAATCGTGCTCGGCACCCTCCTCCCACCCTGTGGTGCAACAGATGTCCCTTTCTCCAAAAATGTACTCAATGGGACTGTAACGTTGCTACCACTCACCAGTTGACCTGCTGTGAGGAAAAATCAAGTTAGTACATTTCAAACAGGAAAAAGGTCATTTTAAACTCAACGTGATTAACCAAAAGTATAAACATAAAAAAATCCTTAACAGAGAGAGAAAACTACTCGTGCTCGTCACCCTCCTCCCACCCTGTGGTGCAACAGATGTCCCTTTCACCAAAATTTACTCAATGGGACTGTAACGTTGCTACCACTCACCAGTTGACCTGCAGTGGAAAAAAATCAAGTTAGTACATTTCAAACAGGAAAAAGGTCATTTGAACTCAACGTGATTAACCAAAAGTATTAAACATAAAAAAATCCTTACCAGAGAGAGAAAACTAATCGTGCTCGCCACCCTCCCCCCACCCTGTGGTGCAACAGATGTCCCTTTCTCCAAAATTTACTCAATGGGACTGCAACGATGCTACCACTCACCAGTTGACCTTCTGTGCGGAAAAATCAAGTTAGTACATTTCAAACAGGAAAAAGGTCATTTTAAACTCAACGTGATTAACCAAAATTCCAAAAGTATAAAACATAAGAAAATCCTTACCAGAGAGAGAAAACTAATCGTGCTCGGCACCCTCCTCCCACCCTGTGGTGCAACAGATGTCCCTTTCTCCAAAAATGTACTCAATGGGACTGTAACGTTGCTACCACTCACCAGTTGACCTGCTGTGAGGAATAATCAAGTTAGTACATTTCAAACAGGAAAAAGGTCATTTTAACTCAACGTGATTAACCAAAAGTATAAAACATAAAAAAATCCTTACCAGAGAGAGAAAACTAATCGTGCTCGGCACCCTCCTCCCACCCTGTGGTGCACCAGATGTCCCTTTCTCCAAAAATGTACTCAATGGGACTGTAACGTTGCTACCACTCACCAGTTGACCTGCTGTGAGGAAAAATCAAGTTAATACATTTCAATCAGGAAAAAGGTCATTTTAAACTCAACGTGATTAACCAAAAGTATAAAACATAAAAAAATCCTTACCAGAGAGAGAAAACTAATCGTGCTCGGCACCCTCCTCTCACCCTGTGGTGCAACAGATGTCCCTTTCTCCAAAAATGTACTCAATGGGACTGTAACGTTGCTACCACTCACCAGTTGACCTGCTGTGAGGAAAAATCAAGTTAGTACAATTCAAACAGGAAAAAGGTCATTTTAAACTCAACGTGATTAACCAAAATTCCAAAAGTATAAAACATAAAAAAATCCTTAACAGAGAGAGAAAACTAATCGTGCTCGGCACCCTCCTCCCACCCTGTGGTGCAACAGATGTCCCTTTCTCCAAAAATGTACTCAATGGGACTGTAACGTTGCTACCACTCACCAGTTGACCTGCTGTGAGGAAAAATCAAGTTAGTACATTTCAAACAGGAAAAAGGTCATTTTAAACTCAACGTGATTAACCAAAAGTATAAAACATTAAAAAATCCTTAACAGAGAGAGAAAACTAATCGTGCTCGTCACCCTCCTCCCACCCTGTGGTGCAACAGATGTCCCTTTCACCAAAATTTACTCAATGGGACTGTAACGTTGCTACCACTCACCAGTTGACCTGCAGTGGAAAAAAATCAAGTTAGTACATTTCAAACAGGAAAAAGGTCATTTTGAACTCAACGTGATTAACCAAAATTCCAAAAGTATAAAACATAAAAAAATCCTTACCAGAGAGAGAAAACTAATCGTGCTCGGCACCCTCCTCCCACCCTGTGGTGCAACAGATGTCCCTTTCTCCATAAATGTACTCAATGGGACTGTAACGTTGCTACCAGTCACCAGTTGACCTGCTGTGAGGAAAAATCAATTTAGTACATTTCAAACAGGAAAAAGGTCATTTTAAACTCAACGTGATTAACCAAAATTCCAAAAGTATAAAACATAAAAAAATCCTTACCAGAGAGAGAAAACTAATCGTGCTCGGCACCCTCCTCCCACCCTGTGGTGCAACAGATGTCCCTTTCTCCAAAAATGTACTCAATGGGACTGTAACGTTGCTACCACTCACCAGTTGACCTGCTGTGAGGAAAAATCAAGTTAGTACATTTCAAACAGGAAAAAGGTCATTTTAAACTCAACGTGATTAACCAAAATTCCAAAAGTATAAAACATAAAAAAATCCTTACCAGAGAGAGAAAACTAATCGTGCTCCTCACCCTCCTCCCACCCTGTGGTGCAACAGATGTCCCTTTCTCCAAAAATGTACTCAATGGGACTGTAACGTTGCTACCACTCACCAGTTGACCTGCTGTGAGGAAAAATCAAGTTAGTACATTTCAAACATGAAAAAGGTCATTTTAAACTCAATGTGATTAACCAAAAGTATAAAACATAAAAAAATCCTTACCAGAGAGAGAAAACTAATCGTGCTCGTCACCCTCCTCCCACCCTGTGGTGCAACAGATGTCCCTTTCTCCAAAATTTACTCAATGGGACTGTAACGTTGCTACCACTCACCAGCTGACCTGCTGTGGGGAAAAATCAAGTTAGTACATTTCAAACAGGAAAAAGGTCATTTTAAACTCAACGTGATTAACCAAAATTCCAAAAGTATAAAACATAAAAAAATCCTTACCAGAGAGAGAAAACTAATCGTGCTCGGCACCCTGCTCCCACCCTGTGGTGCAACAGATGTCCCTTTCTCCAAAAATGTACTCAATGGGACTGTAACGTTGCTACCACTCACCAGTTGACATGCTGTGAGGAAAAATCAAGTTAGTACATTTCAAACAGGAAAAAGGTCATTTTAAACTCAACGTGATTAACCAAAATTCCAAAAGTATAAAACATAAAAAAATCCTTACCAGAGAGAGAAAACTAGTCGTGCTCGTTACCCTCCTCCCACCCTGTGGTGCAACAGATGTCCCTTTCTCCAAAATTTACTCAATGGGACTGTAACGTTGCTACCACTCACCAGTTGACCTGCTGTGAGGAAAAATCAAGTTAGTACATTTCAAACAGGAAAAAGGTCATTTTAAACTCAACGTGATTAACCAAAAGTATTAAACATAAAAAAATCCTTACCAGAGAGAGAAAACTAATCGTGCTCGGCACCCTCCTCCCACCCTGTGGTGCAACAGATGCCCCTTCCTCCAAAATTTACTCAATGGGACTGTAACGTTGCTACCACTCACCAGTTGACCTGCTGTGAGGAAAAATCAAGTTAGTACATTTCAAACAGGAAAAAGGTCATTTTAAACTCAACGTGATTAACCAAAAGTATTAAACATAAAAAAATCCTTACCAGAGAGAGAAAACTAATCGTGCTCGGCACCCTCCTCCCACCCTGTGGTGCAACAGATGTCCCTTTCTCCAAAATTTACTCAATGGGACTGTAACGATGCTACCACTCACCAGTTGACCTTCTGTGAGGAAAAATCAAGTTAGTACATTTCAAACAGGAAAAAGGTCATTTTAAACTCAACGTGATTAACCAAAATTCCAAAAGTATAAAACATAAGAAAATCCTTACCAGAGAGAGAAAACTAATCGTGCTCGGCACCCTCCTCCCACCCTGTGGTGCAACAGATGTCCCTTTCTCCAAAAATGTACTCAATGGGACTGTAACGTTGCTACCACTCACCAGTTGACCTGCTGTGAGGAATAATCAAGTTAGTACATTTCAAACAGGAAAAAGGTCATTTTAACTCAACGTGATTAACCAAAAGTATAAAACATAAAAAAATCCTTACCAGTGAGAGAAAACTAATCGTGCTCGGCACCCTCCTCCCACCCTGTGGTGCAACAGATGTCCCTTTCTCCAAAAATGTACTCAATGGGACTGTAACGTTGCTACCACTCACCAGTTGACCTGCTGTGAGGAAAAATCAAGTTAGTACATTTCAATCAGGAAAAAGGTCATTTTAAACTCAACGTGATTAACCAAAAGTATAAAACATAAAAAAATCCTTACCAGAGAGAGAAAACTAATCGTGCTCGGCACCCTCCTCCCACCCTGTGGTGCAACAGATGTCCCTTTCTCCAAAAATGTACTCAATGGGACTGTAACGTTGCTACCACTCACCAGTTGACCTGCTGTGAGGAAAAATCAAGTTAGTACAATTCAAACAGGAAAAAGGTCATTTTAAACTCAACGTGATTAACCAAAATTCCAAAAGTATAAAACATAAAAAAATCCTTACCAGAGAGAGAAAACTAATCGTGCTCGGCACCCTCCTCCCACCCTGTGGTGCAACAGATGTCCCTTTCTCCAAAAATGTACTCAATGGGACTGTAACGTTGCTACCACTCACCAGTTGACCTGCAGTGGAAAAAAATCAAGTTAGTACATTTCAAACAGGAAAAAGGTCATTTTAAACTCAACGTGATTAACCAAAAGTATAAAACATAAAAAAATCCTTACCAGAGAGAGAAAACTAATCGTGCTCGGCACCCTCCTCCCACCCTGTGGTGCAACAGATGTCCCTTTCTCCAAAAATGTACTTAATGGGACTGTAACGTTGCTACCACTCACCAGTTGACCTGCTGTGAGGAAAAATCAAGTTAGTACAATTCAAACAGGAAAAAGGTCATTTTAAACTCAACGTGATTAACCAAAATTCCGAAAGTATAAAACATAAAAAAATCCTTACCAGAGAGAGAAAACTAATCGTGCTCGGCACCCTCCTCCCACCCTGTGGTGCAACAGATGTCCCTTTCTCCAAAAATGTACCCAATGGGACTGTAACGTTGCTACCACTCACCAGTTGACCTGCTGTGAGGAATAATCAAATTAGTACATTTCAAACAGGAAAAAGGTCATTTTAACTCAACGTGATTAACCAAAAGTATAAAACATAAAAAAATCCTTACCAGAGAGAGAAAACTAATCGTGCTCGGCACCCTCCTCCCACCCTGTGGTGCACCAGATGTCCCTTTCTCCAAAAATGTACTCAATGGGACTGTAACGTTGCTACCACTCACCAGTTGACCTGCTGTGAGGAAAAATCAAGTTAGTACATTTCAATCAGGAAAAAGGTCATTTTAAACTCAACGTGATTAACCAAAAGTATAAAACATAAAAAAATCCTTACCAGAGAGAGAAAACTAATCGTGCTCGGCACCCTCCTCCCACATTGTGGTGCAACAGATGTCCCTTTCTCCATAAATGTACTCAATGGGACTGTAACGTTGCTACCACTCACCAGTTGACCTGCTGTGAGGAAAAATCAATTTAGTACATTTCAAACAGGAAAAAGGTCATTTTAAACTCAACGTGATTAACCAAAATTCCAAAAGTATAAAACATAAAAAAATCCTTACCAGAGAGAGAAAACTAATCGTGCTCGGCACCCTCCTCCCACCCTGTGGTGCAACAGATGTCCCTTTCTCCAAAAATGTACTCAATGGGACTGTAACGTTGCTACCACTCACCAGTTGACCTGCTGTGAGGAAAAATCAAGTTAGTACATTTCAAACAGGAAAAAGGTCATTTTAAACTCAACGTGATTAACCAAAATTCCAAAAGTATAAAACATAAAAAAATCCTTACCAGAGAGAGAAAACTAATCGTGCTCCTCACCCTCCT
Organism: Schistocerca piceifrons; assembly: GCF_021461385.2. Taxonomy (NCBI): domain Eukaryota; kingdom Metazoa; phylum Arthropoda; class Insecta; order Orthoptera; family Acrididae; genus Schistocerca; species Schistocerca piceifrons. Next base: position 7,746,092 of record NC_060145.1, read on the forward strand.
CCCACCCTGTGGTGCAACAGATGTCCCTTTCTCCAAAAATGTACTCAATAGGACTGTAACGTTGCTACCACTCACCAGTTGACCTGCTGTGAGGAAAAATCAAGTTAGTACATTTCAAACATGAAAAAGGTCATTTAAAACTCAATGTGATTAACCAAAAGTATAAAACATAAAAAAATCCTTACCAGAGAGAGAAAACTAATCGTGCTCGTCACCCTCCTCCCACCCTGTGGTGCAACAGATGTCCCTTTCTCCAAAATTTACTCAATGGGACTGTAACGTTGCTACCACTCACCAGCTGACCTGCTGTGGGGAAAAATCAAGTTAGTACATTTCAAACAGGAAAAAGGTCATTTTAAACTCAACGTGATTAACCAAAATTCCAAAAGTATAAAACATAAAAAAATCCTTACCAGAGAGAGAAAACTAATCGTGCTCGGCACCCTCCTCCCACCCTGTGGTGCAACAGATGTCCCTTTCTCCAAAAATGTACTCAATGGGACTGTAACGTTGCTACCACTCACCAGTTGACATGCTGTGAGGAAAAATCAAGTTAGTACATTTCAAACAGGAAGAAGGTCATTTTAAACTCAACGTGATTGACCAAAAGTATAAAACATAAAAAAATCCTTACCAGAGAGAGAAAACTAGTCGTGCTCGTTACCCTCCTCCCACCCTGTGGTGCAACAGATGTCCCTTTCTCCAAAATTTACTCAATGGGACTGTAACGTTGCTACCACTCACCAGTTGACCTGCTGTGAGGAAAAATCAAGTTAGTACATTTCAAACAGGAAAAAGGTCATTTTAAACTCAACGTGATTAACCAAAAGTATTAAACATAAAAAAATCCTTACCAGAGAGAGAAAACTAATCGTGCTCGGCACCCTCCTCCCACCCTGTGGTGCAACAGATGCCCCTTCCTCCAAAATTTACTCAATGGGACTGTAACGTTGCTACCACTCACCAGTTGACCTGCTGTGAGGAAAAATCAAGTTAGTACATTTCAAACAGGAAAAAGGTCATTTTAAACTCAACGTGATTAACCAAAATTCCAAAATTATAACACATAAAAAAATCCTTACCAGAGAGAGAAAACTAATCGTGCTCGGCACCCACCTCCCACCCTGTGGTGCAACAGATGTCCCTTTCTCCAAAAATGTACTCAATGGGACTGTAACGTTGCTACCACTCACCAGTTGACCTGCTGTGAGGAAAAATCAAGTTAGTACATTTCAAACAGGAAAAAGGTCATTTTAAACTCAACGTGATTAACCAAAAGTATAAAACATAAAAAAATCCTTACCAGAGAGAGAAAAATAATCGTGCTCGTCACCCTCCTCCCACCCTGTGGTGCAACAGATGTCCCTTTCTCCAAAATTTACTCAATGGGACTGTAACGTTGCTACCACTCACCAGTTGACCTGCTGTGGGGAAAAATCAAGTTAGTACATTTCAAACAGGAAAAAGGTCATTTTAAACTCAACGTGATTAACCAAAATTCCAAAAGTATAAAACATAAAAAAATCCTTACCAGAGAGAGAAAACTAATCGTGCTCGGCACCCTCCTCCCACCCTGTGGTGCAACAGATGTCCCTTTCTCCAAAAATGTACTCAATGGGACTGTAACGTTGCTACCACTCACCAGTTGACCTGCTGTGAGGAAAAATCAAGTTAGTACATTTCAAACAGGAAAAAGGTCATTTTAAACTCAACGTGATTAACCAAAAGTATAATACATAAAAAAATCCTTACCAGAGAGAGAAAACTAATCGTGCTCAACACCCTCCTCCCACCCTGTGGTGCAACAGATGTCCCTTTCTCCAAAATTTACTCAATGGGACTGTAACGTTGCTACCACTCACCAGTTGACCTGCTGTGGGGAAAAATCAAGTTAGTACATTTCAAACAGGAAAAAGGTCATTTTAAACTCAACGTGATTAACCAAAATTCCAAAAGTATAAAACATAAAAAAATCCTTACCAGAGAGAGAAAACTAATAGTGCTCGGCACCCTCCTCCCACCCTGTGGTGCAACAGATGTCCCTTTCTCCAAAAATGTACTCAATGGGACTGTAACGTTGCTACCACTCACCAGTTGACCTGCTGTGAGGAAAAATCAAGTTAGTACATTTCAAACAGGAAACAGGTCATTTTAAACTCAACGTGATTAACCAAAAGTATAAAACATAAAAAAATCCTTACCAGAGAGAGAAAACTAGTCGTGCTCGTCACCCTCCTCCCAACCTGTGGTGCAACAGATGTCCCTTTCTCCAAAATTTACTCAATGGGACTGTAACGTTGCTACCACTCAGCAGTTGACCTGCTGTGAGGAAAAATCAAGTTAGTACATTTCAAACAGGAAAAAGGTCATTTTAAACTCAACGTGATTAACCAAAATTCCAAAAGTATGAAACATAAAAAAATCCCTACCAGAGAGAGAAAACTAATCGTGCTCGGCACCCTCCTCCCACCCTGTGGTGCAACAAATGTCCCTTTCTCCAAAAATGTACTCAATGGGACTGTAACGTTGCTACCACTCACCAGTTGACCTGCTGTGAGGAAAAATCAAGTTAGTACATTTCAAACAGGAAATAGGTCATTTTAAACTCAACGTGATTAACCAAAATTCCAAAAGTATAAAACATAAAAAAATCCTTACCAGAGAGAGAAAACTAATCGTGCTCGGCACCCACCTCCCACCCTGTGGTGCAACAGATGTCCCTTTCTCCAAAAATGTACTCAATGGGACTGTAACGTTGCTACCACTCACCAGTTGACCTGCTGTGAGGAAAAATCAAGTTAGTACATTTCAAACAGGAAAAAGGTCATTTTAAACTCAACGTGATTAACCAAAATTCCAAAAGTATAAAACATAAAAAAATCCTTACCAGAGAGAGAAAACTAATCGTGCTCGGCACCCACCTCCCACCCTGTGGTGCAACAGATGTCCCTTTCTCCAAAAATGTACTCAATGGGACTGTAACGTTGCTACCACTCACCAGTTGACCTGCTGTGAGGAAAAATCAAGTTAGTACATTTCAAACAGGAAAAAGGTCATTTTAAACTCAACGTGATTAACCAAAATTCCAAAAGTATAAAACATAAAAAAATCCTTACCAGAGAGAGAAAACTAATCGTGCTCGGCACCCACCTCCCACCCTGTGGTGCAACAGATGTCCCTTTCTCCAAAAATGTACTCAATGGGACTGTAACGTTGCTACCACTCACCAGTTGACCTGCTGTGAGGAAAAATCAAGTTAGTACATTTCAAACAGGAAAATGGTCATTTTAAACTCAACGTGATTAACCAAAAGTATAAAACATAAAAAAATCCTTACCAGAGAGAGAAAAATAATCGTGCTCGTCACCCTCCTCCCACCCTGTGGTGCAACAGATGTCCCTTTCTCCAAAATTTACTCAATGGGACTGTAACGTTGCTACCACTCACCAGTTGACCTGCTGTGGGGAAAAATCAAGTTAGTACATTTCAAACAGGAAAAAGGTCATTTTAAACTCAACGTGATTAACCAAAATTCCAAAAGTATAAAACATAAAAAAATCCTTACCAGAGAGAGAAAACTAATCGTGCTCGGCACCCTCCTCCCACCCTGTGGTGCAACAGATGTCCCTTTCTCCAAAAATGTACTCAATGGGACTGTAACGTTGCTACCACTCACCAGTTGACCTGCTGTGAGGAAAAATCAAGTTAGTACATTTCAAACAGGAAAAAGGTCATTTTAAACTCAACGTGATTAACCAAAAGTATAATACATAAAAAAATCCTTACCAGAGAGAGAAAACTAATCGTGCTCAACACCCTCCTCCCACCCTGTGGTGCAACAGATGTCCCTTTCTCCAAAATTTACTCAATGGGACTGTAACGTTGCTACCACTCACCAGTTGACCTGCTGTGGGGAAAAATCAAGTTAGTACATTTCAAACAGGAAAAAGGTCATTTTAAACTCAACGTGATTAACCAAAATTCCAAAAGTATAAAACATAAAAAAATCCTTACCAGAGAGAGAAAACTAATAGTGCTCGGCACCCTCCTCCCACCCTGTGGTGCAACAGATGTCCCTTTCTCCAAAAATGTACTCAATGGGACTGTAACGTTGCTACCACTCACCAGTTGACCTGCTGTGAGGAAAAATCAAGTTAGTACATTTCAAACAGGAAACAGGTCATTTTAAACTCAACGTGATTAACCAAAAGTATAAAACATAAAAAAATCCTTACCAGAGAGAGAAAACTAGTCGTGCTCGTCACCCTCCTCCCAACCTGTGGTGCAACAGATGTCCCTTTCTCCAAAATTTACTCAATGGGACTGTAACGTTGCTACCACTCACCAGTTGACCTGCTGTGAGGAAAAATCAAGTTAGTACATTTCAAACAGGAAAAAGGTCATTTTAAACTCAACGTGATTAACCAAAATTCCAAAAGTATAAAACATAAAAAAATCCTTACCAGAGAGAGAAAACTAATCGTGCTCGGCACCCACCTCCCACCCTGTGGTGCAACAGATGTCCCTTTCTCCAAAAATGTACTCAATGGGACTGTAACGTTGCTACCACTCACCAGTTGACCTGCTGTGAGGAAAAATCAAGTTAGTACATTTCAAACAGGAAAAAGGTCATTTTAAACTCAACGTGATTAACCAAAATTCCAAAAGTATAAAACATAAAAAAATCCTTACCAGAGAGAGAAAACTAATCGTGCTCGGCACCCACCTCCCACCCTGTGGTGCAACAGATGTCCCTCTCTCCAAAAATGTACTCAATGGGACTGTAACGTTGCTACCACTCACCAGATGACCTGCTGTGAGGAAAAATCAAGTTAGTACATTTCAAACAGGAAAAAGGTCATTTTAAACTCAACGTGATTAACCAAAATTCCAAAAGTATAAAACATAAAAAAATCCTTACCAGAGAGAGAAAACTAATCGTGCTCGGCACCCACCTCCCACCCTGTGGTGCAACAGATGTCCCTTTCTCCAAAAATGTACTCAATGGGACTGTAACGTTGCTACCACTCACCAGTTGACCTGCTGTGAGGAAAAATCAAGTTAGTACATTTCAAACAGGAAAAAGGTCATTTTAAACTCAACGTGATTAACCAAAATTCCAAAAGTATAAAACATAAAAAAATCCTTACCAGAGAGAGAAAACTAATAGTGCTCGGCACCCTCCTCCCACCCTGTGGTGCAACAGATGTCCCTTTCTCCAAAAATGTACTCAATGGGACTGTAACATTGCTACCACTCACCTGTTGACCTGCTGTGAGGAAAAATCAAGTTAGTACATTTCAAACAGGAAAAAGGTCATTTTAAACTCAACGTGATTAACCAAAAGTATAAAACATAAAAAAATCCTTACAGGAGAGAAAAAACTAATCGTGCTCGTCACCCTCCTCCCACCCTGTGGTGCAACAGATGTACCTTTCTCCAAAATTTACCCAATGGGACTGTAACGTTGCTACCACTCACCAGTTGACCTGCTGTGGGGAAAAATCAAGTTAGTACATTTCAAATAGGAAAAAGGTCATTTTAAACTCAACGTGATTAACCAAAATTCCAAAAGTATATAACATAAAGAAATCCTTACCAGAGAGAGAAAACTAATCGTGCTCGGCACCCTCCTCCCACCCTGTGGTGCAACAGATGTCCCTTTCTCCAAAAATGTACTCAATGGGACTGTAACGTTGCTACCACTCACCAGTTGTCCTGCTGTGAGGAAAAATCAAGTTAGTACATTTCAAACAGGAAAAAGGTCATTTTAAACTCAACGTGATTAACCAACAGTATAAAACATAAAAAAATCCTTACCAGAGAGAGAAAAATAATCGTGCTCGTCACCCTCCTCCCACCCTGTGGTGCAACAGATGTCCCTTTCTCCAAAATTTACTCAATGGGACTGTAACGTTGCTACCACTCACCAGTTGACCTGCTGTGGGGAAAAATCAAGTTAGTACATTTCAAACAGGAAAAAGGTCATTTTAAACTCAACGTGATTAACCAAAATTCCAAAAGTATAAAACATAAAAAAATCCTTACCAGAGAGAGAAAACTAATTGTGCTCGGCACCCTCCTCCCACCCTGTGGTGCAACAGATGTCCCTTTCTCCAAAAATGTACTCAATGGGACTGTAACGTTGCTACCACTCACCAGTTGACCTGCTGTGAGGAAAAATCAAGTTAGTACATTTCAAACAGGAAAAAGGTCATTTTAAACTCAACGTGATTAACCAAAAGTATAAAACATAAAAAAATCCTTACCAGAGAGAGAAAACTAATGGTGCTCGGCACCCTCCTGCCACCCTGTGGGGCAACAGATGTCCCTTTCTCCAAAAATGTACTCAATGGGACTGTAACGTTGCTGCCACTCACCAGTTGACCTGCTGTGAGGAAAAATCAAGTTAGTACATTTCAAACAGGAAAAAGGTCATTTTAAACTCAACGTGATTAACCAAAAGTATAAAACATAAAAAAATCCTTACCAGAGAGAGAAAACTAATGGTGCTCGGCACCCTCCTGCCACCCTGTGGGGCAACAGATGTCCCTTTCTCCAAAAATGTACTCAATGGGACTGTAACGTTGCTGCCACTCACCAGTTGACCTGCTGTGAGGAAAAATCAAGTTAGTACATTTCAAACAGGAAAAAGGTCATTTTAAACTCAACGTGATTAACCAACAGTATAAAACATAAAAAAATCCTTACCAGAGAGAGAAAAATAATCGTGCTCGTCACCCTCCTCCCACCCTGTGGTGCAACAGATGTCCCTTTCTCCAAAATTTACTCAATGGGACTGTAACGTTGCTACCACTCACCAGTTGACCTGCTGTGGGGAAAAATCAAGTTAGTACATTTCAAACAGGAAAAAGGTCATTTTAAACTCAACGTGATTAACCAAAATTCCAAAAGTATAAAACATAAAAAAATCCTTACCAGAGAGAGAAAACTAATTGTGCTCGGCACCCTCCTCCCACCCTGTGGTGCAACAGATGTCCCTTTCTCCAAAAATGTACTCAATGGGACTGTAACGTTGCTACCACTCACCAGTTGACCTGCTGTGAGGAAAAATCAAGTTAGTACATTTCAAACAGGAAAAAGGTCATTTTAAACTCAACGTGATTAACCAAAAGTATAAAACATAAAAAAATCCTTACCAGAGAGAGAAAACTAATGGTGCTCGGCACCCTCCTGCCACCCTGTGGGGCAACAGATGTCCCTTTCTCCAAAAATGTACTCAATGGGACTGTAACGTTGCTGCCACTCACCAGTTGACCTGCTGTGAGGAAAAATCAAGTTAGTACATTTCAAACAGGAAAAAGGTCATTTTAAACTCAACGTGATTAACCAAAATTCCAAAAGTATAAAACATAAAAAAATCCTTACCAGAGAGAGAAAACTAATCGTGCTCGTCACCCTCCTCCCACCCTGTGGTGCAACAGATGTCCCTTTCTCCAAAATTTACTCAATGGGACTGTAACGTTGCTACCACTCACCAGTTGACCTGCTGTGAGGAAAAATCAAGTTAGTACATTTCAAACAGGAAAAAGGTCATTTTAAACTCAACGTGATTAACCAAAATTCCAAAAGTATAAAACATAAAAAAATCCTTACCAGAGAGAGGAATCTAATCGTGCTCGGCACCCTCCTCCCACCCTGTGGTGCAACAGATGTGCCTTTCTCCAAAAATGTACTCAATGGGACCGTAACGTTGCTACCACTCACCAGTTGACCTGCTGTGAGGAAAAATCAAGTTAGTACATTTCAAACAGGAAAAAGGTCATTTTATACTCAACGTGATTAACCAAGAGTACAAAACATAAAAAAATCCTTACCAGAGAGAGAAAACTAATCGTGCTCGGCACCCTCCTCCCACCCTGTGGTGCAACAGATGTCCCTTTCTCCAAAAATGTACTCAATGGGACTGTAACGTTGCTTCCACTCACCAGTTGACCTGCTGTGAGGAAAAATCAAGTTAGTACATTTCAAACAGGAAAAAGGTCATTTTAAACTCAACGTGATTAACCAAAATTCCAAAAGTATAAAACATAAAAAAATCCTTACCAGAGAGAGAAAACTAATCGTGCTCGTCACCCTCCTCCCACCCTGTGGTGCAACAGATGTCCCTTTCTCCAAAATTTACTCAATGGGACTGTAACGTTGCTACCACTCACCAGTTGACCTGCTGTGAGAAATAATCAAGTTAGTACATTTCAAACAGGAAAACGGTCATTTTAAACTCAACGTGATTAACCAAAATTCCAAAAGTATAAAACATAAAAAAATCCTTACCAGAGAGAGAAAACTAATCGTGCTCGGCACCCTCCTCCCACCCTGTGGTGCAACAGATGTCCCTTTCTCCAAAATTTACTCAATGGGACTGTAACGTTGCTACCACTCACCAGTTGACCTGCTGTGAGGAAAAATCAAGTTAGTACATTTCAAACAGGAAAAAGGTCATTTTAAACTCAACGTGATTAACCAAAATTCCAAAAGTATAAAATATAAAAAAATCCTTACCAGAGAGAGAAAACTAATAGTGCTCGGCACCCACCTGCCACACTGTGGTGCAACAGATGTCCCTTTCTCCAAAAATGTACTCAATGGGACTGTAACATTGCTACCACTCACCAGTTGGCCTGCTGTGAGGAAAAATCAAGTTAGTACATTTCAAACAGGAAAAAGGTCATTTTAAACTCAACGTGATTAACCAAAAGTATAAAACATAAAAAAATCCTTACCAGAGAGAGAAAACTAATCGTGCTCGTCACCCTCCTCCCACCCTGTGGTGCAACAGATGTCCCTTTCTCCAAAATTTACTCAATGGGACTGTAACGTTGCTACCACTCACCAGTTGACCTGCTGTGAGGAAAAATCAAGTTAGTATATTTCAAACAGGAGAAAGGTCATTTTAAACTCAACGTGATTAACCAAAAGTATAAAACATAAAAAAATCCTTACCAGAGAGAGAAAACTAATCGTGCTCGGCACCCTCCTCCCACCCTGTGGTGCAACAGGTGTCCCTGTCTCCAAAATTTACTCAATGGGACTGTAACGTTGCTACCACTCACCAGTTGACCTGCTGTGAGGAAAAATCAAGTTAGTACATTTCAAACAGGAAAAAGGTCATTTTAAACTCAACGTGATTAACCAAAATTCCAAGAGTATAAAACATAAAAAAATCCTTACCAGAGAGAGGAAACTAATCGTGCCCGGCACCCTCCTCCCACCCTGTGGTGCAACAGATGTGCCTTTCTCCAAAAATGTACTCAATGGGACCGTAACGTTGCTACCACTCACCAGTTGACCTGCTGTGAGGAAAAATCAAGTTAGTACATGTCAAACAGGAAAAAGGTCATTTTAAACTCAACGTGATTAACCAAAAGTATAAAACATAAAAAAATCTTTACCAGAGAGAGAAAACTAATCGTGCTCGGCACCCTGCTCCCACCCTGTGGTGCAACAGATGTCCCTTTCTCCAAAAATGTACTCAATGGGACTGTAACGTTGCTACCACTCACCAGTTGACCTGCTGTGAGGAAAAGTCAAGTTAGTACATTTCAAACAGGAAAAAGGTCATTTTAAACTCAACGTGATTAACCAAAATTCCAAAAGTATAAAACATAAAAAAATCCTTACCAGAGAAAGAAAACTAATCGTGCTCGTCACCCTCCTCCCACCCTGTGGTGCAACAGATGTCCCTTTCTCCAAAATTTACTCAATGGGACTGTAACGTTGCTACCACTCACCAGTTGACCTGCTGTGAGGATAAATCAAGTTAGTACATTTCAAACAGGAAAAAGGTCATTTTAAACTCAACGTGATAAACCAAAATTGCAAAAGTATAAAACATAAAAAAATCCTTACCAGAGAGAGAAAACTAATCGTGCTCGGCACCCTCCTCCCACCCTGTGGTGCAACAGATGTCCCTTTCTCCAAAAATGTACTCAATGGGACTGTAACGTTGCTACCACTCACCAGTTGACCTGCTGTGAGTAAAAATCAAGTTAGTACATTTCAAACAGGAAAAAGGTCATTTTAAACTCAACGTGATTAACCAAAATTCCAAAAGTATAAAACATAAAAAAATCCTTACCAGAGAGAGAAAACTAATCGTGCTCGGCACCCTCCTCCCACCCTGTGGTGCAACAGATGTCCCTTTCTCCAAAATTTACTCAATGGGACTGTAACGTTGCTACCACTCACCAGTTGACCTGCTGTGAGGAAAAATAAAGTTAGTACGTTTCAAACAGGAAAAAGGTCATTTTAAACTCAACGTGATTAACCAAAATTCCAAAAGTATAAAACATAAAAAAATCCTTACCAGAAAGAGAGAACTAATCGTGCTCGGCACCCTCCTCCCACCCTGTGGTGCAACAGATGTCCCTTTCTCCAAAAATGTACTCAATGGGACTGTAACATTGCTACCACTCACCAGTTGACCTGCTGTGAGGAAAAATCAGATTAGATTAGATTAGATTTACTTTCATTCCAATTGATCCGTAGTGAGGAGGTCCTCCAGGATGTGGAACATGTCAGAGAAACAACAATACATGACAAATATTTACAACTAAAACAAATAAGCTAATGTACCATTCCACAGGTCCCAAGTGGAATGATCGTCATTTTTTAATGAACACTAAGAGTCATTTTACAAATACTATTGCACTGAATTTAAAATAAAAAAGTTTTTTATTTATTTATAAGGTAAGAAACATGTAATACAACTACTGTAATACTTATTTACAATGAACACATTACTGCACTGAAATGGTGCAGAAGTTAGATTATACTTACACACTTACACACACACAAGCACACACACACACACACACACACACAAATTTTCAGTGAACACATTACTGCACTGAAATTGTGCAGAAGTTATGTTGTACTTATATACAAATCAGTTGGTTTTCCTAAGAAATTCATCAATGGAGTAGAAGGAGTTGGCCACCAATAAATCCTTTAGGCTTCTCTTAAACTGAATTTCATTGGTTGTTAAGCTTTTTATGGCTGCTGGCAAGTTATTGAAAATGTGTGTTCCTGAATAATGCACACCTTTTTGTACAAGACTAAGTGACTTTAAATCCTTGTGAAGATTATTCTTATTTCTAGTATTGATTCCATGAATTGAGCTGTTGGTTTGAAAAAGTGATATATTTTTAATGACAAATTTCATTAAGGAATAAATATATTGGGAAGCTGTAGTTAGTATCCCTAGTTCCCTAAACAGGCTTCTGCAGGATGTTCTTGAGTTCACACCACATATAATTCTTACTGCACGTTTTTGTGCCCGGAAAACTTTAGCTTGGCTTGATGAATTACCCCAGAAAATAATCCCATATGACATTATGGAATGAAAGTAAGCATAGTATGCCAGCTTTTTCATATTTATATCCCCTATGTCTGACAAAATTCGCATTGCAAACAGAGATTTGTTAAGACGCTTCAGCAGTTCTGTGGTGTGCTCCTCCCAGTTGAATTTATTATCAAGCTGTAATCCCAAGAATTTAACACCGTCCACTTCTTCTATCTTCTTGTCATCATATGTTAGACATATACTCTTGGGACACCCCTTACAAGTTCTGAACTGCATGTAGTGTGTTTTTTCAAAGTTTAGTGACAAAGAATTGGCTAGGAACCAGTGATTAATGTCCACAAATATTTTATTGGCTGATCTTTCTAAGACTACACTTGATTTGCTATTTATTGCAATGTTTGTATCATCAGCAAACAAAACAAACTTGGCATCTGGTAATGTTACTGATGAAAGGTCATTGATATACACAAGAAAAAGTAAGGGCCCCAAAATGGAACCTTGTGGGACCCCACATGTAATTAGTTCCCAGTTGGATGATGCCTGATAGCTTGATACATGTCTCTTTCCTAATAACACCCTTTGTTTCCTGCCAGAGATATAAGATTTGAACCATTTTGCAGCATTTCCTGTTACACTATAATATTCTAGTTTACTTAAAAGGATATTGTGATTTACACAGTCAAATGCCTTTGACAGATCACAAAATATACCAGTTGCCTGCAATTTTTTGTCTAATGAATTAAGTACATTTTCACTGTAAGTGTAGATAGCCTTCTCAATATCAGAACCTTTTAGAAATCCAAACTGTGACTTTGACAGTATGTTATTTGAGATAAGATGGTTATAAAGACGACTGTACATTACTTTTTCGAAAATTTTTGAGAATGCTGGCAACAGTGAAATTGGACGGAAATTTGATGCTATTTCTTTATCTCCCTTCTTAAACAGTGGCTTAACTTCAGCATATTTCAGCCATTCGGGAAATATTCCACTGATAAACGACTGGTTACACAGATAGCTTAATATGTTACTTAGCTCAGAATCACATTCTTTAATTAACTTTGTTGATATTTCATCATACCCACTAGATGTTTTTGATTTTAAAGATTTTATGATGGACGTTATTTCTGCTGGGGTAGTGAGGGTCAAATTCATATTATGGAAGTTACTTGAAATGTCTGGTCTAAGGTAATCCATAGCAGCATCTACCGAACCTGACAACCCCATCTTTTCAGTAACAGTTATAAAATGTTTGTTAAAAAGTTCTGCAACACTATACACATCTGTCACCAATGCATCATTTACTCTTAATGCTATTTGTTGCTCTTCATGTCTGGTTCTACCGGTCTCCTCCTTCACTATATCCCATATTGTCTTTATTTTGTTATCTGATATGACTATCTTTTCCTTGTAATATATTTGCTTTGACATCTGTATTACAGTCTTTAATATTTTGCAGTATTTTTTCTTATAATGTGCTATAGCATCAACATTGGAAATGTTTCGGATTGACAGATAGAGTTTTCTTTTTGTTTTACAAGATACCCCTATTCCTCGAGTAATCCATGGCTTCTTTGTAGACTTTGCTGTAACCTTGGTAAGTTTTGGGGGAAAGCAGTGTTCAAATAAGGTAAGCACTTTATTAGCAAAAATGTTATATTTTTCATTCATGCCATGAGCACTGTAAACATCAGTCCAGTGAAAGTCTCTGAGGAGTGTCCTAAAATAATCAATTTTTGGCTTACAGATTACCCTCTTGAGCTCAGATTTAACAGATTTTATATCCTGTTCAGTATTAACATTTAACAGAAGGAACTGCATGTCATGGTCTGAGAGGCCATTGACTATTGGTTTTGTAATCAAGTTAGTACATTTCAAACAGGAAAAAGGTCATTTTAAACTCAACGTGATTAACCAAAATTCCAAAAGTATAAAACATAAAAAAATCCTTACCAGAGAGAGAAAACTAATCGTGCTCGTCACCCTCCTCCCACCCTATGGTGCAACAGATGTCCCTTTCTCCAAAATTTACTCAATGGGACTGTAACGTTGCTACCACTCACCAGTTGACCTGCTGTGAGGAAAAATCAAGTTAGTACATTTCAAACAGGAAAAAGGTCATTTTAAACTCAACGTGATTAACCAAAATTCCAAAAGTATAAAACATAAAAAAATCCTTACCAGAGAGAGAAAACTAATCGTGCTCGGCACCCTCCTCCCACCCTGTGGTGCAACAGATGTCCCTTTCTCCAAAAATGTACTCAATGGGACTGTAACGTTGCTACCACTCACCAGTTGACCTGCTGTGAGGAAAAATCAAGTTAGTACATTTCAAACAGGAAAAAGGTCATTTTAAACTCAACGTGATTAACCAAAATTCCAAAAGTATAAAACATAAAAAAATCCTTACCAGAGAGAGAAAACTAATCGTGCTCGTCACCCTCCTCCCACCCTGTGGTGCAACAGATGTCCCTTTCTCCAAAAATGTACTCAATGGGACCGTAACGTTGCTACCACTCACCAGTTGACCTGCTGTGAGAAAAAATCAAGTTAGTACATTTCAAACAGGAAAAAGGTCATTTTAAACTCAACGTGATTAACCAAAAGTATAAAACATAAAAAAATCCTTACCAGAGAGAGAAAACTAATCGTGCTCGGCACCCTCCTCCCACCCTGTGGTGCAACACATGTCCCTTTCTCCAAAAATGTACTCAATGGGACTGTAACGTTGCTACCACTCACCAGTTGACCTGCTGTAAGGAAAAATCAAGTTAGTACAATTCAAACAGGAAAAAGGTCATTTTAAACTCAACGTGATTAACCAAAATTCCAAAAGTATAAAACATAAAAAAATCCTTACCAGAGAGAGAAAACTAATCGTGCTCGTCACCCTCCTCCCACCCTGTGGTGCAACAGATGTCCCTTTCTCCAAAAATGTACTCAATGGGACCGTAACGTTGCTACCACTCACCAGTTGACCTGCTGTGAGGAAAAATCAAGTTAGTACATTTCAAACAGGAAAAAGGTCATTTTAAACTCAATGTGATTAACCAAAAGTATAAAACATAAAAAAATCCTTACCAGAGAGAGAAAACTAATCGTGCTCGGCACCCTCCTCCCACCCTGTGGTGCAACACATGTCCCTTTCTCCAAAAATGTACTCAATGGGACTGTAACGTTGCTACCACACACCAGTTGACCTGCTGTGAAGACAAATCAAGTTAGTACATTTCAAACAGGAAAAAGGTCATTTTAAACTCAACGTGATTAACCAAAATTCCAAAAGTATAAAACATAAAAAAATCCTTACCAGAGAGAGAAAACTAATCGTGCTCGTCACCCTCCTCCCACCCTGTGGTGCAACAGATGTCCCTTTCTCCAAAAATGTACTCAATGGTACCGTAACGTAGCTACCACTCACCAGTTGACCTGCTGTGAGGAAAAATCAAGATAGTACATTTCAAACAGGAGAAAGGTCATTTTAAACTCAACGTGATTAACCAAAAGTATAAAACATAAAAAAATACTTACCAGAGAGAGAAAACTAATCGTGCTCGGCACCCTCCTCCCACCCTGTGGTGCAACAGATGTCCCTGTCTCCAAAATTTACTCAATGGGACTGTAACGTTGCTACCACTCACCAGTTGACCTGCTGTGAGGAAAAATCAAGTTAGTACATTTCAAACAGGAAAAAGGTCATTTTAAACTCAACGTGATTAACCAAAATTCCAAAAGTATAAAACATAAAAAAATCCTTACCACAGAGAGCAAACTAATCGTGCTCGGCACCCTCCTCCCACCCTGTGGTGCAACAGATGTCCCTTTCTCCAAAAATGTACTCAATGGGACCGTAACGTTGCTACCACTCACCAGTTGACCTGCTGTGAGGAAGAATCAAGTTAGTACATTTCAAACAGGAAAAAGGTCATTTTAAACTCAACGTGATTAACCAAGAGTATAAAACATAAAAAAATCCTTACCAGAGAGAGAAAACTAATCGTGCTCGGCACCCTCCTCCCACCCTGTGGTGCAACAGATTCCCTTTCTCCAAAAATGTACTCAATGGGACTGTAACGTTGCTACCACTCACCAGTTGACCTGCTGTGAGGAAAAATCAAGTTAGTACATTTCAAACAGGAAAAAGGTCATTTTAAACTCAACGTGATTAACCAAAATTCCAAAAGTATAAAACATAAAAAAATCCTTACCAGAGAGAGAAAACTAATCGTGCTCGTCACCCACCTCCCACCCTGTGGTGCAACAGATGTCCCTTTCTCCAAAATTTACTCAATGGGACTGTAACGTTGCTACCACTCACCAGTTGACCTGCTGTGAGAAAAAATCAAGTTAGTACATTTCAAACAGGAAAAAGGTCATTTTAAACTCAACGTGATTAACCAAAATTCCAAAAGTATAAAACATAAAAAAATCCTTACCAGATAGAGAAAACTAATCGTGCTCGTCACCCTCCTCCCACCCTGTGGTGCAACAGATGTCCCTGTCTCCAAAATTTACTCAATGGGACTGTAACATTGCTACCACTCACCAGTTGACCTGCTGTGAGGAAAAATCAAGTTAGTACATTTCAAACAGGAAAAAGGTCATTTTAAACTCAACGTGATTAACCAAAATTCCAAAAGTATAAAACATAAAAAAATCCTTACCAGAGAGAGAAAACTAATCGTGCTCGGCACCCTCCTCCCACCCTGTGGTGCAACAGATGTCCCTTTCTCCAAAAATGTACTCAATGGGACTGTAACGTTGCTACCACTCACCAGTTGACCTGCTGTGAGGAAAAATCAAGTTAGTACATTTCAAACAGAAAAAAGGTCATTTTAAACTCAACGTGATCAACCAAAAGTATAAAACATAAAAAAAATCCTTACCAGAGAGAGAAAACTAATCGTGCTCGGCACCCTCCTCCCACCCTGTGGTGCAACAGATGTCCCTTTCTCCAAAAATGTACTCAATGGGACTGTAACGTTGCTACCACTCACCAGTTGACCTGCTGTGAGGAAAAATCAAGTTAGTACATTTCAAACAGGAAAAAGGTCATTATAAACTCAACGTGATTAACCAAAATTCCAAAAGTATAAAACATAAAAAAATCCTTACCAGAGAGAGAAAACTAATCGTGCTCGGCACCCTCCTCCCTCCTTGTGGTGCAACAGATGTCCCTTTCTCCAAAAATGTACTCAATGGGACTGGAACGTTGCTACCACTCACCAGTTGACCTGCTGTGAGGAAAAATCAAGTTAGTACATTTCAAACAGGAAAAAGGTCATTTTAAACTCAACGTGATTAACCAAAATTCCAAAAGTATAAAACATAAAAAAATCCTTACCAGAGAGAGAAAACTAATCGTTCTCTGCACCCTCCTCCCACCCTGTGGTGCAACAGATGTCCCTTTCTCCAAAAATGTACTCAATGGGACTGTAACGTTGCTACCACTCACCAGTTGACCTGCTGTGAGGAAAAATCAAGTTAGTACATTTCAAACAGGAAAAAGGTCATTTTGAACTCAACGTGATTAACCAAAATTCCAAAAGTATAAAACATAAAAAAATCCTTACCAGAGAGAGAAAACTAATCGGGCTCCGCACCCTCCTCCCACCCTGTGGTGCAACAGATGTCCCTTTCTCCAAAAATGTACTCAATGGGACTGTAACGTTGCTACCACTCACCAGTTGACCTGCTGTGAGGAAAAATCAAGTTAGTACATTTCAAACAGGAAAACGGTCATTTTAAACTCAACGTGATTAACCAAAATTCCAAAAGTATAAAACATAAAAAAATCCTTACCAGAGAGAGAAAACTAATCGTGCTCGGCACCCTCCTCCCACCCTGTGGTGCAACAGATGTCCCTTTCTCCAAAAATGTACTCAATGGGACTGTAACGTTGCTACCACGCACCAGTTGACCTGCTGTGAGGAAAAATCAAGTTAGTACATTTCAAACAGGAAAAAGGTCATTTTAAACTCAACGTGATTAACCAAAAGTATAAAACATAAAAAAATCGTTACCAGAGAGAGAAAACTAATCGTGCTCGGCACCCTCCTGCCACCCTGTGGTGCAACAGATGTCCCTTTCTCCAAAAAGGTACTCAATGGGACTGTAACGTTGCTACCACTCACCAGTTGATCTGCTGTGAGGAAAAATCAAGTTAGTACATTTCAAACAGGAAAAAGGTCATTTTAAACTCAACGTGATTACCCAAAATTCCAAAAGTATAAAACATAAAAAAATCCTTACCAGAGAGAGAAAACTAATCGTGCTCGTCACCCTCCTCCCACCCTGTGGTGCAACAGATGTCCCTTTCTCCAAAAATGTACTCAATGGGACTGGAACGTTGCTACCACTCACCAGTTGACCTGCTGTGAGGAAAAATCAAGTTAGTACATTTCAAACAGGAAAAAGGTCATTTTAAACTCAACGTGATTAACCAAAATTCCAAAAGTATGAAACATAAAAAAATTCTTACCAGAGAGAGAAAACTAATCGTGCTCGGCAACCTCCTCCCACCCTGTGGTGCAACAGATGTCCCTTTCTCCAAAAATGTACTCAATGGGACTGTAACGTTGCTACCACTCACCAGTTGATCTGCTGTGAGGAAAAATCAAGTTAGTACATTTCAAACAGGAAAAAGGTCATTTTAAACTCAACGTGATTAACCAAAAGTATAAAACATAAAAAAATCCTTACCAGAGAGAGAAAACTAAACGTGCTCGGCACCCTCCTCCCACCCTGTGGTGCAACAGATGTCCCTTTCTCCAAAAATGTACTCAATGGGACTGTAACGTTGCTACCACTCACCACTTGACCTGCTGTGAGGAAAAATCAAGTTAGTACATTTCAAACAGGAAAAAGGTCATTTTAAACTCATCGTGATTAACCAAAATTCCAAAAGTATAAAACAAAAAAAATCCTTACCAGAGAGAGAAAACTAATCGTGCTCGGCACCCTCCTCCCACCCTGTGGTGCAACAGATGTCCCTTTCTCCAAAATTTACTCAATGGGACTGTAACGTTGCTACCACTCACCAGTTGACCTGCTGTGAGGAAAAATCAAGTTAGTACTTTCAAACAGGAAAAAGGTCATTTTAAACTTAACGTGATTTTCCAAAAGTATAAAACATAAAAAAATCCTTACCAGAGAGAGAAAACTAATCGTGCTCGGCACCCTCCTCCCACCCTGTGGTGCAACAGATGTCCCTTTCTCCAAAAATGTACTCAATGGGACTGTAACGTTGCTACCACTCACCAGTTGACCTGCTGTGAGGAAAAATCAGGTTAGTACATTTCAAACAGGAAAAAGGTCATTTTAAACTCAATGTGATTAACCAAAATTCCAAAAGTATAAAACATAAAAAAATCCTTACCAGAGAGAGAAAACTAATCGGGCTCGGCACCCTCCTGCCACCCTGTGGTGCAACACATGTCCCTTTCTCCAAAAATGTACTCAATGGGACTGTAACGTTGCTACCACTCACCAGTTGACCTGCTGTGAGGAAAAATCAAGTTAGTACATTTCAAACAGGAAAAAGGTCATTTTAAACTCAACGTGATTAACCAAAATTCCAAAAATATAAAACATAAAAAAATCCTTACCAGAGAGAGAAAACTAATCGTGCTCGGCACCCTCCTCCCACCCTGTGGTGCAACAGATGTCCCTTTCTCCAAAAATGTACTCAATGGGACTGTAACGTTGCTACCACGCACCAGTTGACCTGCTGTGAGGAAAAATCAAGTTAGTACATTTCAAACAGGAAAAAGGTCATTTTAAACACAACGTGATGACCAAAAGTATAAAACATAAAAAAATCCTTACCAGAGAGAGAAAACTAATCGTGCTCGGCACCCTCCTCCCACCCTGTGGTGCAACAGATGTCCCTTTCTCCAAAAATGTACTCAATGGGACTGTAACGTTGCTACCACTCACCAGTTGACCTGCTGTGAGGAAAAATCAAGTTAGTACATTTCAAACAGGAAAAAGGTCATTTTAAACTCAACGTGATTAACCAAAATTCCAAAAGTATAAAACATACAAAAATCCTTACCAGAGAGAGAAAACTAATCGTGCTCAGCACCCTCCTCCCACCCTGTGGTGCAACAGATGTCCCTTTCTCCAAAAATGTACTCGATGGGACCGTAACGTTGCTACCACTCACCAGTTGACCTGCTGTGAGGAAAAATCAAGTTAGTACATTTCAAACAGGAAAAAGGTCATTTTAAACTCAACGTGATTAACCAAAATTCCAAAAGTATAAAACATACAAAAATCCTTACCAGAGAGAGAAAACTAATCGTGCTCGGCACCCTCCTCCCACCCTGTGGTGCAACAGATGTCCCTTTCTCCAAAAATGTACTCAATGGGACCGTAACGTTGCTACCACTCACCAGTTGACCTGCTGTGAGGAAAAATCAAGTTAGTACATTTCAAACAGGAAAAAGGTCATTTTAAACTCAACGTGATTAACCAAGAGTATAAAACATAAAAAAATCCTTACCAGAGAGAGAAAACTAATCGTGCTCGTCACCCTCCTCCCACCCTGTGGTGCAACAGATGTCCCTTTCTCCAAAAATGTACTCAATGGGACTGTAACGTTGCTTCCACTCACCAGTTGACCTGCTGTGAGGAAAAATCAAGTTAGTACATTTCAAACAGGAAAAAGGTCATTTTAAACTCAACGTGATTAACCAAAATTCCAAAAGTATAAAACATAAAAAAATCCTTACCAGAGAGAGAAAACTAATCGTGCTCGTCACCCACCTCCCACCCTGTGGTGCAACAGATGTCCCTTTCTCCAAAATTTACTCAATGGGACTGTAACGTTGCTACCACTCACCAGTTGACCTGCTGTGAGAAAAAATCAAGTTAGTACATTTCAAACAGGAAAAAGGTCATTTTAAACTCAACGTGATTAACCAAAATTCCAAAAGTATAAAACATAAAAAAATCCTTACCAGAGAGAGAAAACTAATCGTGCTCGTCACCCTCCTCCCACCCTGTGGTGCAACAGATGTCCCTGTCTCCAAAATTTACTCAATGGGACTGTAACGTTGCTACCACTCACCAGTTGACCTGCTGTGTGGAAAAATCAAGTTAGTACATTTCAAACAGGAAAAAGGTCATTTTAAACTCAACGTGATTAACCATAATTCCAAAAGTATAAAACATAAAAAAATCCTTACCAGAGAGAGAAAACTAATCGTGCTCGGCACCCTCCTCCCACCCTGTGGTGCAACAGATGTCCCTTTCTCCAAAAATGTACTCAATGGGACTGTAACGTTGCTACCACTCACCAGTTGACCTGCTGTGAGGAAAAATCAAGTTAGTACATTTCAAACAGAAAAAAGGTCATTTTAAACTCAACGTGATCAACCAAAAGTATAAAACATAAAAAAAATCCTTACCAGAGAGAGAAAACTAATCGTGCTCGGCACCCTCCTCCCACCCTGTGGTGCAACAGATGTCCCTTTCTCCAAAAATGTACTCAATGGGACTGTAACGTTGCTACCACTCACCAGTTGACCTGCTGTGAGGAAAAATCAAGTTAGTACATTTCAAACAGGAAAAAGGTCATTTTAAACTCAACGTGATTAACCAAAATTCCAAAAGTATAAAACATAAAAAAATCCTTACCAGAGAGAGAAAACTAATCGTGCTCGGCACCCTCCTCCCTCCTTGTGGTGCAACAGATGTCCCTTTCTCCAAAAATGTACTCAATGGG
This sequence comes from Schistocerca piceifrons, assembly GCF_021461385.2. NCBI lineage: Eukaryota > Metazoa > Arthropoda > Insecta > Orthoptera > Acrididae > Schistocerca > Schistocerca piceifrons. The sequence goes on from NC_060145.1 coordinate 7,767,148, forward strand.
ACTGGAACGTTGCTACCACTCACCAGTTGACCTGCTGTGAGGAAAAATCAAGTTAGTACATTTCAAACAGGAAAAAGGTCATTTTAAACTCAACGTGATTAACCAAAATTCCAAAAGTATAAAACATAAAAAAATCCTTACCAGAGAGAGAAAACTAATCGTTCTCTGCACCCTCCTCCCACCCTGTGGTGCAACAGATGTCCCTTTCTCCAAAAATGTACTCAATGGGAGTGTAACGTTGCTACCACTCACCAGTTGACCTGCTGTGAGGAAAAATCAAGTTAGTACATTTCAAACAGGAAAAAGGTCATTTTAAACTCAACGTGATTAACCAAAATTCCAAAAGTATAAAACATAAAAAAATCCTTACCAGAGAGAGAAAACTAATCGTGCTCGGCACCCTCCTCCCACCCTGTGGTGCAACAGATGTCCCTTTCTCCAAAAATGTACTCAATGGGACTGTAACGTTGCTACCACTCACCAGTTGACCTGCTGTGAGGAAAAATCAAGTTAGTACATTTCAAACAGGAAAACGGTCATTTTAAACTCAACGTGATTAACCAAAATTCCAAAAGTATAAAACATAAAAAAATCCTTACCAGAGAGAGAAAACTAATCGTGCTCGGCACCCTCCTCCCACCCTGTGGTGCAACAGATGTCCCTTTCTCCAAAAATGTACTCAATGGGACTGTAACGTTGCTACCACGCACCAGTTGACCTGCTGTGAGGTAAAATCAAGTTAGTACATTTCAAACAGGAAAAAGGTCATTTTAAACTCAACGTGATTAACCAAAATTATAAAACATAAAAAAATCCTTACCAGAGAGAGAAAACTAATCGTGCTCGGCACCCTCCTGCCACCCTGTGGTGCAACAGATGTCCCTTTCTCCAAAAAGGTACTCAATGGGACTGTAACGTTGCTACCACTCACCAGTTGATCTGCTGTGAGGAAAAATCAAGTTAGTACATTTCAAACAGGAAAAAGGTCATTTTAAACTCAACGTGATTACCCAAAATTCCAAAAGTATAAAACATAAAAAAATCCTTACCAGAGAGAGAAAACTAATCGTGCTCGGCACCCTCCTCCCACCCTGTGGTGCAACAGATGTCCCTTTCTCCAAAAATGTACTCAATGGGACTGTAACGTTGCTACCACTCACCAGTTGACCTGCTGTGAGGAAAAATCAAGTTAGTACATTTCAAACAGGAAAAACGTCATTTTAAACTCAACGTGATTAACCAAAATTCCAAAAGTATAAAACATAAAAAAATCCTTACCAGAGAGAGAAAACTAATCGTGCTCGGCACCCTCCTCCCACCCTGTGGTGCAACAGATGTCCCTTTCTCCAAAATTTACTCAATGGGACTGTAACGTTGCTACCACTCACCAGTTGACCTGCTGTGAGGAAAAATCAAGTTAGTACATTTCAAACAGGAAAAAGGTCATTTTAAACTCAATGTGATTAACCAAAATTCCAAAAGTATAAAACATAAAAAAATCCTTACCAGAGAGGGAAAACTAATCGGGCTCGGCACCCTCCTGCCACCCTGTGGTGCAACACATGTCCCTTTCTCCAAAAATGTACTCAATGGGACTGTAACGTTGCTACCACTCACCAGTTGACCTGCTGTGAGGAAAAATCAAGTTAGTACATTTCAAACAGGAAAAAGGTCATTTTAAACTCAACGTGATTAACCAAAATTCCAAAAGTATAAAACATAAAAAAATCCTTACCAGAGAGAGAAAACTAATCGTGCTCGGCACCCTCCTCCCACCCTGTGGTGCAACAGATGTCCCTTTCTCCAAAAATGTACTCAATGGGACTGTAACGTTGCTACCACGCACCAGTTGACCTGCTGTGAGGAAAAATCAAGTTAGTACATTTCAAACAGGAAAAAGGTCATTTTAAACTCAACGTGATTAACCAAAAGTATAAAACATAAAAAAATCCTTACCAGAGAGAGAAAACTAATCGTGCTCGGCACCCTCCTCCCACCCTGTGGTGCAACAGATGTCCCTTTCTCCAAAAATGTACTCAATGGGACTGTAACGTTGCTACCACTCACCAGTTGACCTGCTGTGAGGAAAAATCAAGTTAGTACATTTCAAACAGGAAAAAGGTCATTTTAAACTCAACGTGATTAACCAAAATTCCAAAAGTATAAAACATAAAAAAATCCTTACCAGAGAGAGAAAACTAATCGTGCTCGGCACCCTCCTCCCACCCTGTGGTGCAACAGATGTCCCTTTCTCCAAAAATGTACTCAATGGGACTGTAACGTTGCTACCACTCACCAGTTGACCTACTGTGAGGAAAAATCAAGTTAGTACATTTCAAACAGGAAAAAGGTCATTTTAAACTCAACGTGATTAACCAAAATTCCAAAAGTATAAAACATAAAAAAATCCTTACCAGAGAGAGAAAACTAATCGTGCTCGGCACCCTCCTCCCACCCTGTGGTGCAACAGATGTCCCTTTCTCCAAAAATGTACTCAATGGGACTGTAACGTTGCTACCACTCACCAGTTGACCTGCTGTGAGGAAAAATCAAGTTAGTACATTTCAAACAGGAAAAAGGTCATTTTAAACTCAACGTGATTAACCAAAAGTATAAAACATAAAAAAATCCTTACCAGAGAGAGAAAACTAATCGTGCTCGGCACCCTCCTGCCACCCTGTGGTGCAACAGATGTCCCTTTCTCCAAAAATGTACTCAATGGGACTGTAACGTTGCTACCACTCACCAGTTGACCTGCTGTGAGGAAAAATCAAGTTAGTACATTTCAAACAGGAAAAAGGTCATTTTAAACTCAACGTGATTAACTAAAATTCCAAAAGTATAAAACATAAGAAAATCCTTACCAGAGAGAGAAAACTAATCGTGCTCGTCACCCTCCTCCCACCCTGTGGTGCAACAGATGTCCCTTTCTCCAAAAATGTACTCAATGGGACTGTAACGTTGCTACCACTCACCAGTTGACCTGCTGTGAGGAAAAATCAAGTTAGTACATTTCAAACAGGAAAAAGGTCATTTTAAACTCAATGTGATTAACCAAAAGTATAAAACATAAAAAAATCCTTACCAGAGAGAGAAAACTAATCGTGCTCGGCACCCTCCTCCCACCCTGTGGTGCAACAGATGTCCCTTTCTCCAAAAAGGTACTCAATGGGACTGTAACGTTGCTACCACTCACCAGTTGATCTGCTGTGAGGAAAAATCAAGTTAGTACATTTCAAACAGGAAAAAGGTCATTTTAAACTCAACGTGATTACCCAAAATTCCAAAAGTATAAAACATAAAAAAATCCTTACCAGAGAGAGAAAACTAATCGTGCTCGTCACCCTCCTCCCACCCTGTGGTGCAACAGATGTCCCTTTCTCCAAAAATGTACTCAATGGGACTGTAACGTTGCTACCACTCACCAGTTGACCTGCTGTGAGGAAAAATCAAGTTAGTACATTTCAAACAGGAAAAAGGTCATTTTAAACTCAACGTGATTAACCAAAATTCCAAAAGTATAAAACATAAAAAAATCCTTACCAGAGAGAGAAAACTAATCGTGCTCGGCAACCTCCTCCCACCCTGTGGTGCAACAGATGTCCCTTTCTCCAAAAATGTACTCAATGGGACTGTAACGTTGCTACCACTCACCAGTTGATCTGCTGTGAGGAAAAATCAAGTTAGTACATTTCAAACAGGAAAAAGGTCATTTTAAACTCAACGTGATTAACCAAAAGTATAAAACATAAAAAAATCCTTACCAGAGAGAGAAAACTAATCGTGCTCGGCACCCTCCTCCCACCCTGTGGTGCAACAGATGTCCCTTTCTCCAAAAATGTACTCAATGGGACTGTAACGTTGCTACCACTCACCAGTTGACCTGCTGTGAGGAAAAATCAAGTTAGTACATTTCAAACAGGAGAAAGGTCATTTTAAACTCATCGTGAATAACCAAAATTCCAAAAGTATAAAACATAAAAAAATCCTTACCAGAGAGAGAAAACTAATCGTGCTCGGCACCCTCCTCCCACCCTGTGGTGCAACAGATGTCCCTTTCTCCAAAATTTACTCAATGGGACTGTAACGTTGCTACCACTCACCAGTTGACCTGCTGTGAGGAAAAATCAAGTTAGTACATTTCAAACAGGAAAAAGGTCATTTTAAACTTAACGTGATTTTGCAAAAGTAAAAAACATAAAAAAATCCTTACCAGAGAGAGAAAACTAATCGTGCTCGGCACCCTCCTGCCACCCTGTGGTGCAACAGATGTCCCTTTCTCCAAAAATGTACTCAATGGGACTGTAACGTTGCTACCACTCACCAGTTGACCTGCTGTGAGGAAAAATCAAGTTAGTACATTTCAAACAGGAAAAAGCTCATTTTAAACTCAACGTGATTAACCAAAATTCCAAAAGTATAAAACATAAAAAAATCCTTACCAGAGAGAGAAAACTAATCGTGCTCGGCACCCTCCTCCCACCCTGTGGTGCAACAGATGTCCCTTTCTCCAAAAATGTACTCAATGGGACTGTAACGTTGCTACCACGCACCAGTTTACCTGCTGTGAGGAAAAATCAAGTTAGTACATTTCAAACAGGAAAAAGGTCATTTTAAACTCAACGTGATTAACCAAAAGTATAAAACATAAAAAAATCCTTACCAGAGAGAGAAAACTAATCGTGCTCGGCACCCTCCTCCCACCCTGTGGTGCAACAGATGTCCCTTTCTCCAAAAATGTACTCAATGGGACTGTAACGTTGCTACCACTCACCAGTTGACCTGCTGTGAGGAAAAATCAAGTTGGTACATTTCAAACAGGAAAAAGGTCATTTTAAACTCAACGTGATTAACCAAAATTCCAAAAGTATAAAACATAAAAAAATCCTTACCAGAGAGAGAAAACTAATCGTGCTCGGCACCCTCCTCCCACCCTGTGGTGCAACAGATGTCCCTTTCTCCAAAAATGTACTCAATGGGACTGTAACGTTGCTACCACTCACCAGTTGACCTACTGTGAGGAAAAATCAAGTTAGTACATTTCAAACAGGAAAAAGGTCATTTTAAACTCAACGTGATTAACCAAAATTCCAAAAGTATAAAACATAAAAAAATCCTTACCAGAGAGAGAAAACTAATCGTGCTCGGCACTCTCCTCCCACCCTGTGGTGCAACAGATGTCCCTTTCTCCAAAAATGTACTCAATGGGACTGTAACGTTGCTACCACTCACCAGTTGACCTGCTGTGAGGAAAAATCAAGTTAGTACATTTCAAACAGGAAAAAGGTCATTTTAAACTCAATGTGATTAACCAAAAGTATAAAACATAAAAAAATCCTTACCAGAGAGAGAAAACTAATCGTGCTCGGCACCCTCCTGCCACCCTGTGGTGCAACAGATGTCCCTTTCTCCAAAAAGGTACTCAATGGGACTGTAACGTTGCTACCACTCACCAGTTGATCTGCTGTGAGGAAAAATCAAGTTAGTACATTTCAAACAGGAAAAAGGTCATTTTAAACTCAACGTGATTACCCAAAATTCCAAAAGTATAAAACATAAAAAAATCCTTACCAGAGAGAGAAAACTAATCGTGCTCGTCACCCTCCTCCCACCCTGTGGTGCAACAGATGTCCCTTTCTCCAAAAATGTACTCAATGGGACTGTAACGTTGCTACCACTCACCAGTTGACCTGCTGTGAGGAAAAATCAAGTTAGTACATTTCAAACAGGAAAAAGGTCATTTTAAACTCAACGTGATTAACCAAAATTCCAAAAGTATAAAACATAAAAAAATCCTTACCAGAGAGAGAAAACTAATCGTGCTCGTCACCCTCCTCCCACCCTGTGGTGCAACAGATGTCCCTTTCTCCAAAAATGTACTCAATGGGACTGTAACGTTGCTACCACTCACCAGTTGATCTGCTGTGAGGAAAAATCAAGTTAGTACATTTCAAACAGGAAAAAGGTCATTTTAAACTCAACGTGATTAACCAAAAGTATAAAACATAAAAAAATCCTTACCAGAGAGAGAAAACTAATCGTGCTCGGCACCCTCCTCCCACCCTGTGGTGCAACAGATGTCCCTTTCTCCAAAAATGTACTCAATGGGACTGTAACGTTGCTACCACTCACCAGTTGACCTGCTGTGAGGAAAAATCAAGTTAGTACATTTCAAACAGGAAAAAGGTCATTTTAAACTCATCGTGAATAACCAAAATTCCAAAAGTATAAAACATAAAAAAATCCTTACCAGAGAGAGAAAACTAATCGTGCTCGGCACCCTCCTCCCACCCTGTGGTGCAACAGATGTCCCTTTCTCCAAAATTTACTCAATGGGACTGTAACGTTGCTACCACTCACCAGTTGACCTGCTGTGAGGAAAAATCAAGTTAGTACATTTCAAACAGGAAAAAGGTCATTTTAAACTTAACGTGATTTTCCAAAAGTAAAAAACATAAAAAAATCCTTACCAGAGAGAGAAAACTAATCGTGCTCGGCACCCTCCTGCCACCCTGTGGTGCAACAGATGTCCCTTTCTCCAAAAAGGTACTCAATGGGACTGTAACGTTGCTACCACTCACCAGTTGACCTGCTGTGAGGAAATATCAAGTTAGTACATTTCAAACAGGAAAAAGCTCATTTTAAACTCAACGTGATTAACCAAAATTCCAAAAGTATAAAACATAAAAAAATCCTTACCAGAGAGAGAAAACTAATCGTGCTCGGCACCCTCCTCCCACCCTGTGGTGCAACAGATGTCCCTTTCTCCAAAAATGTACTCAATGGGACTGTAACGTTGCTACCACGCACCAGTTTACCTGCTGTGAGGAAAAATCAAGTTAATACATTTCAAACAGGAAAAAGGTCATTTTAAACTCAACGTGATTAACCAAAAGTATAAAACATAAAAAAATCCTTACCAGAGAGAGAAAACTAATCGTGCTCGGCACCCTCCTCCCACCCTGTGGTGCAACAGATGTCCCTTTCTCCAAAAATGTACTCAATGGGACTGTAACGTTGCTACCACTCACCAGTTGACCTGCTGTGAGGAAAAATCAAGTTGGTACATTTCAAACAGGAAAAAGGTCATTTTAAACTCAACGTGATTAACCAAAATTCCAAAAGTATAAAACATAAAAAAATCCTTACCAGAGAGAGAAAACTAATCGTGCTCGGCACCCTCCTCCCACCCTGTGGTGCAACAGATGTCCCTTTCTCCAAAAATGTACTCAATGGGACTGTAACGTTGCTACCACTCACCAGTTGACCTACTGTGAGGAAAAATCAAGTTAGTACATTTCAAACAGGAAAAAGGTCATTTTAAACTCAACGTGATTAACCAAAATTCCAAAAGTATAAAACATAAAAAAATCCTTACCAGAGAGAGAAAACTAATCATGCTCGGCACTCTCCTCCCACCCTGTGGTGCAACAGATGTCCCTTTCTCCAAAAATGTACTCAATGGGACTGTAACGTTGCTACCACTCACCAGTTGACCTGCTGTGAGGAAAAATCAAGTTAGTACATTTCAAACAGGAAAAAGGTCATTTTAAACTCAACGTGATTAACCAAAAGTATAAAACATAAAAAAATCCTTACCAGAGAGAGAAAACTAATCGTGCTCGGCACCCTCCTGCCACCCTGTGGTGCAACAGATGTCCCTTTCTCCAAAAATGTACTCAATGGGACTGTAACGTTGCTACCACTCACCAGTTGACCTGCTGTGAGGAAAAATCAAGTTAGTACATTTCAAACAGGAAAAAGGTCATTTTAAACTCAACGTGATTAACCAAAATTCCAAAAGTATAAAACATAAAAAAATCCTTACCAGAGAGAGAAAACTAATCGTGCTCGTCACCCTCCTCCCACCCTGTGGTGCAACAGATGTCCCTTTCTCCAAAAATGTACTCAATGGGACTGTAACGTTGCTACCACTCACCAGTTGACCTGCTGTGAGGAAAAATCAAGTTAGTACATTTCAAACAGGAAAAAGGTCATTTTAAACTCAACGTGATTAACCAAAAGTATAAAACATAAAAAAATCCTTACCAGAGAGAGAAAACTAATCGTGCTCGGCACCCTCCTCCCACCCTGTGGTGCAACAGATGTCCCTTTCTCCAAAAATGTACTCAATGGGACTGTAACGTTGCTACCACTCACCAGTTGACCTGCTGTGAGGAAAAATCAAGTTAGTACATTTCAAACAGGAAAAAGGTCATTTTAAAATCAACGTGATTAACCAAAATTCCAAAAGTATAAAACATAAAAAAATCCTTACCAGAGAGAGAGAACTAATCGTGCTCGGCACCCTCCTCCCACCCTGTGGTGCAACAGATGTCCCTTTCTCCAAAAATGTACTCAATGGGACTGTAAAGTTGCTACCACTCACCAGTTGACCTGCTGTGAGGAAAAATCAAGTTAGCACATTTCAAACAGGAAAAAGGTCATTTTAAACTCAACGTGATTAACCAAAAGTATAAAACATAAAAAAAATCCTTACCAGAGAGAGAAAACTAATCGTGCTCGGCACCCTCCTCCCACCCTGTGGTGCAACAGATGTCCCTTCCTCCAAAAATGTACTCAATGGGACTGTAACGTTGCTCCCACTCACCAGTTGACCTGCTGTGAAAAAAAATCAAGTTAGTACATTTCAAACAGGAAAAAGGTCATTTTAACTCAACGTGATTAACCAAAATTCCAAAAGTATAAAACATAAAAAAATCCTTACCAGAGAGAGAAAACTAATCGTGCTCGGCACCCTCCTCCCACCCTGTGGTGCAACAGATGTCCCTTTCTCCAAAAATGTACTCAATGGGACTGTAACATTGCTACCACTCACCAGTTGACCTGCTGTGAGGAAAAATCAAGTTAGTACATTTCAAACAGGAAAAAGGTCATTTTAAAACCAACGTGATTAACCAAAATTCCAAAAGTATAAAACATAAAAAAATCCTTACCAAAGAGAGAAAACTAATCATGCTCGGCACCCTCCTGCCACCCTGTGGTGCAACAGATGTCCCTTTCTCCAAAAATGTACTCAATGGGACTGTAACGTTGCTACCACTCACCAGTTGACCTGCTGTGAGGAAAAATCAAGTTAGTACATTTCAAACAGGAAAAAGGTCATTTTAAACTCAACGTGATTAACCAAAAGTATAAAACATAAAAAAGTCCTTACCAGAAAGAGAAAACTAATCGTGCTCGGCACCCTCCTCCCACCCTGTGGTGCAACAGATGTCCCTTTCTCCAAAAATGTACTCAATGGGACTGTAACGTTGCTACCACTCACCAGTTGACCTGCTGTGAGGAAAAATCAAGATAGTACAGTTCAAACAGGAAAAAGGTCATTTTAAACTCAACGTGAATAACCAAAATTCCAAAAGTATAAAACATAAAAAAATCCTTACCAGAGAGAGAAAACTAATCGGGCTCGGCACCCTCCTCCCACCCTGTGGTGCAACAGATGTCCCTTTCTCCAAAAATGTACTCAATGGCACTGTAACGTTGCTACCACTCACCAGTTGACCTGCTGTGAGGAAAAATCAAGTTAGTACATTTCAAACAGGAAAAAGGTCATTTTAAACTCAACGTGATTAACCAAAATTCCAAAAGTATAAAACATAAAAAAATCCTTACCAGAGAGAGAAAACTAATCGGGCTCGGCACCCTCCTCCCACCCTGTGGTGCAAAAGATGTCCCTTTCTCCAAAAATGTACTCAATGGGACTGTAACGTTGCTACCACTCACCAGTTGACCTGCTGTGAGCAAAAATCAAGTTAGTACATTTCAAACAGGAAAAAGGTCATTTTAAACTCAACGTGATTAACCAAAATTCCAAAAGTATAAAACATAAAAAAATCATTACCAGAGAGAGAAAACTAATCGTGCTCGGCACCCTCCTCCCACCCTGTGGTGCAACAGATGTCCCTTTCTCCAAAAATGTACTCAATGGGACTGTAACGTTGCTACCACTCACCAGTTGACCTGCTGTGAGGAAAAATCAAGTTAGTACATTTCAAACAGGAAAAAGGTCATTTTAAACTCAACGTGATTAACCAAAAGTATAAAACATAAAAAAATCCTTACCAGAGAGAGAAAACTAATCGTGCTCGGCACCCTCCTCCCACCCTGTGGTGCAACAGATGTCCCTTTCTCCAAAAATGTACTCAATGGGACTGTAACGTTGCTACCACTCACCAGTTGACCTGCTGTGAGGAAAAATCAAGTTAGTACATTTCAAACAGGAAAAAGGTCATTTTAAACTCAACGTGATTAACCAAATTCCAAAAGTATAAAACATAAAAAAATCCTTACCAGAGAGAGAAAACTAATCGTGCTCGGCACCCTCCTCCCACCCTGTGGTGCAACAGATGTCCCTTTCTCCAAAAATGTACTCAATGGGACTGTAACGTTGCTACCACTCACCAGTTGACCTACTGTGAGGAAAAATCAAGTTAGTACATTTCAAACAGGAAAAAGGTCATTTTAAACTCAACGTGTTTAACCAAAATTCCAAAAGTATAAAACATAAAAAAATCCTTACCAGAGAGAGAAAACTAATCGTGCTCGGCACCCTCCTCCCACCCTGTGGTGCAACAGATGTCCCTTTCTCCAAAAATGTACTCAATGGGACTGTAACATTGCTACCACTCACCAGTTGACCTGCTGTGAGCAAAAATCAAGTTAGTACATTTCAAACAGGAGAAAGGTCATTTTAAACTCAACGTGATTAACCAAAAGTATAAAACATAAAAAAATCCTTACCAGAGAGAGAAAACTAATCGTGCTCGGCACCCTCCTCCCACCCTGTGGTGCAACAGATGTCCCTTTCTCCAAAAATGTACTCAATGGCACTGTAACGTTGCTACCACTCACCAGTTGACCTGCTGTGAGGAAAAATCAAGTTAGTACATTTCAAACAGGAAAAAGGTCATTTTAAACTCAACGTGATTAACCAAAATTCCAAAAGTATAAAACATAAAAAAATCCTTACCAGAGAGAGAAAACTAATCGTGCTCGTCACCCTCCTCCCACCCTGTGGTGCAACAGATGTCCCTTTCTCCAAAAATGTACTCAATGGGACTGTAACGTTGCTACCACTCACCAGTTGACCTGCTGTGAGGAAAAATCAAGTTAGTACATTTCAAACAGGAAAAAGGTCATTTTAAACTCAACGTGATTAACCAAAATTCCAAAAGTATAAAACATAAAAAAATCCTTACCAGAGAGAGAAAACTAATCGTGCTCGGCAACCTCCTCCCACCCTGTGGTGCAACAGATGTCCCTTTCTCCAAAAATGTACTCAATGGGACTGTAAAGTTGCTACCACTCACCAGTTGACCTGCTGTGAGGAAAAATCAAGTTAGCACATTTCAAACAGGAAAAAGGTCATTTTAAACTCAACGTGATTAACCAAAAGTATAAAACATAAAAAAAATCCTTACCAGAGAGAGAAAACTAATCGTGCTCGGCACCCTCCTCCCACCCTGTGGTGCAACAGATGTCCCTTCCTCCAAAAATGTACTCAATTGGACTGTAACGTTGCTACCACTCACCAGTTGACCTGCTGTGAGGAAAAATCAAGTTAGTACATTTCAAACAGGAAAAAGGTCATTTTAAACTCAACGTGATTAACCAAAATTCCAAAAGTATAAAACATAAAAAAATCCTTACCAGAGAGAGAAAACTAATCGTGCTCGGCACCCTCCTCCCACCCTGTGGTGCAACAGATGTCCCTTTCTCCAAAAATGTACTCAATGGGACTGTAACGTTGCTACCACTCACCAGTTGACCTGCTGTGAGGAAAAATCAAGTTAGTACATTTCAAACAGGAAAAAGGTCATTTTAAACTCAACGTGATTTTCCAAAAGTATAAAACATAAAAAAATCCTTACCAGAGAGAGAAAACTAATCGTGCTCGGCACCCTAATCCCACCCTGTGGTGCAACAGATGTCCCTTTCTCCAAAAATGTACTCAATGGGACTGTAACGTTGCTACCACTCACCAGTTGACCTGCTGTGAGGAAAAATCAAGTTAGTACATTTCAAACAGGAAGAAGGTCATTTTAAACTCAACGTGATTAGCCAAAATTCCAAAAGTATAAAACATAAAAAAATCCTTACCAGAGAGAGAGAACTAATCCTGCTCGGCACCCTCCTCCCACCCTGTGGTGCAACAGATGTCCCTTTCTCCAAAAATGTACTCAATGGGACTGTAACGTTGCTACCACTCACCAGTTGACCTGCTGTGAGGAAAAATCAAGTTAGCACATTTCAAACAGGAAAAAGGTCATTTTAAACTCAACGTGATTAACCAAAAGTATAAAACATAAAAAAAATCCTTACCAGAGAGAGAAAACTAATCGTGCTCGGCACCCTCCTCCCACCCTGTGGTGCAACAGATGTCCCTTCCTCCAAAAATGTACTCAATGGGACTGTAACGTTGCTACCACTCACCAGTTGACCTGCTGTGAGGAAAAATCAAGTTAGTACATTTCAAACAGGAAAAAGGTCATTTTAAACTCAACGTGATTAACCAAAATTCCAAAAGTATAAAACATAAAAAAATCCTTACCAGAGAGAGAAAACTAATCGTGCTCGGCACCCTCCTCCCACCCTGTGGTGCAACAGATGTCCCTTTCTCCAAAAATGTACTCAATGGGACTGTAACGTTGCTACCACTCACCAGTTGACCTGCTGTGAGGAAAAATCAAGTTAGTACATTTCAAACAGGAAAAAGGTCATTTTAAACTCAACGTGATTTTCCAAAAGTATAAAACATAAAAAAATCCTTACCAGAGAGAGAAAACTAATCGTGCTCGGCACCCTCCTCCCTCCTTGTGGTGCAACAGATGTCCCTTTCTCCAAAAATGTACTCAATGGGACTGGAACGTTGCTACCACTCACCAGTTGACCTGCTGTGAGGAAAAATCAAGTTAGTACATTTCAAACAGGAAAAAGGTCATTTTAAACTCAACGTGATTAACCAAAATTCCAAAAGTATAAAACATAAAAAAATCCTTACCAGAGAGAGAAAACTAATCGTTCTCTGCACCCTCCTCCCACCCTGTGGTGCAACAGATGTCCCTTTCTCCAAAAATGTACTCAATGGGAGTGTAACGTTGCTACCACTCACCAGTTGACCTGCTGTGAGGAAAAATCAAGTTAGTACATTTCAAACAGGAAAAAGGTCATTTTAAACTCAACGTGATTAACCAAAATTCCAAAAGTATAAAACATAAAAAAATCCTTACCAGAGAGAGAAAACTAATCGTGCTCGGCACCCTCCTCCCACCCTGTGGTGCAACAGATGTCCCTTTCTCCAAAAATGTACTCAATGGGACTGTAACGTTGCTACCACTCACCAGTTGACCTGCTGTGAGGAAAAATCAAGTTAGTACATTTCAAACAGGAAAACGGTCATTTTAAACTCAACGTGATTAACCAAAATTCCAAAAGTATAAAACATAAAAAAATCCTTACCAGAGAGAGAAAACTAATCGTGCTCGGCACCCTCCTCCCACCCTGTGGTGCAACAGATGTCCCTTTCTCCAAAAATGTACTCAATGGGACTGTAACGTTGCTACCACGCACCAGTTGACCTGCTGTGAGGAAAAATCAAGTTAGTACATTTCAAACAGGAAAAAGGTCATTTTAAACTCAACGTGATTAACCAAAATTATAAAACATAAAAAAATCCTTACCAGAGAGAGAAAACTAATCGTGCTCGGCACCCTCCTGCCACCCTGTGGTGCAACAGATGTCCCTTTCTCCAAAAAGGTACTCAATGGGACTGTAACGTTGCTACCACTCACCAGTTGATCTGCTGTGAGGAAAAATCAAGTTAGTACATTTCAAACAGGAAAAAGGTCATTTTAAACTCAACGTGATTACCCAAAATTCCAAAAGTATAAAACATAAAAAAATCCTTACCAGAGAGAGAAAACTAATCGTGCTCGGCACCCTCCTCCCACCCTGTGGTGCAACAGATGTCCCTTTCTCCAAAAATGTACTCAATGGGACTGTAACGTTGCTACCACTCACCAGTTGACCTGCTGTGAGGAAAAATCAAGTTAGTACATTTCAAACAGGAAAAACGTCATTTTAAACTCAACGTGATTAACCAAAATTCCAAAAGTATAAAACATAAAAAAATCCTTACCAGAGAGAGAAAACTAATCGTGCTCGGCACCCTCCTCCCACCCTGTGGTGCAACAGATGTCCCTTTCTCCAAAATTTACTCAATGGGACTGTAACGTTGCTACCACTCACCAGTTGACCTGCTGTGAGGAAAAATCAAGTTAGTACATTTCAAACAGGAAAAAGGTCATTTTAAACTCAATGTGATTAACCAAAATTCCAAAAGTATAAAACATAAAAAAATCCTTACCAGAGAGGGAAAACTAATCGGGCTCGGCACCCTCCTGCCACCCTGTGGTGCAACACATGTCCCTTTCTCCAAAAATGTACTCAATGGGACTGTAACGTTGCTACCACTCACCAGTTGACCTGCTGTGAGGAAAAATCAAGTTAGTACATTTCAAACAGGAAAAAGGTCATTTTAAACTCAACGTGATTAACCAAAATTCCAAAAGTATAAAACATAAAAAAATCCTTACCAGAGAGAGAAAACTAATCGTGCTCGGCACCCTCCTCCCACCCTGTGGTGCAACAGATGTCCCTTTCTCCAAAAATGTACTCAATGGGACTGTAACGTTGCTACCACGCACCAGTTGACCTGCTGTGAGGAAAAATCAAGTTAGTACATTTCAAACAGGAAAAAGGTCATTTTAAACTCAACGTGATTAACCAAAAGTATAAAACATAAAAAAATCCTTACCAGAGAGAGAAAACTAATCGTGCTCGGCACCCTCCTCCCACCCTGTGGTGCAACAGATGTCCCTTTCTCCAAAAATGTACTCAATGGGACTGTAACGTTGCTACCACTCACCAGTTGACCTGCTGTGAGGAAAAATCAAGTTAGTACATTTCAAACAGGAAAAAGGTCATTTTAAACTCAACGTGATTAACCAAAATTCCAAAAGTATAAAACATAAAAAAATCCTTACCAGAGAGAGAAAACTAATCGTGCTCGGCACCCTCCTCCCACCCTGTGGTGCAACAGATGTCCCTTTCTCCAAAAATGTACTCAATGGGACTGTAACGTTGCTACCACTCACCAGTTGACCTACTGTGAGGAAAAATCAAGTTAGTACATTTCAAACAGGAAAAAGGTCATTTTAAACTCAACGTGATTAACCAAAATTCCAAAAGTATAAAACATAAAAAAATCCTTACCAGAGAGAGAAAACTAATCGTGCTCGGCACCCTCCTCCCACCCTGTGGTGCAACAGATGTCCCTTTCTCCAAAAATGTACTCAATGGGACTGTAACGTTGCTACCACTCACCAGTTGACCTGCTGTGAGGAAAAATCAAGTTAGTACATTTCAAACAGGAAAAAGGTCATTTTAAACTCAACGTGATTAACCAAAAGTATAAAACATAAAAAAATCCTTACCAGAGAGAGAAAACTAATCGTGCTCGGCACCCTCCTGCCACCCTGTGGTGCAACAGATGTCCCTTTCTCCAAAAATGTACTCAATGGGACTGTAACGTTGCTACCACTCACCAGTTGACCTGCTGTGAGGAAAAATCAAGTTAGTACATTTCAAACAGGAAAAAGGTCATTTTAAACTCAACGTGATTAACTAAAATTCCAAAACTATAAAACATAAGAAAATCCTTACCAGAGAGAGAAAACTAATCGTGCTCGTCACCCTCCTCCCACCCTGTGGTGCAACAGATGTCCCTTTCTCCAAAAATGTACTCAATGGGACTGTAACGTTGCTACCACTCACCAGTTGACCTGCTGTGAGGAAAAATCAAGTTAGTACATTTCAAACAGGAAAAAGGTCATTTTAAACTCAATGTGATTAACCAAAAGTATAAAACATAAAAAAATCCTTACCAGAGAGAGAAAACTAATCGTGCTCGGCACCCTCCTGCCACCCTGTGGTGCAACAGATGTCCCTTTCTCCAAAAAGGTACTCAATGGGACTGTAACGTTGCTACCACTCACCAGTTGATCTGCTGTGAGGAAAAATCAAGTTAGTACATTTCAAACAGGAAAAAGGTCATTTTAAACTCAACGTGATTACCCAAAATTCCAAAAGTATAAAACATAAAAAAATCCTTACCAGAGAGAGAAAACTAATCGTGCTCGTCACCCTCCTCCCACCCTGTGGTGCAACAGATGTCCCTTTCTCCAAAAATGTACTCAATGGGACTGTAACGTTGCTACCACTCACCAGTTGACCTGCTGTGAGGAAAAATCAAGTTAGTACATTTCAAACAGGAAAAAGGTCATTTTAAACTCAACGTGATTAACCAAAATTCCAAAAGTATAAAACATAAAAAAATCCTTACCAGAGAGAGAAAACTAATCGTGCTCGGCAACCTCCTCCCACCCTGTGGTGCAACAGATGTCCCTTTCTCCAAAAATGTACTCAATGGGACTGTAACGTTGCTACCACTCACCAGTTGATCTGCTGTGAGGAAAAATCAAGTTAGTACATTTCAAACAGGAAAAAGGTCATTTTAAACTCAACGTGATTAACCAAAAGTATAAAACATAAAAAAATCCTTACCAGAGAGAGAAAACTAATCGTGCTCGGCACCCTCCTCCCACCCTGTGGTGCAACAGATGTCCCTTTCTCCAAAAATGTACTCAATGGGACTGTAACGTTGCTACCACTCACCAGTTGACCTGCTGTGAGGAAAAATCAAGTTAGTACATTTCAAACAGGAGAAAGGTCATTTTAAACTCATCGTGAATAACCAAAATTCCAAAAGTATAAAACATAAAAAAATCCTTACCAGAGAGAGAAAACTAATCGTGCTCGGCACCCTCCTCCCACCCTGTGGTGCAACAGATGTCCCTTTCTCCAAAATTTACTCAATGGGACTGTAACGTTGCTACCACTCACCAGTTGACCTGCTGTGAGGAAAAATCAAGTTAGTACATTTCAAACAGGAAAAAGGTCATTTTAAACTTAACGTGATTTTGCAAAAGTAAAAAACATAAAAAAATCCTTACCAGAGAGAGAAAACTAATCGTGCTCGGCACCCTCCTGCCACCCTGTGGTGCAACAGATGTCCCTTTCTCCAAAAATGTACTCAATGGGACTGTAACGTTGCTACCACTCACCAGTTGACCTGCTGTGAGGAAAAATCAAGTTAGTACATTTCAAACAGGAAAAAGCTCATTTTAAACTCAACGTGATTAACCAAAATTCCAAAAGTATAAAACATAAAAAAATCCTTACCAGAGAGAGAAAACTAATCGTGCTCGGCACCCTCCTCCCACCCTGTGGTGCAACAGATGTCCCTTTCTCCAAAAATGTACTCAATGGGACTGTAACGTTGCTACCACGCACCAGTTTACCTGCTGTGAGGAAAAATCAAGTTAGTACATTTCAAACAGGAAAAAGGTCATTTTAAACTCAACGTGATTAACCAAAAGTATAAAACATAAAAAAATCCTTACCAGAGAGAGAAAACTAATCGTGCTCGGCACCCTCCTCCCACCCTGTGGTGCAACAGATGTCCCTTTCTCCAAAAATGTACTCAATGGGACTGTAACGTTGCTACCACTCACCAGTTGACCTGCTGTGAGGAAAAATCAAGTTGGTACATTTCAAACAGGAAAAAGGTCATTTTAAACTCAACGTGATTAACCAAAATTCCAAAAGTATAAAACATAAAAAAATCCTTACCAGAGAGAGAAAACTAATCGTGCTCGGCACCCTCCTCCCACCCTGTGGTGCAACAGATGTCCCTTTCTCCAAAAATGTACTCAATGGGACTGTAACGTTGCTACCACTCACCAGTTGACCTACTGTGAGGAAAAATCAAGTTAGTACATTTCAAACAGGAAAAAGGTCATTTTAAACTCAACGTGATTAACCAAAATTCCAAAAGTATAAAACATAAAAAAATCCTTACCAGAGAGAGAAAACTAATCGTGCTCGGCACTCTCCTCCCACCCTGTGGTGCAACAGATGTCCCTTTCTCCAAAAATGTACTCAATGGGACTGTAACGTTGCTACCACTCACCAGTTGACCTGCTGTGAGGAAAAATCAAGTTAGTACATTTCAAACAGGAAAAAGGTCATTTTAAACTCAATGTGATTAACCAAAAGTATAAAACATAAAAAAATCCTTACCAGAGAGAGAAAACTAATCGTGCTCGGCACCCTCCTGCCACCCTGTGGTGCAACAGATGTCCCTTTCTCCAAAAAGGTACTCAATGGGACTGTAACGTTGCTACCACTCACCAGTTGATCTGCTGTGAGGAAAAATCAAGTTAGTACATTTCAAACAGGAAAAAGGTCATTTTAAACTCAACGTGATTACCCAAAATTCCAAAAGTATAAAACATAAAAAAATCCTTACCAGAGAGAGAAAACTAATCGTGCTCGTCACCCTCCTCCCACCCTGTGGTGCAACAGATGTCCCTTTCTCCAAAAATGTACTCAATGGGACTGTAACGTTGCTACCACTCACCAGTTGACCTGCTGTGAGGAAAAATCAAGTTAGTACATTTCAAACAGGAAAAAGGTCATTTTAAACTCAACGTGATTAACCAAAATTCCAAAAGTATAAAACATAAAAAAATCCTTACCAGAGAGAGAAAACTAATCGTGCTCGTCACCCTCCTCCCACCCTGTGGTGCAACAGATGTCCCTTTCTCCAAAAATGTACTCAATGGGACTGTAACGTTGCTACCACTCACCAGTTGATCTGCTGTGAGGAAAAATCAAGTTAGTACATTTCAAACAGGAAAAAGGTCATTTTAAACTCAACGTGATTAACCAAAAGTATAAAACATAAAAAAATCCTTACCAGAGAGAGAAAACTAATCGTGCTCGGCACCCTCCTCCCACCCTGTGGTGCAACAGATGTCCCTTTCTCCAAAAATGTACTCAATGGGACTGTAACGTTGCTACCACTCACCAGTTGACCTGCTGTGAGGAAAAATCAAGTTAGTACATTTCAAACAGGAAAAAGGTCATTTTAAACTCATCGTGAATAACCAAAATTCCAAAAGTATAAAACATAAAAAAATCCTTACCAGAGAGAGAAAACTAATCGTGCTCGGCACCCTCCTCCCACCCTGTGGTGCAACAGATGTCCCTTTCTCCAAAATTTACTCAATGGGACTGTAACGTTGCTACCACTCACCAGTTGACCTGCTGTGAGGAAAAATCAAGTTAGTACATTTCAAACAGGAAAAAGGTCATTTTAAACTTAACGTGATTTTCCAAAAGTAAAAAACATAAAAAAATCCTAACCAGAGAGAGAAAACTAATCGTGCTCGGCACCCTCCTGCCACCCTGTGGTGCAACAGATGTCCCTTTCTCCAAAAATGTACTCAATGGGACTGTAACGTTGCTACCACTCACCAGTTGACCTGCTGTGAGGAAATATCAAGTTAGTACATTTCAAACAGGAAAAAGCTCATTTTAAACTCAACGTGATTAACCAAAATTCCAAAAGTATAAAACATAAAAAAATCCTTACCAGAGAGAGAAAACTAATCGTGCTCGGCACCCTCCTCCCACCCTGTGGTGCAACAGATGTCCCTTTCTCCAAAAATGTACTCAATGGGACTGTAACGTTGCTACCACGCACCAGTTTACCTGCTGTGAGGAAAAATCAAGTTAATACATTTCAAACAGGAAAAAGGTCATTTTAAACTCAACGTGATTAACCAAAAGTATAAAACATAAAAAAATCCTTACCAGAGAGAGAAAACTAATCGTGCTCGGCACCCTCCTCCCACCCTGTGGTGCAACAGATGTCCCTTTCTCCAAAAATGTACTCAATGGGACTGTAACGTTGCTACCACTCACCAGTTGACCTGCTGTGAGGAAAAATCAAGTTGGTACATTTCAAACAGGAAAAAGGTCATTTTAAACTCAACGTGATTAACCAAAATTCCAAAAGTATAAAACATAAAAAAATCCTTACCAGAGAGAGAAAACTAATCGTGCTCGGCACCCTCCTCCCACCCTGTGGTGCAACAGATGTCCCTTTCTCCAAAAATGTACTCAATGGGACTGTAACGTTGCTACCACTCACCAGTTGACCTACTGTGAGGAAAAATCAAGTTAGTACATTTCAAACAGGAAAAAGGTCATTTTAAACTCAACGTGATTAACCAAAATTCCAAAAGTATAAAACATAAAAAAATCCTTACCAGAGAGAGAAAACTAATCGTGCTCGGCACTCTCCTCCCACCCTGTGGTGCAACAGATGTCCCTTTCTCCAAAAATGTACTCAATGGGACTGTAACGTTGCTACCACTCACCAGTTGACCTGCTGTGAGGAAAAATCAAGTTAGTACATTTCAAACAGGAAAAAGGTCATTTTAAACTCAACGTGATTAACCAAAAGTATAAAACATAAAAAAATCCTTACCAGAGAGAGAAAACTAATCGTGCTCGGCACCCTCCTGCCACCCTGTGGTGCAACAGATGTCCCTTTCTCCAAAAATGTACTCAATGGGACTGTAACGTTGCTACCACTCACCAGTTGACCTGCTGTGAGGAAAAATCAAGTTAGTACATTTCAAACAGGAAAAAGGTCATTTTAAACTCAACGTGATTAACCAAAATTCCAAAAGTATAAAACATAAAAAAATCCTTACCAGAGAGAGAAAACTAATCGTGCTCGTCACCCTCCTCCCACCCTGTGGTGCAACAGATGTCCCTTTCTCCAAAAATGTACTCAATGGGACTGTAACGTTGCTACCACTCACCAGTGGACCTGCTGTGAGGAAAAATCAAGTTAGTACATTTCAAACAGGAAAAAGGTCATTTTAAACTCAACGTGATTAACCAAAAGTATGAAACATAAAAAAATCCTTACCAGAGAGAGAAAACTAATCGTGCTCGGCACCCTCCTCCCACCCTGTGGTGCAACAGATGTCCCTTTCTCCAAAAATGTACTCAATGGGACTGTAACGTTGCTACCACTCACCAGTTGACCTGCTGTGAGGAAAAATCAAGTTAGTACATTTCAAACAGGAAAAAGGTCATTTTAAAATCAACGTGATTAACCAAAATTCCAAAAGTATAAAACATAAAAAAATCCTTACCAGAGAGAGAGAACTAATCGTGCTCGGCACCCTCCTCCCACCCTGTGGTGCAACAGATGTCCCTTTCTCCAAAAATGTACTCAATGGGACTGTAAAGTTGCTACCACTCACCAGTTGACCTGCTGTGAGGAAAAATCAAGTTAGCACATTTCAAACAGGAAAAAGGTCATTTTAAACTCAACGTGATTAACCAAAAGTATAAAACATAAAAAAAATCCTTACCAGAGAGAGAAAACTAATCGTGCTCGGCACCCTCCTCCCACCCTGTGGTGCAACAGATGTCCCTTCCTCCAAAAATGTACTCAATGGGACTGTAACGTTGCTCCCACTCACCAGTTGACCTGCTGTGAAAAAAAATCAAGTTAGTACATTTCAAACAGGAAAAAGGTCATTTTAACTCAACGTGATTAACCAAAATTCCAAAAGTATAAAACATAAAAAAATCCTTACCAGAGAGAGAAAACTAATCGTGCTCGGCACCCTCCTCCCACCCTGTGGTGCAACAGATGTCCCTTTCTCCAAAAATGTACTCAATGGGACTGTAACATTGCTACCACTCACCAGTTGACCTGCTGTGAGGAAAAATCAAGTTAGTACATTTCAAACAGGAAAAAGGTCATTTTAAAACCAACGTGATTAACCAAAATTCCAAAAGTATAAAACATAAAAAAATCCTTACCAAAGAGAGAAAACTAATCATGCTCGGCACCCTCCTGCCACCCTGTGGTGCAACAGATGTCCCTTTCTCCAAAAATGTACTCAATGGGACTGTAACGTTGCTACCACTCACCAGTTGACCTGCTGTGAGGAAAAATCAAGTTAGTACATTTCAAACAGGAAAAAGGTCATTTTAAACTCAACGTGATTAACCAAAAGTATAAAACATAAAAAAGTCCTTACCAGAAAGAGAAAACTAATCGTGCTCGGCACCCTCCTCCCACCCTGTGGTGCAACAGATGTCCCTTTCTCCAAAAATGTACTCAATGGGACTGTAACGTTGCTACCACTCACCAGTTGACCTGCTGTGAGGAAAAATCAAGATAGTACAGTTCAAACAGGAAAAAGGTCATTTTAAACTCAACGTGAATAACCAAAATTCCAAAAGTATAAAACATAAAAAAATCCTTACCAGAGAGAGAAAACTAATCGGGCTCGGCACCCTCCTCCCACCCTGTGGTGCAACAGATGTCCCTTTCTCCAAAAATGTACTCAATGGCACTGTAACGTTGCTACCACTCACCAGTTGACCTGCTGTGAGGAAAAATCAAGTTAGTACATTTCAAACAGGAAAAAGGTCATTTTAAACTCAACGTGATTAACCAAAATTCCAAAAGTATAAAACATAAAAAAATCCTTACCAGAGAGAGAAAACTAATCGGGCTCGGCACCCTCCTCCCACCCTGTGGTGCAAAAGATGTCCCTTTCTCCAAAAATGTACTCAATGGGACTGTAACGTTGCTACCACTCACCAGTTGACCTGCTGTGAGCAAAAATCAAGTTAGTACATTTCAAACAGGAAAAAGGTCATTTTAAACTCAACGTGATTAACCAAAATTCCAAAAGTATAAAACATAAAAAAATCATTACCAGAGAGAGAAAACTAATCGTGCTCGGCACCCTCCTCCCACCCTGTGGTGCAACAGATGTCCCTTTCTCCAAAAATGTACTCAATGGGACTGTAACGTTGCTACCACTCACCAGTTGACCTGCTGTGAGGAAAAATCAAGTTAGTACATTTCAAACAGGAAAAAGGTCATTTTAAACTCAACGTGATTAACCAAAAGTATAAAACATAAAAAAATCCTTACCAGAGAGAGAAAACTAATCGTGCTCGGCACCCTCCTCCCACCCTGTGGTGCAACAGATGTCCCTTTCTCCAAAAATGTACTCAATGGGACTGTAACGTTGCTACCACTCACCAGTTGACCTGCTGTGAGGAAAAATCAAGTTAGTACATTTCAAACAGGAAAAAGGTCATTTTAAACTCAACGTGATTAACCAAATTCCAAAAGTATAAAACATAAAAAAATCCTTACCAGAGAGAGAAAACTAATCGTGCTCGGCACCCTCCTCCCACCCTGTGGTGCAACAGATGTCCCTTTCTCCAAAAATGTACTCAATGGGACTGTAACGTTGCTACCACTCACCAGTTGACCTACTGTGAGGAAAAATCAAGTTAGTACATTTCAAACAGGAAAAAGGTCATTTTAAACTCAACGTGTTTAACCAAAATTCCAAAAGTATAAAACATAAAAAAATCCTTACCAGAGAGAGAAAACTAATCGTGCTCGGCACCCTCCTCCCACCCTGTGGTGCAACAGATGTCCCTTTCTCCAAAAATGTACTCAATGGGACTGTAACATTGCTACCACTCACCAGTTGACCTGCTGTGAGCAAAAATCAAGTTAGTACATTTCAAACAGGAGAAAGGTCATTTTAAACTCAACGTGATTAACCAAAAGTATAAAACATAAAAAAATCCTTACCAGAGAGAGAAAACTAATCGTGCTCGGCACCCTCCTCCCACCCTGTGGTGCAACAGATGTCCCTTTCTCCAAAAATGTACTCAATGGCACTGTAACGTTGCTACCACTCACCAGTTGACCTGCTGTGAGGAAAAATCAAGTTAGTACATTTCAAACAGGAAAAAGGTCATTTTAAACTCAACGTGATTAACCAAAATTCCAAAAGTATAAAACATAAAAAAATCCTTACCAGAGAGAGAAAACTAATCGTGCTCGTCACCCTCCTCCCACCCTGTGGTGCAACAGATGTCCCTTTCTCCAAAAATGTACTCAATGGGACTGTAACGTTGCTACCACTCACCAGTTGACCTGCTGTGAGGAAAAATCAAGTTAGTACATTTCAAACAGGAAAAAGGTCATTTTAAACTCAACGTGATTAACCAAAATTCCAAAAGTATAAAACATAAAAAAATCCTTACCCGAGAGAGAAAACTAATCGTGCTCGGCAACCTCCTCCCACCCTGTGGTGCAACAGATGTCCCTTTCTCCAAAAATGTACTCAATGGGACTGTAAAGTTGCTACCACTCACCAGTTGACCTGCTGTGAGGAAAAATCAAGTTAGCACATTTCAAACAGGAAAAAGGTCATTTTAAACTCAACGTGATTAACCAAAAGTATAAAACATAAAAAAAATCCTTACCAGAGAGAGAAAACTAATCGTGCTCGGCACCCTCCTCCCACCCTGTGGTGCAACAGATGTCCCTTCCTCCAAAAATGTACTCAATTGGACTGTAACGTTGCTACCACTCACCAGTTGACCTGCTGTGAGGAAAAATCAAGTTAGTACATTTCAAACAGGAAAAAGGTCATTTTAAACTCAACGTGATTAACCAAAATTCCAAAAGTATAAAACATAAAAAAATCCTTACCAGAGAGAGAAAACTAATCGTGCTCGGCACCCTCCTCCCACCCTGTGGTGCAACAGATGTCCCTTTCTCCAAAAATGTACTCAATGGGACTGTAACGTTGCTACCACTCACCAGTTGACCTGCTGTGAGGAAAAATCAAGTTAGTACATTTCAAACAGGAAAAAGGTCATTTTAAACTCAACGTGATTTTCCAAAAGTATAAAACATAAAAAAATCCTTACCAGAGAGAGAAAACTAATCGTGCTCGGCACCCTAATCCCACCCTGTGGTGCAACAGATGTCCCTTTCTCCAAAAATGTACTCAATGGGACTGTAACGTTGCTACCACTCACCAGTTGACCTGCTGTGAGGAAAAATCAAGTTAGTACATTTCAAACAGGAAGAAGGTCATTTTAAACTCAACGTGATTAGCCAAAATTCCAAAAGTATAAAACATAAAAAAATCCTTACCAGAGAGAGAGAACTAATCCTGCTCGGCACCCTCCTCCCACCCTGTGGTGCAACAGATGTCCCTTTCTCCAAAAATGTACTCAATGGGACTGTAACGTTGCTACCACTCACCAGTTGACCTGCTGTGAGGAAAAATCAAGTTAGTACATTTCAAACAGGAAGAAGGTCATTTTAAACTCAACGTGATTAGCCAAAATTCCAAAAGTATAAAACATAAAAAAATCCTTACCAGAGAGAGAGAACTAATCCTGCTCGGCACCCTCCTCCCACCCTGTGGTGCAACAGATGTCCCTTTCTCCAAAAATGTACTCAATGGGACTGTAACGTTGCTACCACTCACCAGTTGACCTGCTGTGAGGAAAAATCAAGTTAGCACATTTCAAACAGGAAAAAGGTCATTTTAAACTCAACGTGATTAACCAAAAGTATAAAACATAAAAAAAATCCTTACCAGAGAGAGAAAACTAATCGTGCTCGGCACCCTCCTCCCACCCTGTGGTGCAACAGATGTCCCTTCCTCCAAAAATGTACTCAATGGGACTGTAACGTTGCTACCACTCACCAGTTGACCTGCTGTGAGGAAAAATCAAGTTAGTACATTTCAAACAGGAAAAAGGTCATTTTAAACTCAACGTGATTAACCAAAATTCCAAAAGTATAAAACATAAAAAAATCCTTACCAGAGAGAGAAAACTAATCGTGCTCGGCACCCTCCTCCCACCCTGTGGTGCAACGGATGTCCCTTTCTCCAAAAATGTACTCAATGGGACTGTAACGTTGCTACCACTCAGCAGTTGACCTGCTGTGAGGAAAAATAAGTTAGTACATTTCAAACAGGAAAAAGGTCATTTTAAACTCAACGTGATTAACCAAAATTCCAAAAGTATAAAACATAAAAAAATCCTTACCAGAGAGAGAAAACTAATGGTGCTCGGCACCCTCCTCCCACCCTGTGGTGCAACAGATGTCCCTTTCTCCAAAAATGTACTCAATGGGACTGTAACGTTGCTACCACGCACCAGTTGACCTGCTGTGAGGAAAAATCAAGTTAGCACATTTCAAACAGGAAAAAGGTCATTTTAAACTCAACGTGATTAACCAAAAGTATAAAACATAAAAAAATCCTTACCAGAGAGAGAAAACTAATCGTGCTCGGCACCCTCCTCCCACCCTGTGGTGCAACAGATGTCCCTTTCTCCAAAAATGTACTCAATGGGACTGTAACGTTGCTACCACTCACCAGTTGACCTGCTGTGAGGAAAAATCAAGTTAGTACATTTCAAACAGGAAAAAAGTCATTTTAAACTCAACGTGATTAACCAAAATGCCAAAAGTATAAAACATAAAAAAATCCTTACCAGAGAGAGAAAACTAATCGTGCTCGTCACCCTCCTCCCACCCTGTGGTGCAACAGATGTCCCTTTCTCCAAAAATGTACTCAATGGGACTGTAGCGTTGCTACCACTCACCAGTTGACCTGCTGTGAGGAAAAATCAAGTTAGTACATTTCAAACAGGAAAAAGGTCATTTTAAACTCAACGTGATTAACCAAAATTCCAAAAGTATAAAACATAAAAAAATCCTTACCAGAGAGAGAAAACTAATCGTGCTCGGCACCCTCCTCCCACCCTGTGGTGCAACAGATGTCCCTTTCTCCAAAAATGTACTCAATGGGACTGTAACGTTGCTACCACTCACCAGTTGACCTGCTGTGAGGAAAAATCAAGTTAGTGCATTTCAAACAGGAAAAAGGTCATTTTAAACTCAACGTGATTAACCAAAAGTATAAAACATAAAAAAATCCTTACCAGAGAGAGAAAACTAATGGTGCTCGGCACCCTCCTGCCACCCTGTGGTGCAACAGATGTCCCTTTCTCCAAAAATGTACTCAATGGGACTGTAACGTTGCTACCACTCACCAGTTGACCTGCTGTGAGGAAAAATCAAGTTAGTACATTTCAAACAGGAAAAAGGTCATTTTAAACTCAACGTTATTAACCAAAAGTATAAAACATAAAAAAATCCTTACCAGAGAGAGAAAACTAATCGTGCTCGGCACCCTCCTCCCACCCTGTGGTGCAACAGATGTCCCTTTCTCCAAAAATGTACTCAATGGGACTGTAACGTTGCTACCACTCACCAGTTGACCTGCTGTGAGGAAAAATCAAGTTAGTACATTTCAAACAGGAAAAAGGTCATTTTAAGCTCAACGTGATTAACCAAAATTCCAAAAGTATAAAACATAAAAAAATCCTTACCAGAGAGAGAAAACTAATCGTGCTCGGCACCCTCCTCCCACCCTGTGGTGCAACAGATGTCCCTTTCTCCAAAAATGTACTCAATGGGACTGTAACGTTGCTACCACTCACCAGTTGACCTGCTGTGAGGAAAAATCAAGTTAGTACATTTCAAACAGGAGAAAGGTCATTTTAAACTCAACGTGATTAACCAAAAGTATAAAACATAAAAAAATCCTTACCAGAGAGAGAAAACTAATGGTGCTCGGCACCCTCCTGCCACCCTGTGGTGCAACAGATGTCCCTTTCTCCAAAAATGTACTCAATGGGACTGTAACGTTGCTACCACTCACCAGTTGACCTGCTGTGAGGAAAATCAAGTTAGTACATTTCAAACAGGAAAAAGGTCATTTTAAACTCAACGTGATTAACCAAAATTCCAAAAGTATTAAACATAAAAAAATCCTTACCAGAGAGAGAAAACTAATCGTGCTCGGCACCCTCCTCCCACCCTGTGGTGCAACAGATGTCCCTTTTTCCAAAAATGTACTCAATGGGACTGTAACGTTGCTACCACTCACCAGTTGACCTGCTGTGAGGAAAAATCAAGTTAGTACATTTCAAACAGGAAAAAGGTCATTTTAAACTCAACGTGATTAACCAAAATTCCAAAAGTATAAAACATAAAAAAACCTTACCAGAGAGAGAAAACTAATCGTGCTCGGCACCCTCCTCCCACCCTGTGGTGCAACAGATGTCCCTTTCTCCAAAAATGTACTCAATGGGACTGTAACGTTGCTACCACTCACCAGTTGACCTGCTGTGAGGAAAAATCAAGTTAGTACATTTCAAACAGGAAAAAGGTCAGTTTAAACTCAACGTGATTAACCAAAATTCCAAAAGTATAAAACATAAAAAAATCCTTACCAGTGAGAGAAAACTAATCGTGCTCGGCACCCTCCTCCCACCCTGTGGTGCAACAGATGTCCCTTTCTAAAAAATGTACTCAATGGGACTGTAACGTTGCTACCACTCACCAGTTGACCTGCTGTGAGGAAAAATCAAGTTAGTACATTTCAAACAGGAAAAAGGTCATTTTAAACTCAACGTGATTAACCAAAATTCCAAAAGTATTAAACATAAAAAAATCCTTACCAGAGAGAGAAAACTAATCGTGCTCGGCACCCTCCTCCCACCCTGTGGTGCAACAGATGTCCCATTCTCCAAAAATGTACTCAAT
Source organism: Schistocerca piceifrons (assembly GCF_021461385.2). Lineage (NCBI taxonomy): Eukaryota > Metazoa > Arthropoda > Insecta > Orthoptera > Acrididae > Schistocerca > Schistocerca piceifrons. The sequence goes on from NC_060145.1 coordinate 7,795,631, forward strand.
GGGACTGTAACGTTGCTACCACTCACCAGTTGACCTGCTGTGAGGAAAAATCAAGTTAGTACATTTCAAACAGGAAAAAGGTCATTTTAAACTCAACGTGATTTTCCAAAAGTATAAAACATACAAAAATCCTTACCAGAGAGAGAAAACTAATCGTTCTCGGCACCCTCCTCCCACCCTGAGGTGCAACAGATGTCCCTTTCTCCAAAAATGTACTCAATGGGACTGTAACGTTGCTACCACTCACCAGTTGACCTGCTGTGAGGAAAAATCAAGTTAGTACATTTCAAACAGGAAAAAGGTCATTTTAAACTCAACGTGATTAACCAAAATTCCAAAAGCATAAAACATAAAAAAATCCTTACCAGAGAGAGAGAACTAATCGTGCTCGGCACCCTCCTCCCACCCTGTGGTGCAACAGATGTCCCTTTCTCCAAAAATGTACTCAATGGGACTGTAACGTTGCTACCACTCACCAGTTGACCTGCTGTGAGGAAAAATCAAGTTACTACATTTCAAACAGGAAAAAGGTCATTTTAAACTCAACGTGATTAACCAAAAGTATAAAACATAAAAAAATCCTTACCAGAGAGAGAAAACTAATCGTGCTCGGCACCCTCCTGCCACCCTGTGGTGCAACAGATGTCCCTTTCTCCAAAAATGTACTCAATGGGACTGTAACGTTGCTACCACTCAGCAGTTGACCTGCTGTAAAGAAAAATCAAGTTAGTACATTTCAAACAGGAAAAAGGTCATTTTAAACTCAACGTGATTAACCAAAATTCCAAAAGTATAAAACATAAAAAAATCCTTACCAGAGAGAGAAAACTAATCGTGCTCGGCACCCTCCTGCCACCCTGTGGTGCAACAGATGTCCCTTTCTCCAAAAATGTACTCAATCGGACTGTAACGTTGCTACCACTCACCAGTTGACCTGCTGTGAGGAAAAATCAAGTTAGCACATTTCAAACAGGAAAAAGGTCATTTTAAACTCAACGTGATTAACCAAAAGTATAAAACATAAAAAAAATCCTTACCAGAGAGAGAAAACTAATCGTGCTCGGCACCCGCCTCCCACCCTGTGGTGCAACAGATGTCCCTTCCTCCAAAAATGTACTCAATGGGACTGTAACGTTGCTACCACTCACCAGTTGACCTGCTGTGAGGAAAAATCAAGTTAGTACATTTCAAACAGGAAAAAGGTCATTTTAAACTCAACGTGATTAACCAAAAGTATAAAACATAAAAAAATCCTTACCAGAGAGAGAAAACTAATCGTGCTCGGCACCCTCCTGCCACCCTGTGGTGCAACAGATGTCCCTTTCTCCAAAAATGTACTCAATGGGACTGTAACGTTGCTACCACTCACAGGTTGACCTGCTGTAAAGAAAAATCAAGTTAGTACATTTCAAACAGGAAAAAGGTCATTTTAAACTCAACGTGATTAACCAAAAGTATAAAACATAAAAAAATCCTTACCAGAGAGAGAAAACTAATCGTGCTCGGCACCCTCCTGCCACCCTGTGGTGCAACAGATGTCCCTTTCTCCAAAAATGTACTCAATGGGACTGTAACGTTGCTACCACTCACCAGTTGACCTGCTGTGAGGAAAAATCAACTTACTACATTTCAAACAGGAAAAAGGTCATTTTAAACTCAACGTGATTAACCAAAAGTATAAAACATAAAAAAATCCTTACCAGAGAGAGAAAACTAATCGTGCTCAGCACCCTCCTGCCACCCTGTGGTGCAACAGATGTCCCTTTCTCCAAAAATGTACTCAATGGGACTGTAACGTTGCTACCACTCACCAGTTGACCTGCTGTGAGGAAAAATCAAGTTAGTACATTTCAAACAGGAAAAAGGTCATTTTAAACTCAACGTGATTAACCAAAATTCCAAAAGTATAAAACATAAAAAAATCCTTACCAGAGAGAGAAAACTGATCGTGCTCGGCACCCTCCTCCCACCCTGTGGTGCAACAGATGTCCCTTTCTCCAAAAATGTACTCAATGGGACTGTAACGTTGCTACCACTCACCAGTTGACCTGCTGTAAAGAAAAATCAAGTTAGTACATTTCAAACAGGAAAAAGGTCATTTTAAACTCAACGTGATTAACCAAAAGTATAAAACATAAAAAAAATCCTTACCAGAGAGAGAAAACTAATCGTGCTCGGCACCCTCCTGCCACCCTGTGGTGCAACAGATGTCCCTTTCTCCAAAAATGTACTCAATGGGACTGTAACGTTGCTACCACTCACCAGTTGACCTGCTGTGAGGAAAAATCAAGTTACTACATTTCAAACAGGAAAAAGGTCATTTTAAACTCAACGTGATTAACCAAAAGTATAAAACATAAAAAAATCCTTACCAGAGAGAGAAAACTAATCGTGCTCGGCACCCTCCTCCCACCCTGTGGTGCAACAGATGTCCCTTTCTCCAAAAATGTACTCAATGGGACTGTAACGTTGCTACCACTCACCAGTTGACCTGCTGTGAGGAAAAATCAATTTAGTACATTTCAAACAGGAAAAAGGTCATTTTAAACTCAACGTGATTAACCAAATTCCAAATGTATAAAACATAAAAAAATCCTTACCAGAGAGAGAAAACTAATCGTGCTCGGCACCCTCCTGCCACCCTGTGGTGCAACAGATGTCCCTTTCTCCAAAAATGTACTGAATGGGACTGTAACGTTGCTACCACTCACCAGTTGACCTGCTGTGAGGAAAAATCAAGTTAGCACATTTCAAACAGGAAAAAGGTCATTTTAAACTCAACGTGATTAACCAAAAGTATAAAACATAAAAAAAATCCTTACCAGAGAGAGAAAACTAATCGTGCTCGGCACCCGCCTCCCACCCTGTGGTGCAACAGATGTCCCTTCCTCCAAAAATGTACTCAATGGGACTGTAACGTTGCTACCACTCACCAGTTGACCTGCTGTGAGGAAAAATCAAGTTAGTACATTTCAAACAGGAAAAAGGTCATTTTAAACTCAACGTGATTAACCAAAATTCCAAAAGTATAAAACATAAAAAAATCCTTACCAGATTAGATTAGATTAGATTAGATTAGATTTACTTTCATTCCAATTGATCCGTAGTGAGGAGGTCCTCCAGGATGTGGAACATGTCAGAAAAACAACAATACATGACAAATATTTAAACTAAAACAAATAAGCTAATGTACCATTCCACAGGTCCCAAGTGGAATGATCGTCATTTTTTAATGAACACTAAGAGTCATTTTACAAATACTATTGCACTGAATTTAAAATAAAAAAGTTTTATATTTATTTATAAGGTAAGAAACATGTAATACAACTACTGTAATACTTATTTACAATGAACACATTACTGCACTGAAATGGTGCAGAAGTTAGATTATACTTACACACACACACACACACACACACACACACACACACACACACACACACAAATTTTCAGTGAACACATTACTGCACTGAAATTGTGCAGAAGTTATGTTGTACTTATATACAAATCAGTTGGTTTTCCTCAGAAAATCATCAATGGAGTAGAAGGAGTTGGCCACCAATAAATCCTTTAGGCTTCTCTTAAACTGAATTTCATTGGTTGTTAAGCTTTTTATGGCTGCTGGCAAGTTATTGAAAATGTGTGTTCCTGAATAATGCACACCTTTTTGTACAAGACTAAGTGACTTTAAATCCTTGTGAAGATTATTCTTATTTCTAGTATTGATTCCATGAATTGAGCTGTTGGTTTGAAAAAGTGATATATTTTTAATGACAAATTTCATTAAGGAATAAATATATTGGGAAGCTGTAGTTAGTATCCCTAGTTCCCTAAACAGGCTTCTGCAGGATGTTCTTGAGTTCACACCACATATAATTCTTACTGCACGTTTTTGTGCCCGGAAAACTTTAGCTTGGCTTGATGAATTACCCCAGAAAATAATCCCATATGACATTATGGAATGAAAGTAAGCATAGTATGCCAGCTTTTTCATTTTTATATCCCCTATGTCTGACAAAATTCGCATTGCAAACAGAGATTTGTTAAGACGCTTCAGCAGTTCTGTGGTGTGCTCCTCCCAGTTGAATTTATTATCAAGCTGTAATCCCAAGAATTTAACACCGTCCACTTCTTCTATCTTCTTGTCATCATATGTTAGACATATACTCTTGGGACACCCCTTACAAGTTCTGAACTGCATGTAGTGTGTTTTTTCAAAGTTTAGTGACAAAGAATTGGCTAGGAACCAGTGATTAATGTCTACAAATATTTTATTGGCTGATCTTTCTAAGACTACACTTGATTTGCTATTTATTGCAATGTTTGTATCATCAGCAAACAAAACAAACTTGGCATCTGGTAATGTTACTGATGAAAGGTCATTGATATACACAAGAAAAAGTAAGGGCCCCAAAATGGAACCTTGTGGGACCCCACATGTAATTAGTTCCCAGTTGGATGATGCCTGATAGCTTGATACATGTCTCTTTCCTAATAACACCCTTTGTTTCCTGCCAGAGATATAAGATTTGAACCATTTTGCAGCATTTCCTGTTACACTATAATATTCTAGTTTACTTAAAAGGATATTGTGATTTACACAGTCAAATGCCTTTGACAGATCACAAAATATACCAGTTGCCTGCAATTTTTTGTCTAATGAATTAAGTACATTTTCACTGTAAGTGTAGATAGCCTTCTCAATATCAGAACCTTTTAGAAATCCAAACTGTGACTTTGACAGTATGTTATTTGAGATAAGATGGTTATAAAGACGACTGTACATTACTTTTTCGAAAATTTTTGAGAATGCTGGCAACAGTGAAATTGGACGGAAATTTGATGCTATTTCTTTATCTCCCTTCTTAAACAGTGGCTTAACTTCAGCATATTTCAGCCATTCTGGAAATATTCCACTGATAAACGACTGGTTACACAGATAGCTTAATATGTTACTTAGCTCAGAATCACATTCTTTAATTAACTTTGTTGATATTTCATCATACCCACTAGATGTTTTTGATTTTAAAGATTTTATGATGGACATTATTTCTGTTGGGGTAGTGAGGGTCAAATTCATATTATGGAAGTTACTTGAAATGTCTGGTCTAAGGTAATCCATAGCAGCATCTACCGAACCTGACAACCCCATCTTTTCAGTAACAGTTATAAAATGTTTGTTAAAAAGTTCTGCAACACTATACACATCTGTCACCAATGCATCATTTACTCTTAATGCTATTTGTTCCTCTTCATGTCTGGTTCTACCGGTCTCCTCCTTCACTATATCCCATATTGTCTTTATTTTGTTATCTGATATGACTATCTTTTCCTTGTAATATATTTGCTTTGACATCCGTATTACAGTCTTTAATATTTTGCAGTATTTCTTATAGTGTGCTATAGCATCAACATTGGAAATGTTTCGGATTGACAGATACAGTTTTCTTTTTGTTTTACAAGATACCCCTATTCCTCGAGTAATCCATGGCTTCTTTGTAGACTTTGCTCTAACCTTGGTAAGTTTTGGGGGAAAGCAGTGTTCAAATAAGGTAAGCACTTTATTAGCAAAAATGTTATATTTTTCATTCATGCCATGAGCACTGTAAACATCAGTCCAGTGAATGTCTCTGAGGAGTGTCCTAAAATAATCAATTTTTGGCTTACTGATTACCCTCTTGAGCTCAGATTTAACAGATTTTATATCCTGTTCAGTATTAACATTTAACAGAAGGAACTGCATGTCATGGTCTGAGAGGCCATTGACTATTGGTTTTGTAATATAATTTTGTTCATTTGACTTTTCTATAAAGATATTATCAATGGCTGTTTGTGAGCAAGTGGTTATCCTAGTGGGGAACTTTACTGTGGGAATTAAGTTGAATGATAGTGTTACTAACTCAAATAGGTTCTTATTGGGAGAGTCTTTAAGGAAATCTACATTGAAATCACCAGCAACCACTATTTCTTTGTTTTTGGTTGTTAAATGGGCCAGTACAGCTTCAAGGTGGTTTACAAACAGATTAAAGTTACCTGCAGGTGCTCGATATACACTTAATATTATGAAAGATTTTTTGTGAAAATCTAATTCTGTTGCACATGCTTCCATATGCTGTTCTAGGCAAAATTTATGAATGTCTATGTTCTTAAATTTATGACAGTTCCTGATGAATGTGGCAACTCCTCCTTTCTCCATTTCTGATCTACAATAGTGAGATGCTAACCTAAACCCTGTAACACTTAAAAGTTCTATACCAGTGGTCACATGATGTTCAGAGAGGCAGATTATGTCAGCTGGGTTTGAAGACTCTAATTCATCTATGCAGATAGTTAATTCATTAATTTTATTTCTCAGTCCTCGAATATTTTGATGCAATAAAGATAGCTGACATTTCACATTGACTGACTTAAAATTGGATGGAGTTAAAATATCTGCTGACAGTTGAAAATTCTTAACCAATGGCTGTTTATGTTGATGTAATAAGCTGGAATTATGTTTTTTGATTTCTTTCTCAAACTGAAGGTTTGTCTCAGTTCTAACCTCTCTTAAAATTTGTTTTCTTTCTGTCCTCCCTACCCTAAAAAAGGGTCTTTTCTGAATCCTATAACCACTGGTATTTTACCACTCATGACAGTGCCTCCCCCCTTTAACTTTCCTGCTATTTCCCCAGCCAATTTACCCTTCCCCTTCCTGTTGAGGTGAAGGCCATGCCTAGTATAATCCCACCTACTGACAGAATCAACATGAACCACACCAATGTGTGACCCCGCACCCGACATGAGCAGCCGTTCCAGCTCCAAATTAACTCTCTTGACAGAAGAGTTCAAATGAGGTCGGTCATGGCGCCCAAGAACAGATACAAACTCAACACTGGTATGCCTCGATGCTGATGCAATCTTCGCCAGGTCACACTCTATGCTGTACCCAGGATCTCTGTCAATACTGTTACCTGCCCCACCCACTATAACCACGGTGTCTTCCTTAGTGAAATCTTTGCAAAGTGATCCTAAATCCTCTGTCACCTGCTCCAGACCAGCACTAGGTTTAAAAAAATTGGTGACCTGGTATTCTGATCCTAGTTCATCCTGCAAGAGTTGGCCAACACCTCTTCCATGGGAACTACCTAACAACAACACTTTCTTTCTCTTTACTGATTTCCCTACATTCTTACTTTTCAATTTGCTGCTGAAAGTTTGTTGTGCCCTGTCTACACCTGTAACTGCTTGAGGCTCACCAGCTTCTAACTGAAGCAACAGGTCAAATCTATTTTCCACATTCACCATAAAGCTGTCAGACAAAGTTCTAGGCCTGTTCCTCCTGTTGCCTGTTGCCACTTCCCACCTCTCTTTACCCTTCTCCCTCCTTAACCTGTCAAGATCTCCCCTGGCCTTGTCTAACTCAGCCTGAAGGGCAGCAATTTTCCCCTCCTGTTCCAGTATCTTCCTATCTCTACTACAAATCCTACAAAACCACTGATGAGTCTCATTTACTTCCCCTATTCCCACGCCACTACAGTCACCCACATGGAAAAAACTACAGCACCCATCACACCAAAGCCCCGACCTAACAATTCTACGGCAAGTCAAGCACTTTTCACTCATGATAAACGTAATAATTTATTAAGAATAAGTCAGTTAAATTACAGATAAACACGAAAATATGGTTACACAAATTTGGCCTATACGCAACTGTGTGTAAACAAAAACAAAAGTGCAAAGTTTCTGAAACAACAAGTTAAACTTTACGCTACTTTCCGGAAATGCTAGTTAAATAATGAAGAGGTACGCTAAGTTAAATTGCTGGAGAGAGCAAGGAACAACTAAACGAAATTCTATAGATTTGCTGCAGCAGAACGTAAACAGAAAATACGACTGTACGGTCTTTTCGCGTTTTCTGCTATATTACGTAATGAGAAATGAAACCTTTAATGGTACACTTAAACGGCACACTAATACACTTATTTACCACGTAATCAGTACTAATCTATGTGTTTTATAATCTAAAATAACTTATCTTTACGAGAACACCAAACCTCGCGCTAGTCGCTTGGCTGCAGGGCTGTGTGAGCTGAGAGAGAAAACTAATCGTGCTCGGCACCCTCCTCCCACCCTGTGGTGCAACAGATGTCCCTTTCTCCAAAAATGTACTCAATGGGACAGTAACGTTGCTATTACTCACCAGTTGACCTGCTGTGAGGAAAAATCAAGTTAGTACATTTCAAACAGGAAAAAGGTCATTTTAAACTCAACGTGATTAACCAAAATTCCAAAAGTATAAAACATAAAAAAATCCTTACCAGAGAGAGAAAAGTAATCGTGCTCGGCACCCTCCTGCCACCCTGTGGTGCAACAGATGTCCCTTTCTCCAAAAATGTACTCAATGGGACTGTAACGTTGCTACCACTCACCAGTTGACCTGCTGTGAGGAAAAATCAAGTTACTACATTTCAAACAAGAAAAAGGTCATTTTAAACTCAACGTGATTAACCAAAAGTATAAAACATAAAAAAATCCTTACCAGAGAGAGAAAACTAATCGTGCTCGGCACCCTCCTGCCACCCTGTGGTGCAACAGATGTCCCTTTCTCCAAAAATGTACTCAATGGGACTGTAACTTTGCTACCACTCACCAGTTGACCTGCTGTAAAGAAAAATCAAGTTAGTACATTTCAAACAGGAAAAAGGTCATTTTAAACTCAACGTGATTAACCAAAATTCCAAAAGTATAAAACATAAAAAAATCCTTACCAGAGAGAGAAAACTAATCGTGCTCGGCACCCTCCTGCCACCCTGTGGTGCAACAGATGTCCCTTTCTCCAAAAATGTACTCAATGGGACTGTAACGTTGCTACCACTCACCAGTTGACCTGCTGTGAGGAAAAATCAAGTTACTACATTTCAAACAGGAAAAAGGTCATTTTAAACTCAACGTGATTAACCAAAAGTATAAAACATAAAAAAATCCTTACCAGAGAGAGAAAACTAATCGTGCTCGGCACCCTCCTGCCACCCTGTGGTGCAACAGATGTCCCTTTCTCCAAAAATGTACTCAATGGGACTGTAACGTTGCTACCACTCACCAGTTGACCTCCTGTAAAGAAAAATCAAGTTAGTACATTTCAAACAGGAAAAAGGTCATTTTAAACTCAACGTGATTAACCAAAATTCCAAAAGTATAAAACATAAAAAAATCCTTACCAGAGAGAGAAAACTAATCGTGCTCGGCACCCTCCTGCCACCCTGTGGTGCAACAGATGTCCCTTTCTCCAAAAATGTACTCAATGGGACTGTAACGCTGCTACCACTCACCAGTTGACCTGCTGTGAGGAAAAATCAAGTTACTACATTTCAAACAGGAAAAAGGTCATTTTAAACTCAACGTGATTAACCAAAAGTATAAAACATAAAAAAATCCTTACCAGAGAGAGAAAACTAATCGTGCTCGGCACCCTCCTGCCACCCTGTGGTGCAACAGATGTCCCTTTCTCCAAAAATGTACTCAATGGGACTGTAACGTTGCTACCACTCACCAGTTGACCTGCTGTGAGGAAAAATCAAGTTAGTACATTTCAAACAGGAAAAAGGTCATTTTAAACTCAACGTGATTAACCAAAATTCCAAAAGTATAAAACATAAAAAAATCCTTACCAGAGAGAGAAAACTAATCGTGCTCGGCACCCTCCTCCCACCCTGTGGTGCAACAGATGTCCCTTTCTCCAAAAATGTACTCAATGGGACTGTAACGTTGCTACCACTCACCAGTTGACCTGCTGTAAAGAAAAATCAAGTTAGTACATTTCAAACAGGAAAAAGGTCATTTTAAACTCAACGTGATTAACCAAAAGTATAAAACATAAAAAAAATCCTTACCAGAGAGAGAAAACTAATCGTGCTCGGCACCCTCCTGCCACCCTGTGGTGCAACAGATGTCCCTTTCTCCAAAAATGTACTCAATGGGACTGTAACGTTGCTACCACTCACCAGTTGACTTGCTGTGAGGAAAAATCAAGTTACTACATTTCAAACAGGAAAAAGGTCATTTTAAACTCAACGTGATTAACCAAAAGTATAAAACATAAAAAAACTCTTACCAGAGAGAGAAAACTAATCGTGCTCGGCACCCTCCTCCCACCCTGTGGTGCAACAGATGTCCCTTTCTCCAAAAATGTACTCAATGGGACTGTAACGTTGCTACCACTCACCAGTTGACCTGCTGTGAGGAAAAATCAAGTTAGTACATTTCAAACAGGAAAAAGGTCATTTTAAACTCAACGTGATTAACCAAATTCCAAAAGTATAAAACATAAAAAAATCCTTACCAGAGAGAGAAAACTAATCGTGCTCGGCACCCTCCTGCCACCCTGTGGTGCAACAGATGTCCCTTTCTCCAAAAATGTACTCAATGGGACTGTAACGTTGCTACCACTCACCAGTTGACCTGCTGTGAGGAAAAATCAAGTTACTACATTTCAAACAGGAAAAAGGTCATTTTAAACTCAACGTGATTAACCAAAATTCCAAAAGTATAAAACATAAAAAAATCCTTACCAGAGAGAGAAAACTAATCGTGCTCGGCACCCTCCTACCGCCCTGTGGTGCAACAGATGTCCCTTTCTCCAAAAATGTACTCAATGGGACAGTAACGTTGCTATTACTCACCAGTTGACCTGCTGTGAGGAAAAATCAAGTTAGTACATTTCAAACAGGAAAAAGGTCATTTTAAACTCAACGTGATTAACCAAAATTCCAAAAGTATAAAACATAAAAAAATCCTTACCAGAGAGAGAAAAGTAATCGTGCTCGGCACCCTCCTGCCACCCTGTGGTGCAACAGATGTCCCTTTCTCCAAAAATGTACTCAATGGGACTGTAACGTTGCTACCACTCACCAGTTGACCTGCTGTGAGGAAAAATCAAGTTACTACATTTCAAACAGGAAAAAGGTCATTTTAAACTCAACGTGATTAACCAAAAGTATAAAACATAAAAAAATCCTTACCAGAGAGAGAAAACTAATCGTGCTCGGCACCCTCCTGCCACCCTGTGGTGCAACAGATGTCCCTTTCTCCAAAAATGTACTCAATGGGACTGTAACGTTGCTACCACTCACCAGTTGACCTGCTGTAAAGAAAAATCAAGTTAGTACATTTCAAACAGGAAAAAGGTCATTTTAAACTCAACGTGATTAACCAAAAGTATAAAACATAAAAATATCCTTACCAGAGAGAGAAAACTAAGAGTGCTCGGCACCCTCCTGCCACCCTGTGGTGCAACAGATGTCCCTTTCTCCAAAAATGTACTCAATGGGACTGTAACGTTGCCACCACTCACCAGTTGACCTGCTGTGAGGAAAAATCAAGTTACTACATTTCAAACAGGAAAAAGGTCATTTTAAACTCAACGTGATTAACCAAAAGTATAAAACATAAAAAAATCCTTACCAGAGAGAGAAAACTAATCGTGCTCGGCACCCTCCTGCCACCCTGTGGTGCAACAGATGTCCCTTTCTCCAAAAATGTACTCAATGGGACTGTAACGTTGCTACCACTCACCAGTTGACCTGCTGTAAAGAAAAATCAAGTTAGTACATTTCAAACAGGAAAAAGGTCATTTTAAACTCAACGTGATTAACCAAAAGTATAAAACATAAAAAAATCCTTACCAGAGAGAGAAAACTAATCGTGCTCGGCACCCTCCTGCCACCCTGTGGTGCAACAGATGTCCCTTTCTCCAAAAATGTACTCAATGGGACTGTAACGTTGCTACCACTCACCAGTTGACCTGCTGTGAGGAAAAATCAAGTTACTACATTTCAAACAGGAAAAAGGTCATTTTAAACTCAACGTGATTAACCAAAAGTATAAAACATAAAAAAATCCTTACCAGAGAGAGAAAACTAATCGTGCTCGGCACCCTCCTGCCACCCTGTGGTGCAACAGATGTCCCTTTCTCCAAAAATGTACTCAATGGGACTGTAACGTTGCTACCACTCACCAGTTGACCTGCTGTAAAGAAAAATCAAGTTAGTACATTTCAAACAGGAAAAAGGTCATTTTAAACTCAACGTGATTAACCAAAAGTATAAAACATAAAAAAATCCTTACCAGAGAGAGAAAACTAATCGTGCTCGGCACCCTCCTGCCACCCTGTGGTGCAACAGATGTCCCTTTCTCCAAAAATGTACTCAATGGGACTGTAACGTTGCTACCACTCACCAGTTGACCTGCTGTGAGGAAAAATCAAGTTACTACATTTCAAACAGGAAAAAGGTCATTTTAAACTCAACGTGATTAACCAAAAGTATAAAACATAAAAAAATCCTTACCAGAGAGAGAAAACTAATCGTGCTCGGCACCCTCCTGCCACCCTGTGGTGCAACAGATGTCCCTTTCTCCAAAAATGTAATCAATGGGACTGTAACGTTGCTACCACTCACCAGTTGACCTGCTGTGAGGAAAAATCAAGTTAGTACATTTCAAACAGGAAAAAGGTCATTTTAAACTCAACGTGATTAACCAAAATTCCAAAAGTATAAAACATAAAAAAATCCTTACCAGAGAGAGAAAACTAATCGTGCTCGGCACCCTCCTCCCACCCTGTGGTGCAACAGATGTCCCTTTCTCCAAAAATGTACTCAATGGGACTGTAACGTTGCTACCACTCACCAGTTGACCTGCTGTAAAGAAAAATCAAGTTAGTACATTTCAAACAGGAAAAAGGTCATTTTAAACTCAACGTGATTAACCAAAAGTATAAAACATAAAAAAAATCCTTACCAGAGAGAGAAAACTAATCGTGCTCGGCACCCTCCTGCCACCCTATGGTGCAACAGATGTCCCTTTCTCCAAAAATGTACTCAATGGGACTGTAACGTTGCTACCACTCACCAGTTGACCTGCTGTGAGGAAAAATCAAGTTACTACATTTCAAAAAGGAAAAAGGTCATTTTAAACTCAACGTGATTAACCAAAAGTATAAAACATAAAAAAATCCTTACCAGAGAGAGAAAACTAATCGTGCTCGGCACCCTCCTCCCACCCTGTGGTGCAACAGATGTCCCTTTCTCCAAAAATGTACTCAATGGGACTGTAACGTTGCTACCACTCACCAGTTGACCTGCTGTGAGGAAAAATCAAGTTAGTACATTTCAAACAGGAAAGAGGTCATTTTAAACTCAACGTGATTAACCAAATTCCAAAAGTATAAAACATAAAAAAATCCTTACCAGAGAGAGAAAACTAATCGTGCTCGGCACCCTCCTGCCACCCTGTGGTGCAACAGATGTCCCTTTCTCCAAAAATGTACTCAATGGGACTGTAACGTTGCTACCACTCACCAGTTGACCTGCTGTAAGGAAAAATCAAGTTAGTACATTTCAAACAGGAAAAAGGTCATTTTAAACTCAACGTGATTAACCAAAAGTATAAAACATAAAAAAATCCTTACCAGAGAGAGAAAACTAATCGTGCTCGGCACCCTCCTGCCACCCTGTGGTGCAACAGATGTCCCTTTCTCCAAAAATGTACTCAATGGGACTGTAACGTTGTACCACTCACCAGTTGACCTGCTGTGAGGAAAAATCAAGTTAGTACATTTCAAACAGGAAAAAGGTCATTTTAAACTCAACGTGATTAACCAAAATTCCAAAAGTATAAAACATAAAAAAATCCTTACCAGAGAGAGAAAACTAATCGTGCTCGGCACCCTCCTCCCACCCTGTGGTGCAACAGATGTCCCTTTCTCCAAAAATGTACTCAATGGGACTGTAACGTTGCTACCACTCACCAGTTGACCTGCTGTAAAGAAAAATCAAGTTAGTACATTTCAAACAGGAAAAAGGTCATTTTAAACTCAACGTGATTAACCAAAATTCCAAAAGTATAAAACATAAAAAAATCCTTACCAGAGAGAGATAACTAATCGTGCTCGGCACCCTCCTCCCACCCTGTGGTGCAACAGATGTCCCTTTCTCCAAAAATGTACTCAATGGGACGTTGCTACCACTCACCAGTTGACCTGCTGTGAGGAAAAATCAAGTTACTACATTTCAAACAGGAAAAAGGTCATTTTAAACTCAACGTGATTAACCAAAAGTATAAAACATAAAAAAATCCTTACCAGAGAGAGAAAACTAATCGTGCTCGGCACCCTCATGCCACCCTGTGGTGCAACAGATGTCCCTTTCTCCAAAAATGTACTCAATGGGACTGTAACGTTGCTACCACTCACCAGTTGACCTGCTGTGAGGAAAAATCAAGTTACTACATTTCAAACAGGAAAAAGGTCATTTTAAACTCAACGTGATTAACCAAAATTCCAAAAGTATAAAACATAAAAAAATCCTTACCAGAGAGAGAAAACTAATCGTGCTCGGCACCCTCCTGCCACCCTGTGGTGCAACAGATGTCCCTTTCTCCAAAAATGTACTCAATGGGACTGTAACGTTGCTACCACTCACCAGTTGACCTGCTGTGAGGAAAAATCAAGTTACTACATTTCAAACAGGAAAAAGGTCATTTTAAACTCAACGTGATTAACCAAAAGTATAAAACATAAAAAAATCCTTACCAGAGAGAGAAAACTAATCGTGCTCGGCACCCTCCTGCCACCCTGTGGTGCAACAGATGTCCCTTTCTCCAAAAATGTACTCAATGGGACTGTAACGTTGCTACCACTCACCAGTTGACCTGCTGTGAGGAAAAATCAAGTTAGTACATTTCAAACAGGAAAAAGGTCATTTTAAACTCAACGTGATTAACCAAAATTCCAAAAGTATAAAACATAAAAAAATCCTTACCAGAGAGAGAAAACTAATCGTGCTCGGCACCCTCCTGCCACCCTGTGGTGCAACAGATGTCCCTTTCTCCAAAAATGTACTCAATGGGACTGTAACGTTGCTACCACTCACCAGTTGACCTGCTGTGAGGAAAAATCAAGTTAGTACATTTCAAACAGGAAAAAGGTCATTTTAAACTCAACGTGATTAACCAAAATTCCAAAAGTATAAAACATAAAAAAATCCTTACCAGAGAGAGAGAACTAATCGTGCTCGGCACCCTCCTCCCACCCTGTGGTGCAACAGATGTCCTTTTCTCCAAAAATGTACTCAATGGGACTGTAACGTTGCTACCACTCACCAGTTGACCTGCTGTGAGGAAAAATCAAGTTAGCACATTTCAAACTGGAAAAAGGTCATTTTAAACTCAACGTGATTAGCCAAAATTCCAAAAGTATAAAACATAAAAAAATCCTTACCAGAGAGAGAGAACTAATCGTGCTCGGCACCCTCCTCCCACCCTGTGGTGCAACAGATGTCCCTTTCTCCAAAAATGTACTCAATGGGACTGTAACGTTGCTACCACTCACCAGTTGACCTGCTGTGAGGAAAAATCAAGTTAGTACATTTCAAACAGGAAAAAGGTCATTTTAAACTCAACGTGATTAACCAAAATTCCAAAAGTATAAAACATAAAAAAATCCTTACCAGAGAGAGAGAACTAATCGTGCTCGGCACCCTCCTGCCACCCTGTGGTGCAACAGATGTCCCTTTCTCCAAAAATGTACTCAATGGGACTGTAACGTTGCTACCACTCACCAGTTGACCTGCTGTGAGGAAAAATCAAGTTAGTACATTTCAAACAGGAAAAAGGTCATTTTAAACTCAACGTGATTAACCAAAAGTATAAAACATAAAAAAATCCTTACCAGAGAGAGAAAACTAATCGTGCTCGGCACCCTCCTGCCACCCTGTGGTGCAACAGATGTCCCTTTCTCCAAAAATGTACTCAATGGGACTGTAACGTTGCTACCACTCACCAGTTGACCTGCTGTAAAGAAAAATCAAGTTAGTACTTTTCAAACAGTAAAAAAGGTCATTTTAAACTCAACGTGATTAACCAAAATTCCAAAAGTATAAAACATAAAAAAATCCTTACCAGAGAGAGAAAACTAATCGTGCTCGGCACCCTCCTGCCACCCTGTGGTGCAACAGATGTCCCTTTCTCCAAAAATGTACTCAATGGGACTGTAACGTTGCTACCACTCACCAGTTGACCTGCTGTGAGGAAAAATCAAGTTAGTACATTTCAAACAGGAAAAAGGTCATTTTAAACTCAACGTGATTAACCAAAATTCCAAAAGTATAAAACATAAAAAAATCCTTACCAGAGAGAGAGAACTAATCGTGCTCGGCACCCTCCTCCCACCCTGTGGTGCAACAGATGTCCCTTTCTCCAAAAATGTACTCAATGGGACTGTAACGTTGCTACCACTCACCAGTTGACCTGCTGTGAGGAAAAATCAAGTTAGTACATTTCAAACAGGAAAAAGGTCATTTTAAACTCAACGTGATTAACCAAAATTCCAAAAGTATAAAACATAAAAAAATCCTTACCAGAGAGAGAGAACTAATCGTGCTCGGCACCCTCCTCCCACCCTGTGGTGCAACAGATGTCCCTTTCTCCAAAAATGTACTCAATGGGACTGTAACGTTGCTACCACTCACCAGTTGACCTGCTGTGAGGAAAAATCAAGTTAGTACATTTCAAACAGAAAAAAGGTCATTTTAAACTCAACGTGATTAACCAAAATTCCAAAAGTATAAAACATAAAAAAATCCTTACCAGAGAGAGAGAACTAATCGTGCTCGGCACCCTCCTCCCACCCTGTGGTGCAACAGATGTCCCTTTCTCCAAAAATGTACTCAATGGGACTGTAACGTTGCTACCACCCACCAGTTGACCTGCTGTGAGGAAAAATCAAGTTAGCACATTTCAAACAGGAAAAAGGTCATTTTAAACTCAACGTGATTAGCCAAAAGTATAAAACATAAAAAAAATCCTTACCAGAGAGAGAAAACTAATCGTGCTCGGCACCCTCCTCCCACCCTGTGGTGCAACAGATGTCCCTTCCTCCAAAAATGTACTCAATGGGACTGTAACGTTGCTACCACTCACCAGTTGACCTGCTGTGAGGAAAAATCAAGTTAGTACATTTCAAACAGGAAAAAGGTCATTTTAAACTCAACGTGATTAACCAAAAGTCCAAAAGTATAAAACATAAAAAAATCCTTACCAGAGAGAGAAAACTAATCGTGCTCGGCACCCTCCTCCCACCCTGTTGTGCAACAGATGTCCCTTTCTCCAAAAATGTACTCAATGGGACAGTAACGTTGCTATTACTCACCAGTTGACCTGCTGTGAGGAAAAATCAAGTTGGTACGTTTCAAACAGGAAAAAGGTCATTTTAAACTCAACGTGATTAACCAAAATTCCAAAAGTATAAAACATAAAAAAATCCTTACCAGAGAGAGAAAACTAATCGTGCTCGGCACCCTCCTGCCACCCTGTGGTGCAACAGATGTCCCTTTCTCCAAAAATGTACTCAATGGGACTGTAACGTTGCTACCACTCACCAGTTGACCTGCTGTGAGGAAAAATCAAGTTAGTACATTTCAAACAGGAAAAAGGTCATTTTAAACTCAACGTGATTAACCAAAAGTAAAAACATAAAAAAATCCTTACCAGAGAGAGAAAACTAATCGTGCTCGGCACCCTCCTGCCACCCTGTGGTGCAACAGATGTCCCTTCCTCCAAAAATGTACTCAATGGGACTGTAACGTTGCTACCACTCACCAGTTGACCTGCTGTGAGGAAAAATCAAGTTAGTACATTTCAAACAGGAAAAAGGTCATTTTAAACTCAACGTGATTAACCAAAATTCCAAAAGTATAAAACATAAAAAAATCCTTACCAGAGAGAGAAAACTAATCGTGCTCGGCACCCTCCTCCCACCCTGTGGTGCAACAGATGTCCCTTTCTCCAAAAATGTACTCAATGGGACTGTAACGTTGCTACCACTCACCAGTTGACCTGCTGTGAGGAAAAATCAAGTTAGTACATTTCAAACAGGAAAAAGGTCATTTTAAACTCAACGTGATTAACCAAAATTCCAAAAGTATAAAACATAAAAAAATCCTTACCAGAGAGAGAGAACTAATCGTGCTCGGCACCCTCCTGCCACCCTGTGGTGCAACAGATGTCCCTTTCTCCAAAAATGTACTCAATGGGACTGTAACGTTGCTACCACTCACCAGTTGACCTGCTGTGAGGAAAAATCAAGTTACTACATTTCAAACAGGAAAAAGGTCATTTTAAACTCAACGTGATT
This sequence comes from Schistocerca piceifrons, assembly GCF_021461385.2. Taxonomy (NCBI): domain Eukaryota; kingdom Metazoa; phylum Arthropoda; class Insecta; order Orthoptera; family Acrididae; genus Schistocerca; species Schistocerca piceifrons. The sequence goes on from NC_060145.1 coordinate 7,813,797, forward strand.
AACCAAAATTCCAAAAGTATAAAACATAAAAAAATCCTTACCAGAGAGAGAAAACTAATCGTGCTCGGCACCCTCCTCCCACCCTGTGGTGCAACAGATGTCCCTTTCTCCAAAAATGTACTCAATGGGACTGTAACGTTGCTACCACTCACCAGTTGACCTGCTGTGAGGAAAAATCAAGTTAGTACATTTCAAACAGGAAAAAGGTCATTTTAAACTCAACGTGATTAACCAAAATTCCAAAAGTATAAAACATAAAAAAATCCTTACCAGAGAGAGAAAACTAATCGTGCTCGGCACCCTCCTCCCACCCTGTGGTGCAACAGATGTCCCTTTCTCCAAAAATGTACTCAATGGGACAGTAACGTTGCTATTACTCACCAGGTGACCTGCTGTGAGGAAAAATCAAGTTAGTACATTTCAAACAGGAAAAAGGTCATTTTAAACTCAACGTGATTAACCAAAATTCCAAAAGTATAAAACATAAAAAAATCCTTACCAGAGAGAGAAAACTAATCGTGCTCGGCACCCTCCTCCCACCCTGTGGTGCAACAGATGTCCCTTTCTCCAAAAATGTACTCAATGGGACTGTAACGTTGCTACCACTCACCAGTTGACCTGCTGTGAGGAAAAATCAAGTTAGTACATTTCAAACAGGAAAAAGGTCATTTTAAACTCAACGTGATTAACCAAAATTCCAAAAGTATAAAACATAAAAAAATCCTTACCAGAGAGAGAAAACTAATCGTGCTCGGCACCCTCCTGCCACCGTGTGGTGCAACAGATGTCCCTTTCTCCAAAAATGTACTCAATGGGACTGTAACGTTGCTACCACTCACCAGTTGACCTGCTGTGAGGAAAAATCAAGTTAGTACATTTCAAACAGGAAAAAGGTCATTTTAAACTCAACGTGATTAACCAAAATTCCAAAAGTATAAAACATAAAAAAATCCTTACCAGAGAGAGAAAACTAATCGTGCTCGGCACCCTCCTCCCACCCTGTGGTGCAACAGATGTCCCTTTCTCCAAAAATGTACTCAATGGGACAGTAACGTTGCTATTACTCACCAGTTGACCTGCTGTGAGGAAAAATCAAGTTAGTACATTTCAAACAGGAAAAAGGTCATTTTAAACTCAACGTGATTAACCAAAATTCCAAAAGTATAAAACATAAAAAAATCCTTACCAGAGAGAGAAAACTAATCGTGCTCGGCACCCTCCTCCCACCCTGTGGTGCAACAGATGTCCCTTTCTCCAAAAATGTACTCAATGGGACTGTAACATTGCTACCACTCACCAGTTGACCTGCTGTAAAGAAAAATCAAGTTAGTACATTTCAAACAGGAAAAAGGTCATTTTAAACTCAACGTGATTAACCAAAATTCCAAAAGTATAAAACATAAAAAAATCCTTACCAGAGAGAGATAACTAATCGTGCTCGGCACCCTCCTCCCACCCTGTGGTGCAACAGATGTCCCTTTCTCCAAAAATGTACTCAATGGGACGTTGCTACCACTCACCAGTTGACCTGCTGTGAGGAAAAATCAAGTTACTACATTTCAAACAGGAAAAAGGTCATTTTAAACTCAACGTGATTAACCAAAAGTATAAAACATAAAAAAATCCTTACCAGAGAGAGAAAACTAATCGTGCTCGGCACCCTCCTGCCACCCTGTGGTGCAACAGATGTCCCTTTCTCCAAAAATGTACTCAATGGGACAGTAACGTTGCTACCACTCACCAGTTGACCTGCTGTGAGGAAAAATCAAGTTAGTACATTTCAAACAGGAAAAAGGTCATTTTAAACTCAACGTGATTAACCAAAATTCCAAAAGTATAAAACATAAAAAAATCCTTACCAGAGAGAGAAAACTAATCGTGCTCGGCACCCTCCTGCCACCCTGTGGTGCAACAGATGTCCCTTTCTCCAAAAATGTACTCAATGGGACTGTAACGTTGCTACCACTCACCAGTTGACCTGCTGTGAGGAAAAATCAAGTTACTACATTTCAACAGGAAAAAGGTCATTTTAAACTCAACGTGATTAACCAAAAGTATAAAACATAAAAAAATCCTTACCAGAGAGAGAAAACTAATCGTGCTCGGCACCCTCCTGCCACCCTGTGGTGCAACAGATGTCCCTTTCTCCAAAAATGTACTCAATGGGACTGTAACGTTGCTACCACTCACCAGTTGACCTGCTGTAAAGAAAAATCAAGTTAGTACATTTCAAACAGGAAAAAGGTCATTTTAAACTCAACGTGATTAACCAAAATTCCAAAAGTATAAAACATAAAAAAATCCTTACCAGAGAGAGAAAACTAATCGTGCTCGGCACCCTCCTGCCACCCTGTGGTGCAACAGATGTCCCTTTCTCCAAAAATGTACTCAATGGGACTGTAACGTTGCTACCACTCACCAGTTGACCTGCTGTGAGGAAAAATCAAGTTAGTACATTTCAAACAGGAAAAAGGTCATTTTAAACTCAACGTGATTAACCAAAATTCCAAAAGTATAAAACATAAAAAAATCCTTACCAGAGAGAGAGAACTAATCGTGCTCGGCACCCTCCTCCCACCCTGTGGTGCAACAGATGTCCCTTTCTCCAAAAATGTACTCAATGGGACTGTAACGTTCCTACCACTCACCAGTTGACCTGCTGTGAGGAAAAATCAAGTTAGCACATTTCAATCAGGAAAAAGGTCATTTTAAACTCAACGTGATTAGCCAAAATTCCAAAAGTATAAAACATAAAAAAATCCTTACCAGAGAGAGAGAACTAATCGTGCTCGGCACCCTCCTCCCACCCTGTGGTGCAACAGATGTCCCTTTCTCCAAAAATGTACTCAATGGGACTGTAACGTTGCTACCACTCACCAGTTGACCTGCTGTGAGGGAAAATCAAGTTAGTACATTTCAAACAGGAAAAAGGTCATTTTAAACTCAACGTGATTAACCAAAATTCCAAAAGTATAAAACATAAAAAAATCCTTACCAGAGAGAGAGAACTAATCGTGCTCGGCACCCTCCTGCCACCCTGTGGTGCAACAGATGTCCCTTTCTCCAAAAATGTACTCAATGGGACTGTAACGTTGCTACCACTCACCAGTTGACCTGCTGTGAGGAAAAATCAAGTTAGTACATTTCAAACAGGAAAAAGGTCATTTTAAACTCAACGTGATTAACTAAAATTCCAAAAGTATAAAACATAAAAAAATCCTTACCAGAGAGAGAAAACTAATCGTGCTCGGCACCCTCCTGCCACCCTGTGGTGCAACAGATGTCCCTTTCTCCAAAAATGTACTCAATGGGACTGTAACGTTGCTACCACTCACCAGTTGACCTGCTGTAAAGAAAAATCAAGTTAGTACTTTTCAAACAGGAAAAAGGTCATTTTAAACTCAACGTGATTAACCAAAATTCCAAAAGTATAAAACATAAAAAAATCCTTACCAGAGAGAGAAAACTAATCGTGCTCGGCACCCTCCTGCCACCCTGTGGTGCAACAGATGTCCCTTTCTCCAAAAATGTACTCAATGGGACTGTAACGTTGCTACCACTCACCAGTTGACCTGCTGTGAGGAAAAATCAAGTTAGTACATTTCAAACAGGAAAAAGGTCATTTTAAACTCAACGTGATTAACCAAAATTCCAAAAGTATAAAACATAAAAAAATCCTTACCAGAGAGAGAGAACTAATCTTGCTCGGCACCCTCCTCCCACCCTGTGGTGCAACAGATGTCCCTTTCTCCAAAAATGTACTCAATGGGACTGTAACGTTGCTACCACTCACCAGTTGACCTGCTGTGAGGAAAAATCAAGTTAGTACATTTCAAACAGGAAAAAGGTCATTTTAAACTCAACGTGATTAACCAAAATTCCAAAAGTATAAAACATAAAAAAATCCTTACCAGAGAGAGAGAACTAATCGTGCTCGGCACCCTCCTCCCACCCTGTGGTGCAACAGATGTCCCTTTCTCCAAAAATGTACTCAATGGGACTGTAACGTTGCTACCACTCACCAGTTGACCTGCTGTGAGGAAAAATCAAGTTAGTACATTTCAAACAGAAAAAAGGTCATTTTAAACTCAACGTGATTAACCAAAATTCCAAAAGTATAAAACATAAAAAAATCCTTACCAGAGAGAGAGAACTAATCGTGCTCGGCACCCTCCTCCCACCCTGTGGTGCAACAGATGTCCCTTTCTCCAAAAATGTACTCAATGGGACTGTAACGTTGCTACCACCCACCAGTTGACCTGCTGTGAGGAAAAATCAAGTTAGCACATTTCAAACAGGAAAAAGGTCATTTTAAAACTCAACGTGATTAGCCAAAAGTATAAAACATAAAAAAAATCCTTACCAGAGAGAGAAAACTAATCGTGCTCGGCACCCTCCTCCCACCCTGTGGTGCAACAGATGTCCCTTCCTCCAAAAATGTACTCAATGGGACTGTAACGTTGCTACCACTCACCAGTTGACCTGCTGTGAGGAAAAATCAAGTTAGTACATTTCAAACAGGAAAAAGGTCATTTTAAACTCAACGTGATTAACCAAAATTCCAAAAGTATAAAACATAAAAAAATCCTTACCAGAGAGAGAAAACTAATCGTGCTCGGCACCCTCCTCCCACCCTGTTGTGCAACAGATGTCCCTTTCTCCAAAAATGTACTCAATGGGACAGTAACGTTGCTATTACTCACCAGTTGACCTGCTGTGAGGAAAAATCAAGTTGGTACATTTCAAACAGGAAAAAGGTCATTTTAAACTCAACGTGATTAACCAAAATTCCAAAAGTATAAAACATAAAAAAATCCTTACCAGAGAGAGAAAACTAATCGTGCTCGGCACCCTCCTGCCACCCTGTGGTGCAACAGATGTCCCTTTCTCCAAAAATGTACTCAATGGGACTGTAACGTTGCTACCACTCACCAGTTGACCTGCTGTGAGGAAAAATCAAGTTACTACATTTCAAACAGGAAAAAGGTCATTTTAAACTCAACGTGATTAACCAAAAGTAAAAACATAAAAAATTCCTTACCAGAGAGAGAAAACTAATCGTGCTCGGCACCCTCCTGCCACCCTGTGGTGCAACAGATGTCCCTTTCTCCAAAAATGTACTCAATGGGACTGTAACGTTGCTACCACTCACCAGTTGACCTGCTGTGAGGAAAAATCATGTTAGTACATTTCAAACAGGAAAAAGGTCATTTAAACTCAACGTGATTAACCAAAATTCCAAAAGTATAAAACATAAAAAAATCCTTACCAGAGAGAGAAAACTAATGGTGCTCGGCACCCTCCTGCCACCCTGTGGTGCAACAGATGTCCCTTTCTCCAAAAATGTACTCAATGGGACTGTAACGTTGCTACCACTCACCAGTTGACCTGCTGTGAAGAAAAATCAAGTTAGTACATTTCAACAGGAAAAAGGTCATTTTAAACTCAACGTGATTAACCAAAATTCCAAAAGTATAAAACATAAAAAAATCCTTACCAGAGAGAGAAATCTAATCGTGCTCGGCACCCTCCTGCCACCCTGTGGTGCAACAGATGTCCCTTTCTCCAAAAATGTACTCAATGGGACTGTAACGTTGCTACCACTCACCAGTTGACCTGCTGTGAGGAAAAATCAAGTTACTACATTTCAAACAGGGAAAAGGTCATTTTAAACTCAACGTGATTAACCAAAATTCCAAAAGTATAAAACATAAAAAAATCCTTACCAGAGAGAGAAAACTAATCGTGCTCGGCACCCTCCTGCCACCCTGTGGTGCAACAGATGTCCCTTTCTGCAAAAATGTACTCAATGGGACTGTAACGTTGCTACCACTCACCAGTTGACCTGCTGTGAGGAAAAATCAAGTTACTACATTTCAAACAGGAAAAAGGTCATTTTAAACTCAACGTGATTAACCAAAATTCCAAAAGTATAAAACATAAAAAAATCCTTACCAGAGAGAGAAAACTAATCGTGCTCGGCACCCTCCTGCCACCCTGTGGTGCAACAGATGTCCCTTTCTCCAAAAATGTACTCAATGGGACTGTAACGTTGCTACCACTCACCAGTTGACCTGCTGTGAGGAAAAATCAAGTTACTACATTTCAAACAGGAAAAAGGTCATTTTAAACACAACGTGATTAACCAAAATTCCAAAAGTATAAAACATAAAAAAATCCTTACCAGAGAGAGAAAACTAATCGTGCTCGGCACCCTCCTGCCACCCTGTGGTGCAACAGATGTCCCTTTCTCCAAAAATGTACTCAATGGGACTGTAACGTTGCTACCACTCACCAGTTGGCCTGCTGTGAGGAAAAATCAAGTTAGTACATTTCAAACAGAAAAACGTCATTTTAAACTCAACGTGATTAACCAAAATTCCAAAAGTATAAAACATAAAAAAATCCTTACCAGAGAGAGAAAACTAATCGTGCTCGGCACCCTCCTGCCACCCTGTGGTGCAACAGATGTCCCTTTCTCCAAAAATGTACTCAATGGGACCGTAACGTTGCTACCACTCACCAGTTGACCTGCTGTGAGGAAAAATCAAGTTACTACATTTCAAACAGGAAAAAGGTCATTTTAAACTCAACGTGATTAACCAAAATTCCAAAAGTATAAAACATAAAAAAATCCTTACCAGAGAGAGAAAACTAATCGTGCTCGGCACCCTCCTGCCACCCTGTGGTGCAACAGATGTCCCTTTCTCCAAAAATGTACTCAATGGGACTGTAACGTTGCTACCACTCACCAGTTGACCTGCTGTGAGGAAAAATCAAGTTACTACATTTCAAACAGAAAAAAGGTCATTTTAAACTCAACGTGATTAACCAAAATTCCAAAAGTATAAAACATAAAAAAATCCTTACCAGAGAGAGAAAACTAATCGTGCTCGGCACCCTCCTGCCACTCTGTGGTGCAACAGATGTCCCTTTCTCCAAAAATGTACTCAATGGGACTGTAACGTTGCTACCACTCACCAGTTAACCTGCTGTGAGGAAAAATCAAGTTAGTACATTTCAAACAGGAAAAAGGTCATTTTAAACTCAACGTGATTAACCAAAATTCCAAAAGTATAAAACATAAAAAAATCCTTACCAGAGAGAGAAAAGTAATCGTGCTCGGCACCCTCCTGCCACCCTGTGGTGCAACAGATGTCCCTTTCTCCAAAAATGTACTCAATGGGACTGTAACGTTGCTACCACTCACCAGTTGACCTGCTGTGAGGAAAAATCAAGTTACTACATTTCAAACAGGAAAAAGGTCATTTTAAACTCAACGTGATTAACCAAAAGTATAAAACATAAAAAAATCCTTACCAGAGAGAGAAAACTAATCGTGCTCGGCACCCTCCTGCCACCCTGTGGTGCAACAGATGTCCCTTTCTCCAAAAATGTACTCAATGGGACTGTAACGTTGCTACCACTCACCAGTTGACCTGCTGTAAAGAAAAATCAAGTTAGTACATTTCAAACAGGAAAAAGGTCATTTTAAACTCAACGTGATTAACCAAAATTCCAAAAGTATAAAACATAAAAAAATCCTTACCAGAGAGAGAAAACTAATCGTGCTCGGCACCCTCCTGCCACCCTGTGGTGCAACAGATGTCCCTTTCTCCAAAAATGTACTCAATGGGACTGTAACGTTGCTACCACTCACCAGTTGACCTGCTGTAAAGAAAAATCAAGTTAGTACATTTCAAACAGGAAAAAGGTCATTTTAAACTCAACGTGGTTAACCAAAATTCCAAAAGTATAAAACATAAAAAAAATCCTTACCAGAGAGAGAAAACTAATCGTGCTCGGCACCCTCCTGCCACCCTGTGGTGCAACAGATGTCCCTTTCTCCAAAAATGTACTCAATGGGACTGTAACGTTGCTACCACTCACCAGTTGACCTGCTGTAAAGAAAAATCAAGTTAGTACATTTCAAACAGGAAAAAGGTCATTTTAAACTCAACGTGATTAACCAAAATTCCAAAAGTATAAAACATAAAAAAATCCTTACCAGAGAGAGAAAACTAATCGTGCTCGGCACCCTCCTCCCACCCTGTGGTGCAACAGATGTCCCTTTCTCCAAAAATGTACTCAATGGGACTGTAACGTTGCTACCACTCACCAGTTGACCTGCTGTGAGGAAAAATCAAGTTACTACATTTCAAACAGGAAAAAGGTCATTTTAAACTCAACGTGATTAACCAAAAGTATAAAACATAAAAAAATCCTTACCAGAGAGAGAAAACTAATCGTGCTCGGCACCCTCCTGCCACCCTGTGGTGCAACAGATGTCCCTTTCTCCAAAAATGTACTCAATGGGACTGTAACGTTGCTACCACTCAGCAGTTGACCTGCTGTGAGGAAAAATCAAGTTACTACATTTCAAACAGGAAAAAGGTCATTTTAAACTCAACGTGATTAACCAAAAGTATAAAACATAAAAAAATCCTTACCAGAGAGAGAAAACTAATCGTGCTCGGCACCCTCCTGCCACCCTGTGGTGCAACAGATGTCCCTTTCTCCAAAAATGTACTCAATGGGACTGTAACGTTGCTACCACTCACCAGTTGACCTGCTGTGAGGAAAAATCAAGTTAGTACATTTCAAACAGGAAAAAGGTCATTTTAAACTCAACGTGATTAACCAAAATTCCAAAAGTATAAAACATAAAAAAATCCTTACCAGAGAGAGAAAACTAATCGTGCTCGGCACCCTCCTCCCACCCTGTGGTGCAACAGATGTCCATTTCTCCAAAAATGTACTCAATGGGACTGTAACGTGGCTACCACTCACCAGTTGACCTGCTGTAAAGAAAAATCAAGTTAGTACATTTCAAACAGGAAAAAGGTCATTTTAAACTCAACGTGATTAACCAAAATTCCAAAAGTATAAAACATAAAAAAATCCTTACCAGAGAGAGAAAACTAATCGTGCTCAACACCCTCCTCCCACCCTGTGGTGCAACAGATGTCCCTTTCTCCAAAAATGTACTCAATGGGACTGTAACGTTGCTACCACTCACCAGTTGACCTGCTGTAAAGAAAAATCAAGTTAGTACATTTCAAACAGGAAAAAGGTCATTTTAAACTCAACGTGATTAACCAAAATTCCAAAAGTATAAAACATAAAAAAATCCTTACCAGAGAGAGAAAACTAATCGTGCTCGGCACCCTCCTCCCACCCTGTGGTGCAACAGATGTCCCTTTCTCCAAAAATGTACTCAATGGGACTGTAACGTTGCTACCACTCACCAGTTGACCTGCTGTAAAGAAAAATCAAGTTATTACATTTCAAACAGAAAAAAGGTCATTTTAAACTCAACGTGATTAACCAAAATTCCAAAACTATAAAGCATAAAAAAATCCTTACCAGAGAGAGAAAACTAATCGTGCTCGGCACCCTCCTCCCACCCTGTGGTGCAACAGATGTCCCTTTCTCCAAAAATGTACTCAATGGGACTGTAACGTTGCTACCACTCACCAGTTGACCTGCTGTGAGGAAAAATCAAGTTAGTACATTTCAAACAGGAAAAAGGTCATTTTAAACTCAACGTGATTAACCAAAATTCCAAAAGTATAAAACATAAAAAAATCCTTACCAGAGAGAGAAAACTAATCGTGCTCGGCACCCTCCTCCCACCCTGTGGTGCAACAGATGTCCCTTTCTCCAAAAATGTACTCAATGGGACTGTAACGTTGCTACCACTCACCAGTTGACCTGCTGTGAGGAAAAATCAAGTTAGTACATTTCAAACAGGAAAAAGGTCATTTTAAACTCAACGTGATTAACCAAAAGTATAAAACATAAAAAAATCCTTACCAGAGAGAGAAAACTAATCGTGCTCGGCACCCTCCTGCCACCCTGTGGTGCAACAGATGTCCCTTTCTCCAAAAATGTACTCAATGGGACTGTAACGTTGCTACCACTCACCAGTTGACCTGCTGTAAAGAAAAATCAAGTTAGTACATTTCAAACAGGAAAAAGGTCATTTTAAACTCAACGTGATTAACCAAAATTCCAAAAGTATAAAACATAAAAAAATCCTTACCAGAGAGAGAAAACTAATCGTGCTCGGCACCCTCCTGCCACCCTGTGGTGCAACAGATGTCCCTTTCTCCAAAAATGTACTCAATGGGACTGTAACGTTGCTACCACTCACCAGTTGACCTGCTGTGAGGAAAAATCAAGTTACTACATTTCAAACAGGAAAAAGGTCATTTTAAACTCAATGTGATTAACCAAAATTCCAAAAGTATAAAACATAAAAAAATCCTTACCAGAGAGAGAAAACTAATCGTGCTCGGCACCCTCCTCCCACCCTGTGGTGCAACAGATGTCCCTTTCTCCAAAAATGTACTCAATGGGACTGTAACGTTGCTACCACTCACCAGTTGACCTGCTGTGAGGAAAAATCAAGTTACTACATTTCAAACAGGAAAAAGGTCATTTTAAACTCAATGTGATTAACCAAAATTCCAAAAGTATAAAACATAAAAAAATCCTTACCAGAGAGAGAAAACTAATCGTGCTCGGCACCCTCCTCCCACCCTGTGGTGCAACAGATGTCCCTTTCTCCAAAAATGTACTCAATGGGACTGTAACGTTGCTACCACTCACCAGTTGACCTGCTGTGAGGAAAAATCAAGTTAGTACATTTCAAACAGGAAAAAGGTCATTTTAAACTCAACGTGATTAACCAAAATTCCAAAAGTATAAAACATAAAAAAATCCTTACCAGAGAGAGAAAACTAATCGTGCTCGGCACCCTCCTGCCACCCTGTGGTGCAACAGATGTCCCTTTCTCCAAAAATGTACTCAATGGGACTGTAACGTTGCTACCACTCACCAGTTGACCTGCTGTGAGGAAAAATCAAGTTAGTACATTTCAAACAGGAAAAAGGTCATTTTAAACTCAACGTGATTAACCAAAATTCCAAAAGTATAAAACATAAAAAAATCCTTACCAGAGAGAGAAAACTAATCGTGCTCGGCACCCTCCTCCCACCCTGTCGTGCAACAGATGTCCCTTTCTCCAAAAATGTACTCAATGGGACTGTAACGTTGCTACCACTCACCAGTTGACCTGCTGTAAAGAAAAATCAAGTTAGTACATTTCAAACAGGAAAAAGGTCATTTTAAACTCAACGTGATTAACCAAAATTCCAAAAGTATAAAACATAAAAAAATCCTTACCAGAGAGAGAAAACTAATCGTGCTCGGCACCCTCCTCCCACCCTGTGGTGCAACAGATGTCCCTTTCTCCAAAAATGTACTCAATGGGACTGTAACGTTGCTACCACTCACCAGTTGACCTGCTGTGAGGAAAAATCAAGTTACTACATTTCAAACAGGAAAAAGGTCATTTTAAACTCAACGTGATTAACCAAAAGTATAAAACATAAAAAAATCCTTACCAGAGAGAGAAAACTAATCGTGCTCGGCACCCTCCTGCCACCCTGTGGTGCAACAGATGTCCCTTTCTCCAAAAATGTACTCAATGGGACTGTAACGTTGCTACCACTCACCAGTTAACCTGCTGTGAGGAAAAATCAAGTTAGTACATTTCAAACAGGAAAAAGGTCATTTTAAACTCAACGTGATTAACCAAAATTCCAAAAGTATAAAACATAAAAAAAATCCTTACCAGAGAGAGAAAACTAATCGTGCTCGGCACCCTCCTGCCACCCTGTGGTGCAACAGATGTCCCTTTCTCCAAAAATGTACTCAATGGGACTGTAACGTTGCTACCACTCACCAGTTGACCTGCTGTGAGGAAAAATCAAGTTACTACATTTCAAACAGGAAAAAGGTCATTTTAAACTCAACGTGATTAACCAAAAGTATAAAACATAAAAAAATCCTTACCAGAGAGAGAAAACTAATCGTGCTCGGCACCCTCCTCCCACCCTGTGGTGCAACAGATGTCCCTTTCTCCAAAAATGTACTCAATGGGACTGTAACGTTGCTACCACTCACCAGTTGACCTGCTGTGAGGAAAAATCAAGTTAGTACATTTCACACAGGAAAAAGGTCATTTTAAACTCAACGTGATTATCCAAAATTCCAAAAGTATAAAACATAAAAAAATCCTTACCAGAGAGAGAAAACTAATCGTGCTCGGCACCCTCCTGCCACCCTGTGGTGCAACAGATGTCCCTTTCTCCAAAAATGTACTCAATGGGACTGTAACGTTGCTACCACTCACCAGTTGACCTGCTGTGAGGAAAAATCAAGTTACTACATTTCAAACAGGAAAAAGGTCATTTTAAACTCAACGTGATTAACCAAAAGTATAAAACATAAAAAAATCCTTACCAGAGAGAGAAAACTAATCGTGCTCGGCACCCTCCTGCCACCCTGTGGTGCAACAGATGTCCCTTTCTCCAAAAATGTACTCAATGGGACTGTAACGTTGCTACCACTCACCAGTTGACCTGCTGTGAGGAAAAATCAAGTTAGTACATTTCAAACAGGAAAAAGGTCATTTTAAACTCAACGTGATTAACCAAAAGTATAAAACATAAAAAAATCCTTACCAGAGAGAGAAAACTAATCGTGCTCGGCACCCTCCTGCCACCCTGTGGTGCAACAGATGTCCCTTTCTCCAAAAATGTACTCAATGGGACTGTAACGTTGCTACCACTCACCAGTTGACCTGCTGTGAGGAAAAATCAAGTTACTACATTTCAAACAGGAAAAAGGTCATTTTAAACTCAACGTGATTAACCAAAAGTATAAAACATAAAAAAATCCTTACCAGAGAGAGAAAACTAATCGTGCTCGGCACCCTCCTGCCACCCTGTGGTGCAACAGATGTCCCTTTCTCCAAAAATGTACTCAATGGGACTGTAACGTTGCTATAACTCACCAGTTGACCTGCTGTGAGGAAAAATCAAGTTAGTACATTTGAAACAGGAAAAAGGTCATTTTAAACTCAACGTGATTAACCAAAATTCCAACAGTATAAAACATAAAAAAATCCTTACCAGAGAGAGAAAACTAATCGTGCTCGGCACCCTCCTGCCACCCTGTGGTGCAACAGATGTCCCTTTCTCCAAAAATGTACTCAATGGGACTGTAACGTTGCTACCACTCACCAGTTGACCTGCTGTGAGGAAAAATCAAGTTACTACATTTCAAACAGGAAAAAGGTCATTTTAAACTCAACGTGATTAACCAAAAGTATAAAACATAAAAAAATCCCTACCAGAGAGAGAAAACTAATCGTGCTCGGCACCCTCCTGCCACCCTGTGGTGCAACAGATGTCCCTTTCTCCAAAAATGTACTCAATGGGACTGTAACGTTGCTACCACTCACCAGTTGACCTGCTGTGAGGAAAAATCAAGTTAGTACATTTCAAACAGGAAAAAGGTCATTTTAAACTCAACGTGATTAACCAAAAGTATAAAACATAAAAAAATCCTTACCAGAGAGAGAAAACTAATCGTGCTCGGCACCCTCCTGCCACCCTGTGGTGCAACAGATGTCCCTTTCTCCAAAAATGTACTCAATGGGACTGTAACGTTGCTACCACTCACCAGTTGACCTGCTGTGAGGAAAAATCAAGTTACTACATTTCAAACAGGAGAAAGGTCATTTTAAACTCAACGTGATTAACCAAAAGTATAAAACATAAAAAAATCCTTACCAGAGAGAGAAAACTAATCGTGCTCGGCACCCTCCTGCCACCCTGTGGTGCAACAGATGTCCCTTTCTCCAAAAATGTACTCAATGGGACTGTAACGTTGCTACCACTCACCAGTTGACCTGCTGTGAGGAAAAATCAAGTTACTACATTTCAAACAGGAAAAAGGTCATTTTAAACTCAACGTGATTAACCAAAAGTATAAAACATAAAAAAAATCCTTACCAGAGAGAGAAAACTAATCGTGCTCGGCACCCTCCTGCCACCCTGTGGTGCAACAGATGTCCCTTTCTCCAAAAATGTACTCAATGGGACTGTAACGTTGCTACCACTCACCAGTTGACCTGCTGTGAGGAAAAATCAAGTTACTACATTTCAAACAGGAAAAAGGTCATTTTAAACTCAACGTGATTAACCAAAAGTATAAAACATAAAAAAATCCTTACCAGAGAGAGAAAACTAATCGTGCTCGGCACCCTCCTGCCACCCTGTGGTGCAACAGATGTCCCTTTCTCCAAAAATGTACTCAATGGGACTGTAACGTTGCTACCACTCACCAGTTGACCTGCTGTGAGGAAAAATCAAGTTACTACATTTCAAACAGGAAAAAGGTCATTTTAAACTCAACGTGATTAACCAAAAGTATAAAACATAAAAAAATCCTTACCAGAGAGAGAAAACTAATCGTGCTCGGCACCCTCCTGCCACCCTGTGGTGCAACAGATGTCCCTTTCTCCAAAAATGTACTCAATGGGACTGTAACGTTGCTACCACTCACCAGTTGACCTGCTGTGAGGAAAAATCAAGTTACTACATTTCAAACAGGAAAAAGGTCATTTTAAACTCAACGTGATTAACCAAAAGTATAAAACATAAAAAAATCCTTACCAGAGAGAGAAAACTAATCGTGCTCGGCACCCTCCTGCCACCCTGTGGTGCAACAGATGTCCCTTTCTCCAAAAATGTACTCAATGGGACTGTAACGTTGCTACCACTCACCAGTTGACCTGCTGTAAAGAAAAATCAAGTTAGTACATTTCAAACAGGAAAAAGGTCATTTTAAACTCAACGTGATTAACCAAAATTCCAAAAGTATAAAACATAAAAAAATCCTTACCAGAGAGAGAAAACTAATCGTGCTCGGCAGCCTCCTGCCACCCTGTGGTGCAACAGATGTCCCTTTCTCCAAAAATGTACTCAATGGGACTGTAACGTTGCTACCACTCACCAGTTGACCTGCTGTGAGGAAAAATCAAGTTAGTACATTTCAAACAGGAAAAAGGTCATTTTAAACTCAATGTGATTAACCAAAATTCCAAAAATATAAAACATAAAAAAATCCTTACCAGAGAGAGAAAACTAATCGTGCTCGGCACCCTCCTCCCACCCTGTGGTGCAACAGATGTCCCTTTCTCCAAAAATGTACTCAATGGGACTGTAACGTTGCTACCACTCACCAGTTGACCTGCTGTGAGGAAAAATCAAGTTACTACATTTCAAACAGGAAAAAGGTCATTTTAAACTCAACGTGATTAACCAAAAGTATAAAACATAAAAAAATCCTTACCAGAGAGAGAAAACTAATCGTGCTCGGCACCCTCCTGCCACCCTGTGGTGCAACAGATGTCCCTTTCTCCAAAAATGTACTCAATGGGACTGTAACGTTGCTACCACTCACCAGTTGACCTGCTGTGAGGAAAAATCAAGTTAGTACATTTCAAACAGGAAAAAGGTCATTTTATACTCAACGTGATTAACCAAAATTCCAAAAGTATAAAACATAAAAAAATCCTTACCAGAGAGAGAAAACTAATCGTGCTCGGCACCCTCCTGCCACCCTGTGGTGCAACAGATGTCCCTTTCTCCAAAAATGTACTCAATGGGACTGTAACGTTGCTACCACTCACCAGTTGACCTGCTGTGAGGAAAAATCAAGTTACTACATTTCAAACAGGAAAAAGGGCATTTTAAACTCAACGTGATTAACCAAAAGTATAAAACATAAAAAAATCCTTACCAGAGAGAGAAAACTAATCGTGCTCGGCACCCTCCTGCCACCCTGTGGTGCAACAGATGTCCCTTTCTCCAAAAATGTACTCAATGGGACTGTAACGTTGCTACCACTCACCAGTTGACCTGCTGTGAGGAAAAATCAAGTTAGTACATTTCAAACAGGAAAAAGGTCATTTTAAACTCAACGTGATTAACCAAAAGTATAAAACATAAAAAAATCCTTACCAGAGAGAGAAAACTAATCGTGCTCGGCACCCTCCTGCCACCCTGTGGTGCAACAGATGTCCCTTTCTCCAAAAATGTACTCAATGGGACTGTAACGTTGCTACCACTCACCAGTTGACCTGCTGTGAGGAAAAATCAAGTTACTACATTTCAAACAGGAAAAAGGTCATTTTAAACTCAACGTGATTAACCAAAAGTATAAAACATAAAAAAATCCTTACCAGAGAGAGAAAACTAATCGTGCTCGGCACCCTCCTGCCACCCTGTGGTGCAACAGATGTCCCTTTCTCCAAAAATGTACTCAATGGGACTGTAACGTTGCTACCACTCACCAGTTGACCTGCTGTGAGGAAAAATCAAGTTACTACATTTCAAACAGGAAAAAGGTCATTTTAAACTCAACGTGATTAACCAAAAGTATAAAACATAAAAAAATCCTTACCAGAGAGAGAAAACTAATCGTGCTCGGCACCCTCCTGCCACCCTGTGGTGCAACAGATGTCCCTTTCTCCAAAAATGTACTCAATGGGACTGTAACGTTGCTACCACTCACCAGTTGACCTGCTGTGAGGAAAAATCAAGTTACTACATTTCAAACAGGAAAAAGGTCATTTTAAACTCAACGTGATTAACCAAAAGTATAAAACATAAAAAAATCCTTACCAGAGAGAGAAAACTAATCGTGCTCGGCACCCTCCTGCCACCCTGTGGTGCAACAGATGTCCCTTTCTCCAAAAATGTACTCAATGGGACTGTAACGTTGCTACCACTCACCAGTTGACCTGCTGTGAGGAAAAATCAAGTTACTACATTTCAAACAGGAAAAAGGTCATTTTAAACTCAACGTGATTAACCAAAAGTATAAAACATAAAAAAATCCTTACCAGAGAGAGAAAACTAATCGTGCTCGGCACCCTCCTGCCACCCTGTGGTGCAACAGATGTCCCTTTCTCCAAAAATGTACTCAATGGGACTGTAACGTTGCTACCACTCACCAGTTGACCTGCTGTGAGGAAAAATCAAGTTACTACATTTCAAACAGGAAAAAGGTCATTTTAAACTCAACGTGATTAACCAAAAGTATAAAACATAAAAAAATCCTTACCAGAGAGAGAGAACTAATCGTGCTCGGCACCCTCCTGCCACCCTGTGGTGCAACAGATGTCCCTTTCTCCAAAAATGTACTCAATGGGACTGTAACGTTGCTACCACTCACCAGTTGACCTGCTGTGAGGAAAAATCAAGTTACTACATTTCAAACAGGAAAAAGGTCATTTTAAACTCAACGTGATTAACCAAAAGTATAAAACATAAAAAAATCCTTACCAGAGAGAGAAAACTAATCGTGCTCGTCACCCTCCTCCCACCCTGTGGTGCAACAGATGTCCCTTTCTCCAAAAATGTACTCAATGGGACTGTAACGTTGCTACCACTCACCAGTTGACCTGCTGTGAGGAAAAATCAAGTTAGTACATTTCAAACAGGAAAAAGGTCATTTTAAACTCAACGTGATTAACCAAAATTCCAAAAGTATAAAACATAAAAAAATCCTTACCAGAGAGAGAAAACTAATCGTGCTCGGCACCCTCCTGCCACCCTGTGGTGCAACAGATGTCCCTTTCTCCGAAAATGTACTCAATGGGACTGTAACATTGCTACCACTCACCAGTTGACCTGCTGTGAGGAAAAATCAAGTTACTACATTTCAAACAGGAAAAAGGTCATTTTAAACTCAACGTGATTAACCAAAAGTATAAAACATAAAAAAATCCTTACCAGAGAGAGAAAACTATTCGTGCTCGGCACCCTCCTGCCACCCTGTGGTGCAACAGATGTCCCTTTCTCCAAAAATGTACTCAATGGGACTGTAACATTGCTACCACTCACCAGTTGACCTGCTGTGAGGAAAAATCAAGTTAGTAGATTTCAAACAGGAAAAAGGTCATTTTAAACTCAACGTGATTAACCAAAAGTATAAAACATAAAAAAATCCTTACCAGAGAGAGAAAACTAATCGTGCTCGGCACCCTCCTGCCACCCTGTGGTGCAACAGATGTCCCTTTCTCCAAAAATGTACTCAATGGGACTGTAACGTTGCTACCACTCAGCAGTTGACCTGCTGTGAGGAAAAATCAAGTTACTACATTTCAAACAGGAAAAAGGTCATTTTAAACTCAACGTGATTAACCAAAAGTATAAAACATAAAAAAATCCTTACCAGAGAGAGAAAACTAATCGTGCTCGGCACCCTCCTGCCACCCTGTGGTGCAACAGATGTCCCTTTCTCCAAAAATGTACTCAATGGGACTGTAACGTTGCTACCACTCACCAGTTGACCTGCTGTGAGGAAAAATCAAGTTACTACATTTCAAACAGGAAAAAGGTCATTTTAAACTCAACGTGATTAACCAAAAGTATAAAACATAAAAAAATCCTTACCAGAGAGAGAAAACTAATCGTGCTCGGCACCCTCCTGCCACCCTGTGGTGCAACAGATGTCCCTTTCTCCAAAAATGTACTCAATGGGACTGTAAC
Organism: Schistocerca piceifrons; assembly: GCF_021461385.2. Taxonomy (NCBI): domain Eukaryota; kingdom Metazoa; phylum Arthropoda; class Insecta; order Orthoptera; family Acrididae; genus Schistocerca; species Schistocerca piceifrons. The sequence goes on from NC_060145.1 coordinate 7,832,213, forward strand.
GTTGCTACCACTCACCAGTTGACCTGCTGTGAGGAAAAATCAAGTTACTACATTTCAAACAGGAAAAAGGTCATTTTAAACTCAACGTGATTAACCAAAAGTATAAAACATAAAAAAATCCTTACCAGAGAGAGAAAACTAATCGTGCTCGGCACCCTCCTGCCACCCTGTGGTGCAACAGATGTCCCTTTCTCCAAAAATGTACTCAATGGGACTGTAACGCTGCTACCACTCACCAGTTGACCTGCTGTGAGGAAAAATCAAGTTACTACATTTCAAACAGGAAAAAGGTCATTTTAAACTCAACGTGATTAACCAAAAGTATAAAACATAAAAAAATCCTTACCAGAGAGAAAAACTAATCGAGCTTGGCACCCTCCTGCCACCCTGTGGTGCAACAGATGTCCCTCTCTCCAAAAATGTACTCAATGGGACTGTAACGTTGCTACCACTCACCAGTTGACCTGCTGTAAAGAAAAATCAAGTTAGTACATTTCAAAACAGGAAAAAGGTCATTTTAAACTCAACGTGATTAACCAAAATTCCAAAAGTATAAAACATAAAAAAATCCTTACCAGAGAGAGAAAACTAATCGTGCTCGGCACCCTCCTGCCACCCTGTGGTGCAACAGATGTCCCTTTCTCCAAAAATGTACTCAATGGGACTGTAACATTGCTACCACTCACCAGTTGACCTGCTGTGAGGAAAAATCAAGTTACTACATTTCAAACAGGAAAAAGGTCATTTTAAACTCAACGTGATTAACCAAAAGATTAAAACATAAAAAAATCCTTACCAGAGAGAAAAACTAATCGTGCTCGGCACCCTCCTGCCACCCTGTGGTGCAACAGATGTCCCTTTCTCCAAAAATGTACTCAATGGGACTGTAACGTTGCTACCACTCACCAGTTGACCTGCTGTAAAGAAAAATCAAGTTAGTACATTTCAAACAGGAAAAAGGTCATTTTAAACTCAACGTGATTAACCAAAATTCCAAAAGTATAAAACATAAAAAAATCCTTACCAGAGAGAGAAAACTAATCGTGCTCGGCACCCTCCTCCCACCCTGTGGTGCAACAGATGTCCCTTTCTCCAAAAATGTACTCAATGGGACTGTAACGTTGCTACCACTCACCAGTTGACCTGCTGTGAGGAAAAATCAAGTTACTACATTTCAAACAGGAAAAAGGTCATTTTAAACTCAACGTGATTAACCAAAAGTATAAAACATAAAAAAATCCTTACCAGAGAGAAAAACTAATCGTGCTCGGCACCCTCCTGCCACCCTGTGGTGCAACAGATGTCCCTTTCTCCAAAAATGTACTCAATGGGACTGTAACGTTGCTACCACTCACCAGTTGACCTGCTGTAAAGAAAAATCAAGTTAGTACATTTCAAACAGGAAAAAGGTCATTTTAAACTCAACGTGATTAACCAAAATTCCAAAAGTATAAAACATAAAAAAATCCTTACCAGAGAGAGAAAACTAATCGTGCTCGGCACCCTCCTGCCACCCTGTGGTGCAACAGATGTCCCTTTCTCCAAAAATGTACTCAATGGGACTGTAACGTTGCTACCACTCACCAGTTGACCTGCTGTGAGGAAAAATCAAGTTACTACATTTCAAACAGGAAAAAGGTCATTTTAAACTCAACGTGATTAACCAAAAGTATAAAACATAAAAAATCCTTACCAGAGAGAGAAAACTAATCGTGCTCGGCACCCTCCTGCCACCCTGTGGTGCAACAGATGTCCCATTCTCCAAAAATGTACTCAATGGGACTGTAACGTTGCTACCACTCACCAGTTGACCTGCTGTAAAGAAAAATCAAGTTAGTACATTTCAAACAGGAAAAAGGTCATTTTAAACTCAACGTGATTAACCAAAATTCCAAAAGTATAAAACATAAAAAAATCCTTACCAGAGAGAGAAAACTAATCGTGCTCGGCACCCTCCTCCCACCCTGTGGTGCAACAGATGTCCCTTTCTCCAAAAATGTACTCAATGGGACTGTAACGTTGCTACCACTCACCAGTTGACCTGCTGTGAGGAAAAATCAAGTTACTACATTTCAAACAGGAAAAAGGTCATTTTAAACTCAACGTGATTAACCAAAAGTATAAAACATAAAAAAATCCTTACCAGAGAGAAAAACTAATCGTGCTCGGCACCCTCCTGCCACCCTGTGGTGCAACAGATGTCCCTTTCTCCAAAAATGTACTCAATGGGACTGTAACGTTGCTACCACTCACCAGTTGACCTGCTGTAAAGAAAAATCAAGTTAGTACATTTCAAACAGGAAAAAGGTCATTTTAAACTCAACGTGATTAACCAAAATTCCAAAAGTATAAAACATAAAAAAATCCTTACCAGAGAGAGAAAACTAATCGTGCTCGGCACCCTCCTCCCACCCTGTGGTGCAACAGATGTCCCTTTCTCCAAAAATGTACTCAATGGGACTGTAACGTTGCTACCACTCAGCAGTTGACCTGCTGTGAGGAAAAATCAAGTTAGTACATTTCAAACAGGAAAAAGGTCAATTTAAACTCAACGTGATTAACCAAAAGTATAAAACATAAAAAAATCCTTACCAGAGAGAAAAACTAATCGTGCTAGGCACCCTCCTGCCACCCTGTGGTGCAACAGATGTCCCTTTCTCCAAAAATGTACTCAATGGGACTGTAACTTTGCTACCACTCACCAGTTGACCTGTTGTAAAGAAAAATCAAGTTAGTACATTTCAAACAGGAAAAAGGTCATTTTAAACTCAACGTGATTAACCAAAATTCCAAAAGTATAAAACATAAAAAAATCCTTACCAGAGAGAGAAAACTAATCGTGCTCGGCACCCTCCTGCCACCCTGTGGTGCAACAGATGTCCCTTTCTCCAAAAATGTACTCAATGGGACTGTAACGTTGCTATAACTCACCAGTTGACCTGCTGTGAGGAAAAATCAAGTTAGTACATTTGAAACAGGAAAAAGGTCATTTTAAACTCAACGTGATTAACCAAAATTCCAACAGTATAAAACATAAAAAAATCCTTACCAGAGAGAGAAAACTAATCGTGCTCGGCACCCTCCTGCCACCCTGTGGTGCAACAGATGTCCCTTTCTCCAAAAATGTACTCAATGGGACTGTAACGTTGCTACCACTCACCAATTGACCTGCTGTGAGGAAAAATCAAGTTACTACATTTCAAACAGGAAAAAGGTCATTTTAAACTCAACGTGATTAACCAAAAGTATAAAACATAAAAAAATCCTTACCAGAGAGAAAAACTAATCGTGCTCGGCACCCTCCTGCCACCCTGTGGTGCAACAGATGTCCCTTTCTCCAAAAATGTACTCAATGGGACTGTAACGTTGCTACCACTCACCAGTTGACCTGCTGTAAAGAAAAATCAAGTTAGTACATTTCAAACAGGAAAAAGGTCTTTTTAAACTCAACGTGATTAACCAAAATTCCAAAAGTATAAAACATAAAAAAATCCTCACCAGAGAGAGAAAACTAATCGTGCTCGGCACCCTCCTGCCACCCTGTGGTGCAACAGATGTCCCTTTCTCCAAAAATGTACTCAATGGGACTGTAACGTTGCTACCACTCACCAGTTGACCTGCTGTGAGGAAAAATCAAGTTACTACATTTCAAACAGGAAAAAGGTCATTTTAAACTCAACGTGATTAACCAAAAGTATAAAACATAAAAAAATCCTTACCAGAGAGAAAAACTAATCGTGCTCGGCACCCTCCTGCCACCCTGTGGTGCAACAGATGTCCCTTTCTCCAAAAATGTACTCAATGGGACTGTAACGTTGCTACCACTCACCAGTTGACCTGCTGTAAAGAAAAATCAAGTTAGTACATTTCAAACAGGAAAAAGGTCATTTTAAACTCAACGTGATTAACCAAAATTCCAAAAGTATAAAACATAAAAAAATCCTTACCAGAGAGAGAAAACTAATCGTGCTCGGCACCCTCCTGCCACCCTGTGGTGCAACAGATGTCCCTTTCTCCAAAAATGTACTCAATGGGACTGTAACGTTGCTACCACTCACCAGTTGACCTGCTGTGAGGAAAAATCAAGTTACTACATTTCAAACAGGAAAAAGGTCATTTTAAACTCAACGTGATTAACCAAAAGTATAAAACATAAAAAAATCCTTACCAGAGAGAAAAACTAACCGTGCTCGGCACCCTCCTGCCACCCTGTGGTGCAACAGATGTCCCTTTCTCCAAAAATGTACTCAATGGGACTGTAACGTTGCTACCACTCACCAGTTGACCTGCTGTAAAGAAAAATCAAGTTAGTACATTTCAAACAGGAAAAAGGTCATTTTAAACTCAACGTGATTAACCAAAATTCCAAAAGTATAAAACATAAAAAAATCCTTACCAGAGAGAGAAAACTAGTCGTGCTCGGCACCCTTCTCCCACCCTGTGGTGCAACAGATGTCCCTTTCTCCAAAAATGTACTCAATGGGACTGTAACGTTGCTACCACTCACCAGTTGACCTGCTGTGAGGAAAAATCAAGTTACTACATTTCAAACAGGAAAAAGGTCATTTTAAACTCAACGTGATTAACCAAAATTCCAAAAGTATAAAACATAAAAAAATCCTTACCAGAGAGAGAAAACTAATCGTGCTCGGCACCCTCCTCCCACCCTGTGGTGCAACAGATGTCCCTTTCTCCAAAAATGTACTCAATGGGACTGTAACGTTGCTACCACTCACCAGTTGACCTGCTGTGAGGAAAAATCAAGTTACTACATTTCAAACAGGAAAAAGGTCATTTTAAACTCAACGTGATTAACCAAAATTCCAAAAGTATAAAACATAAAAAAATCCTTACCAGAGAGAGAAAACTAATCGTGCTCGGCACCCTCCTGCCACCCTGTGGTGCAACAGATGTCCCTTTCTCCAAAAATGTACTCAATGGGACTGTAACGTTGCTACCACTCACCAGTTGACCTGCTGTGAGGAAAAATCAAGTTACTACATTTCAAACAGGAAAAAGGTCATTTTAAACTCAACGTGATTAACCAAAATTCCAAAAGTATAAAACATAAAAAAATCCTTACCAGAGAGAGAAAACTAATCGTGCTCGGCACCCTCCTCCCACCCTGTGGTGCAACAGATGTTCCTTTCTCCAAAAATGTACTCAATGGGACGGTAACGTTGCTACCACTCACCAGTTGACCTGCTGTGAGGAAAAATCAAGTTAGTACATTTCAAACAGGAAAAAGGTCATTTTAAACTCAACGTGATTAACCAAAATTCCAAAAGTATAAAACATAAAAAAATCCTTACCAGAGAGAGAAAACTAATCGTGCTCGGCACCCTCCTCCCACCCTGTGGTGCAACAGATGTCCCTTTCTCCAAAAATGTACTCTATGGGACTGTAACGTTGCTACCACTCACCAGTTGACCTGCTGTGAGGAAAAATCAAGTTACTACATTTCAAACAGGAAAAAGGTCATTTTAAACTCAACGTGATTAACCAAAATTCCAAAAGTATAAAACATAAAAAAATCCTTACCAGAGAGAGAAAACTAATCGTGCTCGGCACCCTCCTGCCAGCCTGTGGTGCAACAGATGTCCCTTTCTCCAAAAATGTACTCAATGGGACTGTAACGTTGCTACCACTCACCAGTTGACCTGCTGTGAGGAAAAATCAAGTTACTACATTTCAAACAGGAAAAAGGTAATTTTAAACTCAACGTGATTAACCAAAATTCCAAAAGTATAAAACATAAAAAAATCCTTACCAGAGAGAGAAAACTAATCGTGCTCGGCACCCTCCTCCCACCCTGTGGTGCAACAGATGTCCCTTTCTCCAAAAATGTACTCAATGGGACTGTAACGTTGCTACCACTCACCAGTTGACCTGCTGTGAGGAAAAATCAAGTTACTACATTTCAAACAGGAAAAAGGTCATTTTAAACTCAACGTGATTAACCAAAAGTATAAAACATAAAAAAATCCTTACCAGAGAGAAAAACTAATCGTGCTCGGCACCCTCCTGCCACCCTGTGGTGCAACAGATGTCCCTTTCTCCAAAAATGTACTCAATGGGACTGTAACGTTGCTACCACTCACCAGTTGACCTGCTGTAAAGAAAAATCAAGTTAGTACATTTCAAACAGGAAAAAGGTCATTTTAAACTCAACGTGATTAACCAAAATTCCAAAAGTATAAAACATAAAAAAATCCTTACCAGAGAGAGAAAACTAATCGTGCTCGGCACCCTCCCCCCACCCTGTGGTGCAACAGATGTCCCTTTCTCCAAAAATGTACTCAATGGGACTGTAACGTTGCTACCACTCACCAGTTGACCTGCTGTGAGGAAAAATCAAGTTACTACATTTCAAACAGGAAAAAGGTCATTTTAAACTCAACGTGATTAACCAAAATTCCAAAAGTATAAAACATAAAAAAATCCTTACCAGAGAGAGAAAACTAATCATGCTCGGCACCCTCCTCCCACCCTGTGGTGCAACAGATGTCCCTTTCTCCAAAAATGTACTCAATGGGACTGTAACGTTGCTACCACTCACCAGTTGACCTGCTGTGAGGAAAAATCAAGTTACTACATTTCAAACAGGAAAAAGGTCATTTTAAACTCAACGTGATTAACCAAAATTCCAAAAGTATAAAACATAAAAAAATCCTTACCAGAGAGGGAAAACTAATCATGCTCGGCACCCTCCTCCCACCCTGTGGTGCAACAGATGTCCCTTTCTCCAAAAATGTACTCAATGGGACTGTAACGTTGCTACCACTCACCAGTTGACCTGCTGTGAGGAAAAATCAAGTTACTACATTTCAAACAGGAAAAAGGTCATTTTAAACTCAACGTGATTAACCAAAATTCCAAATGTATAAAACATAAAAAAATCCTTACCAGAGAGAGAAAACTAATCGTGCTCGGCACCCTCCTGCCACCCTGTGGTGCAACAGATGTCCCTTTCTCCAAAAATGTACTCAATGGGACTGTAACGTTGCTACCACTCACCAGTTGACCTGCTGTGAGGAAAAATCAAGTTAGTACATTTCAAACAGGAAAAAGGTCATTTTAAACTCAACGTGATTAACCAAAATTCCAAATGTATAAAACATAAAAAAATCCTTACCAGAGAGAGAAAACTAATCGTGCTCGGCACCCTCCTCCCACCCTGTGGTGAAACAGATGTCCCTTTCTCCAAAAATGTACTCAATGGGACTGTAACGTTGCTACCACTCACCAGTTGACCTGCTGTGAGGAAAAATCAAGTTACTACATTTCAAACAGGAAAAAGGTCATTTTAAACTCAACGTGATTAACCAAAATTCCAAAAGTATAAAACATAAAAAAATCCTTACCAGAGAGAGAAAACTAATCGTGCTCGGCACCCTCCTCCCACCCTGTGGTGCAACAGATGTCGCTTTCTCCAAAAATGTACTCAATGGGACAGTAACGTTGCTACCACTCACCAGTTGATCTGCTGTGAGGAAAAATCAAGTTACTACATTTCAAACAGGAAAAAGGTCATTTTAAACTCAACGTGATTAACCAAAATTCCAAAAGTATAAAACATAAAAAAATCCTTACCAGAGAGAGAAAACTAATCGTGCTCGGCACCCTCCTCCCACCCTGTGGTGCAACAGATGTCCCTTTCTCCAAAAATGTACTCAATGGGACTGTAACGTTGCTACCACTCACCAGTTGACCTGCTGTGAGGAAAAATCAAGTTACTACATTTCAAACAGGAAAAAGGTCATTTTAAACTCAACGTGATTAACCAAAATTCCAAAAGTATAAAACATAAAAAAATCCTTACCAGAGAGAGAAAACCAATCGTGCTCGGCACCCTCCTCCCACCCTGTGGTGCAACAGATGTCCCTTTCTCCAAAAATGTACTCAATGGGACTGTAACGTTGCTACCACTCACCAGTTGACCTGCTGTGAGGAAAAATCAAGTTAGTACATTTCAAACAGGAAAAAGGTCATTTTAAACTCAACGTGATTAACCAAAAGTATAAAACATAAAAAAATCCTTACCAGAGAGAAAAACTAATCGTGCTCGGCACCCTCCTGCCACCCTGTGGTGCAACAGATGTCCCTTTCTCCAAAAATGTACTCAATGGGACTGTAACGTTGCTACCACTCACCAGTTGACCTGCTGTAAAGAAAAATCAAGTTAGTACATTTCAAACAGGAAAAAGGTCATTTTAAACTCAACGTGATTAACCAAAATTCCAAAAGTATAAAACATAAAAAAATCCTTACCAGAGAGAGAAAACTAATCGTGCTCGGCACCCTCCCCCCACCCTGTGGTGCAACAGATGTCCCTTTCTCCAAAAATGTACTCAATGGGACTGTAACGTTGCTACCACTCACCAGTTGACCTGCTGTGAGGAAAAATCAAGTTACTACATTTCAAACAGGAAAAAGGTCATTTTAAACTCAACGTGATTAACCAAAATTCCAAAAGTATAAAACATAAAAAAATCCTTACCAGAGAGAGAAAACTAATCATGCTCGGCACCCTCCTCCCACCCTGTGGTGCAACAGATGTCCCTTTCTCCAAAAATGTACTCAATGGGACTGTAACGTTGCTACCACTCACCAGTTGACCTGCTGTGAGGAAAAATCAAGTTACTACATTTCAAACAGGAAAAAGGTCATTTTAAACTCAACGTGATTAACCAAAATTCCAAAAGTATAAAACATAAAAAAATCCTTACCAGAGAGAGAAAACTAATCATGCTCGGCACCCTCCTCCCACCCTGTGGTGCAACAGATGTCCCTTTCTCCAAAAATGTACTCAATGGGACTGTAACGTTGCTACCACTCACCAGTTGACCTGCTGTGAGGAAAAATCAAGTTACTACATTTCAAACAGGAAAAAGGTCATTTTAAACTCAACGTGATTAACCAAAATTCCAAATGTATAAAACATAAAAAAATCCTTACCAGAGAGAGAAAACTAATCGTGCTCGGCACCCTCCTGCCACCCTGTGGTGCAACAGATGTCCCTTTCTCCAAAAATGTACTCAATGGGACTGTAACGTTGCTACCACTCACCAGTTGACCTGCTGTGAGGAAAAATCAAGTTAGTACATTTCAAACAGGAAAAAGGTCATTTTAAACTCAACGTGATTAACCAAAATTCCAAAAGTATAAAACATAAAGAAACCCTTACCAGAGAGAGAAAACTAGTCGTGCTCGGCACCCTCCTGCCACCCTGTGGTGCAACAGATGTCCCTTTCTCCAAAAATGTACTCAATGGGACTGTAACGTTGCTACCACTCACCAGTTGACCTGCCGTGAGGAAAAATCAAGTTACTACATTTCAAACAGGTAAAAGGTCATTTTAAACTCAACGTGATTAACCAAAAGTATAAAACATAAAAAAATCCTTACCAGAGAGAGAAAACTAATCGTGCTCGGCACCCTCCTGCCACCCTGTGGTGCAACAGATGTCCCTTTCTCCAAAAATGTACTCAATGGGACTGTAACGTTGCTACCACTCACCAGTTGACCTGCTGTGAGGAAAAATCAAGTTACTACATTTCAAACAGGTAAAAGGTCATTTTAAACTCAACGTGATTAACCAAAAGTATAAAACATAAAAAAATCCTTACCAGAGAGAGAAAACTAATCGTGCTCGGCACCCTCCTGCCACCCTGTGGTGCAACAGATGTCCCTTTCTCCAAAAATGTACTCAATGGGACTGTAACGTTGCTACCACTCACCAGTTGACCTGCTGTAAAGAAAAATCAAGTTAGTACATTTCAAACAGGAAAAAAGGTCATTTTAAACTCAACGTGATTAACCAAAATTCCAAAAGTATAAAACATAAAAAAATCCTTACCAGAGAGAGAAAACTAATCGTGCTCGGCACCCTCCTGCCGCCCTGTGGTGCAACAGATGTCCCTTTCTCCAAAAATGTACTCAATGGGACTGTAACGTTGCTACCACTCACCAGTTGACCTGCTGTGAGGAAAAATCAAGTTACTACATTTCAAACAGGAAAAAGGTCATTTTAAACTCAACGTGATTAACCAAAAGTATAAAACATAAAAAAATCCTTACCAGAGAGAGAAAACTAATCGTGCTCGGCACCCTCCTGCCACCCTGTGGTGCAACAGATGTCCCATTCTCCAAAAATGTACTCAATGGGACTGTAACGTTGCTACCACTCACCAGTTGACCTGCTGTAAAGAAAAATCAAGTTAGTACATTTCAAACAGGAAAAAGGTCATTTTAAACTCAACGTGATTAACCAAAATTCCAAAAGTATAAAACATAAAAAAATCCTTACCAGAGAGAGAAAACTAATCGTGCTCGGCACCCTCCTCCCACCCTGTGGTGCAACAGATGTCCCTTTCTCCAAAAATGTACTCAATGGGACTGTAACGTTGCTACCACTCACCAGTTGACCTGCTGTGAGGAAAAATCAAGTTACTACATTTCAAACAGGAAAAAGGTCATTTTAAACTCAACGTGATTAACCAAAATTCCAAAAGTATAAAACATAAAAAAATCCTTACCAGAGAGAGAAAACTAATCGTGCTCGGCACCCTCCTCCCACCCTGTGGTGCAACAGATGTCCCTTTCTCCAAAAATGTACTCAATGGGACTGTAACGTTGCTACCACTCACCAGTTGACCTGCTGTGAGGAAAAATCAAGTTACTACATTTCAAACAGGAAAAAGGTCATTTTAAACTCAACGTGATTAACCAAAAGTATAAAACATAAAAAAATCCTTACCAGAGAGAGAAAACTAATCGTGCTCGGCACCCTCCTCCCACCCTGTGGTGCAACAGATGTCCCTTTCTCCAAATATGTACTCAATGGGACTGTAACGTTGCTACCACTCACCAGTTGACCTGCTGTAAAGAAAAATCAAGTTAGTACATTTCAAACAGGAAAAAGGTCATTTTAAACTCAACGAGATTAACCAAAATTCCAAAAGTATAAAACATAAAAAAATCCTTACCAGAGAGAGAAAACTAATCGTGCTCGGCACCCTCCTCCCACCCTGTGGTGCAACAGATGTCCCTTTCTCCAAAAATGTACTCAATGGGACTGTAACGTTGCTACCACTCACCAGTTGACCTGCTGTGAGGAAAAATCAAGTTACTACATTTCAAACAGGAAAAAGGTCATTTTAAACTCAACGTGATTAACCAAAATTCCAAAAGTATAAAACATAAAAAAATCCTTACCAGAGAGAGAAAACTAATCATGCTCGGCACCCTCCTCCCACCCTGTGGTGCAACAGATGTCCCTTTCTCCAAAAATGTACTCAATGGGACTGTAACGTTGCTACCACTCACCAATTGCCCTGCTGTGAGGAAAAATCAAGTTACTACATTTCAAACAGGAAAAAGGTCATTTTAAACTCACTGTGATTAACCAAAATTCCAAAAGTATAAAACATAAAAAAATCCTTACCAGAGAGAGAAAACTAATCGTGCTCGGCACCCTCCTCCCACCCTGTGATGCAACAGATGTCCCTTTCTCCAAAAATGTACTCAATGGGACTGTAACGTTGCTACCACTCACCAGTTGACCTGCTGTGAGGAAAAATCAAGTTAGTACATTTCAAACAGGGAAAAGGTCATTTTAAACTCAATGTGATTAACCAAAATTCCAAAAGTATAAAACATAAAAAAATCCTTACCAGAGAGAGAAAACTAATCGTGCTCGGCACCCTCCTCCCACCCTGTGGTGCAACAGATGTCCCTTTCTCCAAAAATGTACTCAATGGGACTGTAACGTATCTACCACTCACCAGTTGACCTGCTGTGAGGAAAAATCAAGTTAGTACATTTCAAACAGGAAAAAGGTCATTTTAATCTCAACGTGATTAACCAAAATTCCAAAAGTATAAAACATAAAGAAACCATTACCAGAGAGAGAAAACTAGTCGTGCTCGGCACCCTCCTGCCACCCTGTGGTGCAACAGATGTCCCTTTCTTCAAAAATGTACTCAATGGGACTGTAACGTTGCTACCACTCACCAGTTGACCTGCCGTGAGGAAAAATCAAGTTACTACATTTCAAACAGGTAAAAGGTCATTTTAAACTCAACGTGATTAACCAAAAGTATAAAACATAAAAAAATCCTTACCAGAGAGAGAAAACTAATCGTGCTCGGCACCCTCCTGCCACCCTGTGGTGCAACAGATGTCCCTTTCTCCAAAAATGTACTCAATGGGACTGTAACGTTGCTACCACTCACCAGTTGACCTGCTGTGAGGAAAAATCAAGTTACTACATTTCAAACAGGTAAAAGGTCATTTTAAACTCAACGTGATTAACCAAAAGTATAAAACATAAAAAAATCCTTACCAGAGAGAGAAAACTAATCGTGCTCGGCACCCTCCTGCCACCCTGTGGTGCAACAGATGTCCCTTTCTCCAAAAATGTACTCAATGGGACTGTAACGTTGCTACCACTCACCAGTTGACCTGCTGTAAAGAAAAATCAAGTTAGTACATTTCAAACAGGAAAAAGGTCATTTTAAACTCAACGTGATTAACCAAAATTCCAAAAGTATAAAACATAAAAAAATCCTTACCAGAGAGAGAAAACTAATCGTGCTCGGCACCCTCCTGCCGCCCTGTGGTGCAACAGATGTCCCTTTCTCCAAAAATGTACTCAATGGGACTGTAACGTTGCTACCACTCACCAGTTGACCTGCTGTGAGGAAAAATCAAGTTACTACATTTCAAACAGGAAAAAGGTCATTTTAAACTCAACGTGATTAACCAAAAGTATAAAACATAAAAAAATCCTTACCAGAGAGAGAAAACTAATCGTGCTCGGCACCCTCCTGCCACCCTGTGGTGCAACAGATGTCCCATTCTCCAAAAATGTACTCAATGGGACTGTAACGTTGCTACCACTCACCAGTTGACCTGCTGTAAAGAAAAATCAAGTTAGTACATTTCAAACAGGAAAAAGGTCATTTTAAACTCAACGTGATTAACCAAAATTCCAAAAGTATAAAACATAAAAAAATCCTTACCAGAGAGAGAAAACTAATCGTGCTCGGCACCCTCCTCCCACCCTGTGGTGCAACAGATGTCCCTTTCTCCAAAAATGTACTCAATGGGACTGTAACGTTGCTACCACTCACCAGTTGACCTGCTGTGAGGAAAAATCAAGTTACTACATTTCAAACAGGAAAAAGGTCATTTTAAACTCAACGTGATTAACCAAAATTCCAAAAGTATAAAACATAAAAAAATCCTTACCAGAGAGAGAAAACTAATCGTGCTCGGCACCCTCCTCCCACCCTGTGGTGCAACAGATGTCCCTTTCTCCAAAAATGTACTCAATGGGACTGTAACGTTGCTACCACTCACCAGTTGACCTGCTGTGAGGAAAAATCAAGTTACTACATTTCAAACAGGAAAAAGGTCATTTTAAACTCAACGTGATTAACCAAAAGTATAAAACATAAAAAAATCCTTACCAGAGAGAGAAAACTAATCGTGCTCGGCACCCTCCTCCCACCCTGTAGTGCAACAGATGTCCCTTTCTCCAAATATGTACTCAATGGGACTGTAACGTTGCTACCACTCACCAGTTGACCTGCTGTAAAGAAAAATCAAGTTAGTACATTTCAAACAGGAAAAAGGTCATTTTAAACTCAACGAGATTAACCAAAATTCCAAAAGTATAAAACATAAAAAAATCCTTACCAGAGAGAGAAAACTAATCGTGCTCGGCACCCTCCTCCCACCCTGTGGTGCAACAGATGTCCCTTTCTCCAAAAATGTACTCAATGGGACTGTAACGTTGCTACCACTCACCAGTTGACCTGCTGTGAGGAAAAATCAAGTTACTACATTTCAAACAGGAAAAAGGTCATTTTAAACTCAACGTGATTAACCAAAATTCCAAAAGTATAAAACATAAAAAAATCCTTACCAGAGAGAGAAAACTAATCATGCTCGGCACCCTCCTCCCACCCTGTGGTGCAACAGATGTCCCTTTCTCCAAAAATGTACTCAATGGGACTGTAACGTTGCTACCACTCACCAATTGCCCTGCTGTGAGGAAAAATCAAGTTACTACATTTCAAACAGGAAAAAGGTCATTTTAAACTCACTGTGATTAACCAAAATTCCAAAAGTATAAAACATAAAAAAATCCTTACCAGAGAGAGAAAACTAATCGTGCTCGGCACCCTCCTCCCACCCTGTGGTGCAACAGATGTCCCTTTCTCCAAAAATGTACTCAATGGGACTGTAACGTTGCTACCACTCACCAGTTGACCTGCTGTGAGGAAAAATCAAGTTAGTACATTTCAAACAGGGAAAAGGTCATTTTAAACTCAATGTGATTAACCAAAATTCCAAAAGTATAAAACATAAAAAAATCCTTACCAGAGAGAGAAAACTAATCGTGCTCGGCACCCTCCTCCCACCCTGTGGTGCAACAGATGTCCCTTTCTCCAAAAATGTACTCAATGGGACTGTAACGTATCTACCACTCACCAGTTGACCTGCTGTGAGGAAAAATCAAGTTAGTACATTTCAAACAGGAAAAAGGTCAGTTTAAACTCAACGTGATTAACCAAAATTCCAAAAGTATAAAACATAAAAAAATCCTTACCAGAGAGAGAAAACTAATCGTGCTCGGCACCCTCCTCCCACCCTGTGGTGCAACAGATGTCCCTTTCTAAAAAATGTACTCAATGGGACTGTAACGTTGCTACCACTCACCAGTTGACCTGCTGTGAGGAAAAATCAAGTTAGTACATTTCAAACAGGAAAAAGGTCATTTTAAACTCAACGTGATTAACCAAAATTCCAAAAGTATAAAACATAAAAAAATCCTTACCAGAGAGGTAAAATTAATCGTGCTCGGCACCCTCCTCCTACTCTGTGGTGCAACAGATGTCCCTTTCTCCAAAAATGTAGTCAATGGGACTGTAACGTTGCTACCACTCACCAGTTGACCTGCTGTGAGGAAAAATCAAGTTAGTACATTTCAAACAGGAAAAAGGTCATTTTAAACTCAACATGATTAACCAAAATTCCAAAAGTATAAAACATAAAAAAATCCTTACCAGAGAGGTAAAATTAATCGTGCTCGGCACCCTCCTCCTACCCTGTGGTGCAACAGATGTCCCTTTCTCCAAAAATGTACTCCATGGGACTGTAACGTTGCTACCACTCACCAGTTGACCTGCTGTGAGGAAAAATCAAGTTAGTACATTTCAAACAGGAAAAAGGTCATTTCAAACTCAACGTGATTAACCAAAATTCCAAAAGTATAAAACATAAAAAAATCCTTACCAGAGAGAGAAAACTAATCGTGCTCGGCACCCTCCTCCCACCCTGTGGTGCAACAGATGTCCCTTTCTCCAAAAATGTACTCAATGGGACTGTAACGTTGCTACCACTCACCAGTTGACCTGCTGTGAGGAAAAATCAAGTTAGTACATTTCAAACAGGAAAAAGGTCATTTTAAACTCAACATGATTAACCAAAATTCCAAAAGTATAAAACATAAAAAAATCCTTACCAGAGAGAGAAAACTAATCGTGCTCGGCACCCTCCTCCCACCCTGTGGTGCAACAGATGTCCCTTTCTCCAAAAATGTACTCAATGGGACTGTAACGTTGCTACCACTCACCAGTTGACCTGCTGTGAGGAAAAATCAAGTTAGTACATTTCAAACAGGAAAAAGGTCATTTTAAACTCAACGTGATTAACCAAAATTCCAAAAGTATAAAACATAAAAAAATCCTTACCAGAGAGAGAAAACTAATCGTGCTCGGCACCCTCCTCCCACCCTGTGGTGCAACAGATGTCCCTTTCTCCAAAAATGTACTCAATGGGACTGTAACGTTGCTACCACACACCAGTTGACCTGCTGCGAGGAAAAATCAAGTTAGTACATTTCAAACAGCAAAAAGGTCATTTTAAACTCAATGTGATTAACCAAAATTCCAAAAGTATAAAACATAAAAAAATCCTTACCAGAGAGAGAAAACTAATCGTGCTCGGCACCCTCCTCCCACCCTGTGGTGCAACAGATGTCCCTTTCTCCAAAAATGTACTCAATGGGACTGTAACGTTGCTACCACTCACCAGTTGACCTGCTGTGAGGAAAAATCAAGTTAGTACATTTCAAACAGGAAAAAGGTCATTTTAAACTCAATGTGATTAACCAAAATTCCAAAAGTATAAAACATAAAAAAATCCTTACCAGAGAGAGAAAACTAATCGTGCTCGGCACCCTCCTCCCACCCTGTGGTGCAACAGATGTCCCTTTCTCCAAAAATGTACTCAATGGGACTGTAACGTTGCTACCACTCACCAGTTGACCTGCTGTGAGGAAAAATCAAGTTAGTACATTTCAAACAGGAAAAAGGTCAGTTTAAACTCAACGTGATTAACCAAAATTCCAATAGTATAAAACATAAAAAAATCCTTACCAGAGAGAGAAAACTAATCGTGCTCGGCACCCACCTCCCATCCTGTGGTGCAACAGATGTCCCTTTCTAAAAAATGTACTCAATGGGACTGTAACGTTGCTACCACTCACCAGTTGACCTGCTGTGAGGAAAAATCAAGTTAGTACATTTCAAACAGGAAAAAGGTCATTTTAAACTCAACGTGATTAACCAAAATTCCAAAAGTATAAAACATAAAAAAATCCTTACCAGAGAGAGAAAACTAATCGTGCTCGGCAATCTCCTGCCACCCTGTGGTGCAACAGATGTCCCTTTCTCCAAAAATGTACTCAATGGGACTGTAACGTTGCTACCACTCACCAGTTGACCTGCTGTGAGGAAAAATCAAGTTAGTACATTTCAAACAGGAAAAAGGTCATTTTAAACTCAACGTGATTAACCAAAATTCCAAAAGTATAAAACATAAAAAAATCCTTACCAGAGAGGTAAAATTAATCGTGCTCGGCACCCTCCTCCTACCCTGTGTTGCAACAGATGTCCCTTTCTCCAAAAATGTACTCAATGGGACTGTAAAGTTGCTACCACTCACCAGTTGACCTGCTGTGAGGAAAAATCAAGTTAGTACATTTCAAACAGGAAAAATGTCATTTCAAACTCAACGTGATTAACCAAAATTCCAAAAGTATAAAAAATAAAAAAATCCTTACCAGAGAGAGAAAACTAATCGTGCTCGGCACCCTCCTCCCACCCTGTGGTGCAACAGATGTCCCTTTCTCCAAAAATGTACTCAATGGCACTGTAACGTTGCTACCACTCACCAGTTGACCTGCTGTGAGGAAAAATCAAGTTAGTACATTTCAAACAGGAAAAAGGTCATTTTAAACTCAACGTGATCAACCAAAATTCCAAAAGTATAAAACATAAAAAAATCCTTACCAGAGAGAGAAAATTAATTGTGCTCGGCACCCTCCTGCCACCCTGTGGTGCAACAGATGTCCCTTTCTCCAAAAATATACTCAATGGGACTGTAACGTTGCTACCACTCACCAGTTGACCTGCTGTGAGGAAAAATCAAGTTAGTACATTTCAAACAGGAAAAAGGTCATTTTAAACTCAACGTGATTAACCAAAATTCCAAAAGTATAAAACATAAAAAAATCCTTACCAGAGAGGTAAAATTAATCGTGCTCGGCACCATCCTCCTACCCTGTGGTGCAACAGATGTCCCTGTCTCCAAAAATGTACTCAATGGGACTGTAACGTTGCTACCACTCACCAGTTGACCTGCTGTGAGGAAAAATCAAGTTAGTACATTTCAAACAGGAAAAATGTCATTTCAAACTCAACGTGATTAACCAAAATTCCAAAAGTATAAAACATAAAAAAATCCTTACCAGAGAGAGAAAACTAATCGTGCTCGGCACCCTCCTCCCACCCTGTGGTGCAACAGATGTCCCTTTCTCCAAAAATGTACTCAATGGCACTGTAACGTTGCTACCACTCACCAGTTGACCTGCTGTGAGGAAAAATCAAGTTAGTACATTTCAAACAGGAAAAAGGTCATTTTAAACTCAACATGATTAACCAAAATTCCAAATGTATAAAACATAAAAAAATCCTTACCAGAGAGAGAAAACTAATCGTGCTCGGCACCCTCCTCCCACCCTGTGGTGCAACAGATGTCCCTTTCTCCAAAAATGTACTCAATGGGACTGTAACGTTGCTACCACTCACCAGTTGACCTGCTGTGAGGAAAAATCAAGTTAGTACATTTCAAACAGGAAAAAGGTCAGTTTAAACTCAACGTGATTAACCAAAATTCCAAAAGTATAAAACATAAAAAAATCCTTACCAGAGAGAGAAAACTAATCGTGCTCGGCACCCTCCTCCCACCCTGTGGTGCAACAGATGTCCCTTTCTCCAAAAATGTACTCAATGGGACTGTAACGTTGCTACCACTCACCAGTTGACCTGCTGTGAGGAAAAATCAAGTTAGTACATTTCAAACAGGAAAAAGGTCATTTTAAACTCAACGTGATTAACCAAAATTCCAAAAGTATAAAACATAAAAAAATCCTTACCAGAGAGAGAAAATTAATCGTGCTCGGCACCCTCCTGCCACCCTGTGGTGCAACAGATGTCCCTTTCTCCAAAAATGTACTCAATGGGACTGTAACGTTGCTACCACTCACCAGTTGACCTGCTGTGAGGAAAAATCAAGTTAGTACATTTCAAACAGGAAAAAGGTCATTTTAAACTCAACGTGATTAACCAAAATTCCAAAAGTATAAAACATAAAAAAATCCTTACCAGAGAGGTAAAATTAATCGTGCTCGGCACCCTCCTCCTACCCTGTGGTGCAACAGATGTCCCTTTCTCCAAAAATGTACTCAATGGGACTGTAACGTTGCTACCACTCACCAGTTGACCTGCTGTGAGGAAAAATCAAGTTAGTACATTTCAAACAGGAAAAAGGTCATTTTCAACTCAACGTGATTAACCAAAAGTATAAAACATAAAAAAATCCTTACCAGAGAGAGAAAACTAATCGTGCTCGGCACCCTCCTCCCACCCTGTGGTGCAACAGATGTCCCTTTCTCCAAAAATGTACTCAATGGGACTGTAACGTTGCTACCACTCACCAGTTGACCTGCTGTGAGGAAAAATCAAGTTAGTACATTTCAAACAGGAAAAAGGTCATTTTAAACTCAACGTGATTAACCAAAATTCCAAAAGTATAAAGCATAAAAAAATCCTTACCAGAGGGAGAAAACTAATCGTGCTCGGCACCCTCCTCCCACCCTGTGGTGCAACAGATGTCCCTTTCTCCAAAAATGTACTCAATGGGACTGTAACGTTGCTACCACTCACCAGTTGACCTGCTGTGAGGAAAAATCAAGTTAGTACATTTCAAACATGAAAAAGGTCATTTTAAACTCAACGTGATTAACCAAAATTCCAAAAGTATAAAACATAAAAAAATCCTTACCAGAGAGAGAAAACTAATCGTGCTCGGCAACCTCCTCCCACCCTGTGGTGCAACAGATGTCCCTTTCTCCAAAAATGTACTCAATGGGACTGTAACGTTGCTACCACTCACCAGTTGACCTGCTGTGAGGAAAAATCAAGTTAGTACATTTCAAACAGGAAAAAGGTCATTTTAAACTCAACGTGATTAACCAAAAGTATAAAACATAAAAAAATCCTTACCAGAGAGAGAAAACTAATCGTGCTCGGCACCCTCCTCCCACCCTGTGGTGCAACAGATGTCCCTTTCTCCAAAAATGTACTCAATGGGACTGTAACGTTGCTACCACTCACCAGTTGACCTGCTGTGAGGAAAAATCAAGTTAGTACATTTCAAACAGGAAAAAGGTCATTTAAAACTCAACGTGATTAACCAAAATTCCAAAAGTATAAAACATAAAAAAATCCTTACCAGAGGGAGAAAACTAATCGTGCTCGGCACCCTCCTCCCACCCTGTGGTGCAACAGATGTACCTTTCTCCAAAAATGTACTCAATGGGACTGTAACATTGCTACCACTCACCAGTTGACCTGCTGTGAGGAAAAATCAAGTTAGTACATTTCAAACAAGAAAAAGGTCATTTTAAACTCAGCGTGATTAACCAAAATTCCAAAAGTATAAAACATAAAAAAATCCTTACCAGAGAGAGAAAACTAATCGTGCTCGGCACCCTCCTCCCACCCTGTGGTGCAACAGATGTCCCTTTCTCCAAAAATGTACTCAATGGGACTGTAACGTTGCTACCACTCACCAGTTGACCTGCTGTGAGGAAAAATCAAGTTAGTACATTTCACACAGGAGACAAGTCATTTTAAACTCAACGTGATTAACCAAAATCCCAAAAGTAAAAAACATAAAAAAATCCTTACCAGAGAGAGAAAACTAATCGTGCTCGTCACCCTCCTCCCACCCTGTGGTGCAACAGATGTCCCTTTCTCCAAAAATGTACTCAATGGGACTGTAACGTTGCTACCACTCACCAGTTCACCTGCTGTGAGGAAAAATCAAGTTAGTACATTTCAAACAGGAAAAAGGTCATTTTAAACTCAACGTGATTAACCAAAATTCCAAAAGTATAAAACATAAAAAAATCCTTACCAGAGAGGGAAAACTAATCGTGCTCGGTACCCTCCTCCCACCCTGTGGTGCAACAGATGTCCCTTTCTCCAAAAATGTACTCAATGGGACTGTAACGTTGCTACCACTCAGCAGTTGACCTGCTGTGAGGAAAAATCAAGTTAGTACATTTCAAACAGGAAAAAGGTCATTTTAAACTGAACGTGATTAACCAAAATTCCAAAAGTATAAAACATAAAAAAATCCTTACCAGAGTGAGAAAACTAATCGTGCTCGGCACCCTCCTCCCACCCTCTGGTGCAACAGATGTCCCTTTCTCCAAAAATGTACTCAATGGGACTGTAACGTTGCTACCACTCACCAGTTGACCTACTGTGAGGAAAAATCAAGTTAGTACATTTCAAACAGGAAAAAGGGTCATTTTAAACTCAATGTGATTAACCAAAATTCCAAAAGTACAAAACATAAATAAATCCTTACCAGAGGGAGAAAACTAATCGTGCTCGGCACCCTCCTCCCACCCTGTGGTGCAACAGATGTCCCTTTCTCCAAAAATGTACTCAATGGGACTGTAACGTTGCTACCACTCACCAGTTGACCTGCTGTGAGGAAAAATCAAGTTAGTACATTTCAAACAGGAAAAAGGTCATTTTAAACTCAACGTGATTAACCAAAATTCCAAAAGTATAAAACATAAAAAAATCCTTACCAGAGAGAGAAAACTAATCCTGCTCGGCACCCTCCTCCCACCCTGTGGTGCAACAGATGTCCCTTTTTCCAAAAATGTACTCAATGGGACTGTAACGTTGCTACCACTCACCAGTTGACCTGCTGTGAGGAAAAATCAAGTTAGTACATTTCAAACAGGAAAAAGGTCATTTTAAACTCAACGTGATTAACCAAAATTCCAAAAGTATAAAACATAAAAAAATCCTTACCAGAGAGAGAAAACTAATCGTGCTCGGCACCCTCCTCCCACCCTGTGGTGCAACAGATATCCCTTTCTCCAAAAATGTACTCAATGGGACTGTAACGTTGCTACCACTCACCAGTTGACCTGCTGTGAGGAAAAATCAAGTTAGTACATTTCAAACAGGAAAAAGGTCATTTTAAACTCAACGTGATTAACCAAAATTCCAAAAGTATAAAACATAAAAAAATCCTTACCAGAGAGAGAAAACTAATCGTGCTCGGCACCATCCTCTTACCCTGTGGTGCAACAGATGTCCCTTTCTCCAAAAATGTACTCAATGGGACTGTAACTTTGCTACCACTCACCAGTTGACCTGCTGTGAGGAAAAATCAAGTTAGTACATTTCAAACAGGAAAAAGGTCAGTTTAAACTCAACGTGATTAACCAAAATTCCAAAAGTATAAAACATAAAAAAATCCTTACCAGAGAGAGAAAACTAATCGTGCTCGGCACCCTCCTCCCACCCTGTGGTGCAACAGATGTCCCTTTCTCCAAAAATGTAATCAATGGGACTGTAATGTTGCTACCACTCACCAGTTGACCTGCTGTGAGGAAAAATCAAGTTAGTACATTTCAAACAGGAAAAAGGTCATTTTAAACTCAACGTGATTAACCAAAATTCCAAAAGTATAAAACATAAAAAAATCCTTACCAGAGAGAGAAAACTAATCGTGCTCGGCACCCTCCTGCCACCCTGTGGTGCAACAGATGTCCCTTTCTCCAAAAATGTACTCAATGGGACTGTAACGTTGCTACCACTCACCAGTTGACCTGCTGTGAGGAAAAATCGAGTTAGTACATTTCAAACAGGAAAAAGGTCATTTTAAACTCAACGTGATTAACCAAAATTCCAAAAGTATAAAACATAAAAAAATCCTTACCAGAGAGGTAAAATTAATCGTGCTCGGCACCCTCCTCCTACCCTGTGGTGCAACAGATGTCCGTTTCTCCAAAAATGTACTCAATGGGACTGTAACGTTGCTACCACTCAGCAGTTGACCTGCTGTGAGGAAAAATCAAGTTAGTACATTTCAAACAGGAAAAAGGTCATTTTAAACTCAACGTGATTAACCAAAATTCCAAAAGTATAAAACATAAATAAATCCTTACCAGAGAGAGAAAACTAATCGTGCTCGGCACCCTCCTCCCACCCTGTGGTGCAACAGATGTCCCTTTCTCCAAAAATGTACTCAATGGGACTGTAACGTTGCTACCACTCACCAGTTGACCTGCTGTGAGGAAAAATCAAGTTAGTACATTTCAAACAGGAAAAAGGTCATTTTAAACTCAACGTGATTAACCAAAAGTATAAAACATAAAAAAATCCTTACCAGAGAGAGAAAACTAATCGTGCTCGGCACCCTCCTCCCACCCTGTGGTGCAACAGATGTCCCTTTTTCCAAAAATGTACTCAATGGGACTGTAACGTTGCTACCACTCACCAGTTGACCTGCTGTGAGGAAAAATCAAGTTAGTACATTTCAAACAGGAAAAAGGTCATTTTAAACTCAACGTGATTAACCAAAATTCCAAAAGTATAAAACATAAAAAAATCCTTACCAGAGAGAGAAAACTAATCGTGCTCGGCACCCTCCTCCCACCCTGTGGTGCAACAAATGTCCCTTTCTCCAAAAATGTACTCAATGGGACTGTAACGTTGCTACCACTCACCAGTTGACCTGCTGTGAGGAAAAATCAAGTTAGTACATTTCAAACAGGAAAAAGGTCATGTTAAACTCAACCTGATTAACCAAAATTCCAAAAGTATAAAACATAAAAAAATCCTTACCAGAGAGAGAAAACTAATCGTGCTCGGCACCCTCCTCCCACCCTGTGGTGCAACAGATGTCCCTTTCTCCAAAAATGTACTCAATGGGACTGTAACGTTGCTACCACTCACCAGTTGACCGGCTGTGAGGAAAAATCAAGTTAGTACATTTCAAACAGGAAAAAGGTCATTTTAAACTCAACGTGATTAACCAAAAGTATAAAACATAAAAAAATCCTTACCAGAGAGAGAAAACTAATCGTGCTCGGCACCCTCCTGCCACCCTGTGGTGCAACAGATGTCCCTTTCTCCAAAAATGTACTCAATGGGACTGTAACGTTGCTACCACTCACCAGTTCACCTGCTGTGAGGAAAAATCAAGTTAGTACATTTCAAACAGGAAAAAGGTCATTTTAAACTCAACGTGATTAACCTAAATTCCAAAAGTATAAAACATAAAAAAATCATTACCAGAGAGGGAAAACTAATCGTGCTCGGTACCCTCCTCCCACCCTGTGGTGCAACAGATGTCCCTTTCTCCAAAAATGTACTCAATGGGACTGTAACGTTGCTACCACTCACCAGTTGACCTGCTGTGAGGAAAAATCAAGTTAGTACATTTCAAACAGGAAAAAGGTCATTTTAAACTCAACATGATTAACCAAAATTCCAAAAGAATAAAACATAAAAAAATCCTTACCAGAGAGAGAAAACTAATCGTGCTCGGCACCCTCCTCCCACCCTGTGGTGCAACAGATGTCCCTTTCTCCAAAAATGTACTCAATGGGACTGTAACGTTGCTACCACTCACCAGTTGACCGGCTGTGAGGAAAAATCAAGTTAGTACATTTCAAACAGGAAAAAGGTCATTTTAAACTCAACGTGATTAACCAAAATTCCAAAAGTATAAAACATAAAAAAATCCTTACCAGAGAGAGAAAACTAATCGTGCTCGGCACCCTCCTCCCACCCTGTGGTGCAACAGATGTCCCTTTCTCCAAAAATGTACTCAATGGGACTGTAACGTTGCTACCACTCACCAGTTGACCTGCTGTGAGGAAAAATCAAGTTAGTACATTTCAAACAGGAAAAAGGTCATTTTAAACTCAACGTGATTAACCAAAAGTATAAAACATAAAAAAATCCTTACCAGAGAGAGAAAACAAATCGTGCTCGTCACCCTCCTCCCACCCTGTGGTGCAACAGATGTCCCTTTCTCCAAAAATGTACTCAATGGGACTGTAACGTTGCTACCACTCACCAGTTGACCTGCTGTGAGGAAAAATCAAGTTAGTACATTTCAAACAGGAAAAAGGTCATTTTAAACTCAACGTGATTAACCAAAATTCCAAAAGTATAAAACATAAAAAAATCCTTACCAGAGAGAGAAAACTAATCGTGCTCGGCACCCTCCTCCCACCCTGTGGTGCAACAGATGTCCCTTTCTCCAAAAATGTACTCAATGGGACTGTAACGTTGCTACCACTCACCAGTTCACCTACTGTGAGGAAAAATCAAGTTAGTACATTTCAAACAGGAAAAAGGTCATTTTAAACTCAACGTGATTAACCCAAATTCCAAAAGTATAAAACATAAAAAAAATCCTTACCAGAGAGAGAAAACTAATCGTGCTCGGCACCCTCCTCCCACCCTGTGGTGCAACAGATGTCCCTTTCTCCAAAAATGTACTCAATGGGACTGTAACGTTGCTACGACTCACCAGTTCACCTACTGTGAGGAAAAATCAAGTTAGTACATTTCAAACAGGAAAAAGGTCATTTTAAACTCAACGTGATTAACCCAAATTCCAAAAGTATAAAACATAAAAAAAATCCTTACCAGAGAGAGAAAACTAATCGTGCTCGGCACCCTCCTGCCACCCTGTGGTGCAACAGATGTCCCTTTCTCCAAAAATGTACTCAATGGGACTGTAACGTTGCTACCACTCACCAGTTGACCTGCTGTGAGGAAAAATCAAGTTAGTACATTTCAAACGGAAAAGAGGTCATTTTAAACTCAACGTGCTTAACCGAAATTCCAAAAGTATAAAACATAAAAAAATCCTTACCAGAGAGAGAAAACTAATCGTGCTCGGCACCCTCCTCCCCCCCTGTGGTGCAACAGATGTCCCTTTCTCCAAAAATGTACTCAATGGGACTGTAACGTTGCTACCACTCACCAGTTGACCTGCTGTGAGGAAAAATCAAGTTAGTACATTTCAAACAGGAAAAAGGTCATTTTAAGCTCAACGTGATTAACCGAAATTCCAAAAGTATAAAACATAAAAAAATCCTTACCAGAGAGAGAAAACTAATCGTGCTCGGCACCCTCCTCCCACCCTGTGGTGCAACAGATGTCCCTTTCTCCAAAAATGTACTCAATGGGACTGTAACGTTGCTACCACTCACCAGTTGACCTGCTGTCAGAAAAAATCAAGTTAGTACATTTCAAACAGGAAAAAGGTCATTTTAAACTCAACGTGATTAACCAAAATTCCAAAAGTATAAAACATAAAAAAACCCTTACCAGAGAGAGAAAACTAATCGTGCTCGGCACCCTCCTCCCACCCTGTGGTGCAACAGATGTCCCTTTCTCCAAAAATGTACTCAATGGGACTGTAATGTTGCTACCACTCACCAGTTGACCTGCTGTCAGGAAAAATCAAGTTAGTACATTTCAAACAGAAAAAAGGTCATTTTAAACTCAACGTGATTAACCAAAATTCCAAAAGTATAAAACATAAAAAAATCCTTACCAGAGAGAGAAAACTAATCGTGCTCGGCACCCTCCTCCCACCCTGTGATGCAACAGATGTCCCTTTCTCCAAAAATGTACTCAATGGGACTGTAACGTTGCTACCACTCACCAGTTGACCTGCTGTGAGGAAAAATCAAGTTAGTACATTTCAAACAGGATAAAGGTCATTTTAAACTCAACGTGATTAACCAAAATTCCAAAAGTATAAAACATAAAAAAATCCTTACCAGAGAGGTAAAATTAATCGTGCTCGGCACCCTCCTCCTACTCTGTGGTGCAACAGATGTCCCTTTCTCCAAAAATGTACTCAATGGGACTGTAACGTTGCTACCACTCACCAGTTGACCTGCTGTGAGGAAAAATCAAGTTAGTACATTTCAAACAGGAAAAAGGTCATTTTAAAGTCAACGTGATTAACCAAAATTCCAAAAGTATAAAACATAAAAAAATCCTTACCAGAGAGAGAAAACTAATCGTGCTCGGCACCCTCCTCCCACCCTGTGGTGCAACAGATGTCCCTTTCTCCAAAAATGTACTCAATGGGACTGTAACGTTGCTACCACTCACCAGTTGACCTGCTGTGAGGAAAAATCAAGTTAGTACATTTCAAACAGGAAAAAGGTCATTTTAAACTCAACGTGATTAACCGAAATTCCAAAAGTATAAAACATAAAAAAATCCTTACCAGAGAGAGAAAACTAATCGTGCTCGGCACCCTCCTGCCACCCTGTGGTGCAACAGATGTCCCTTTCTCCAAAAATGTACTCAATGGGACTGTAACGTTGCTACCACTCACCAGTTGACCTGCTGTGAGGAAAAATCAAGTTAGTACATTTCAAACAGGAAAAAGGTCATTTTAAACTCAACGTGATTAACCGAAATTCCAAAAGTATAAAACATAAAAAAATCCTTACCAGAGAGAGAAAACTAATCGTGCTCGGCACCCTCCTCCCACCCTGTGGTGCAACAGATGTCCCTTTCTCCAAAAATGTACTCAATGGGACTGTAACGTTGCTACCACTCACCAGTTGACCTGCTGTCAGAAAAAATCAAGTTAGTACATTTCAAACAGGAAAAAGGTCATTTTAAACTCAACGTGATTAACCAAAATTCCAAAAGTATAAAACATAAAAAAAACCTTACCAGAGAGAGAAAACTAATCGTGCTCGGCACCCTCCTCCTACTCTGTGGTGCAACAGATGTCCCTTTCTCCAAAAATGTACTCAATGGGACTGTAACGTTGCTACCACTCACCAGTTGACCTGCTGTGTGGAAAAATCAAGTTAGTACATTTCAAACAGGAAAAAGGTCATTTTAAAGTCAACGTGATTAACCAAAATTCCAAAAGTATAAAACATAAAAAAATCCTTACCAGAGAGAGAAAACTAATCGTGCTCGGCACCCTCCTCCCACCCTGTGGTGCAACAGATGTCCTTTTCTCCAAAAATGTACTCAATGGGACTGTAACGTTGCTACCACTCACCAGTTGACCTGCTGTGAGGAAAAATCAAGTTAGTACATTTCAAACAGGAAAAAGGTCATTTTAAACTCAACGTGATTAACCAAAATTCCAAAAGTATAAAACATAAAAAAATCCTTACCAGAGAGGTAAAATTAATCGTGCTCGGCACCCTCCTCCTACTCTGTGGTGCAACAGATGTCCCTTTCTCCAAAAATGTAGTCAATGGGACTGTAACGTTGCTACCACTCACCAGTTGACCTGCTGTGAGGAAAAATCACGTTAGTACATTTCAAACAGGAAAAAGTTCATTTTAAACTCAACGTGATTAACCAAAATTCCAAAAGTATAAAACATAAAAAAAATCCTTACCAGAGAGAGAAAACTAATCGTGCTCGGCACCCTCCTCCCACCCTGTGGTGCAACAGATGTCCCTTTCTCCAAAAATGTACTCAATGGGACTGTAACGTTGCTACCACTCACCAGTTCACCTACTGTGAGGAAAAATCAAGTTAGTACATTTCAAACAGGAAAAAGGTCATTTTAAACTCAACGTGATTAACCCAAATTCCAAAAGTATAAAACATAAAAAAAATCCTTACCAGAGAGAGAAAACTAATCGTGCTCGGCACCCTCCTGCCACCCTGTGGTGCAACAGATGTCCCTTTCTCCAAAAATGTACTCAATGGGACTGTAACGTTGCTACCACTCACCAGTTGACCTGCTGTGAGGAAAAATCAAGTTAGTACATTTCAAACGGGAAAAAGGTCATTTTAAACTCAACGTGATTAACCGAAATTCCAAAAGTATAAAACATAAAAAAATCCTTACCAGAGAGAGAAAACTAATCGTGCTCGGCACCCTCCTCCCCCCCTGTGGTGCAACAGATGTCCCTTTCTCCA
The DNA here is from genome assembly GCF_021461385.2 of Schistocerca piceifrons. Taxonomy (NCBI): domain Eukaryota; kingdom Metazoa; phylum Arthropoda; class Insecta; order Orthoptera; family Acrididae; genus Schistocerca; species Schistocerca piceifrons. The sequence continues at coordinate 7,860,607 of NC_060145.1, forward strand.
AAAATGTACTCAATGGGACTGTAACGTTGCTACCACTCACCAGTTGACCTGCTGTGAGGAAAAATCAAGTTAGTACATTTCAAACAGGAAAAAGGTCATTTTAAACTCAACGTGATTAACCGAAATTCCAAAAGTATAAAACATAAAAAAATCCTTACCAGAGAGGTAAAATTAATCGTGCTCGGCACCCTCCTCCTACTCTGTGGTGCAACAGATGTCCCTTTCTCCAAAAATGTACTCAATGGGACTGTAACGTTGCTACCACTCACCAGTTGACCTGCTGTGAGGAAAAATCAAGTTAGTACATTTCAAACAGGAAAAAGGTCATTTTAAAGTCAACGTGATTAACCAAAATTCCAAAAGTATAAAACAAAAAAAATCCTTACCAGAGAGAGAAAACTAATCGTGCTCGGCACCCTCCTCCCACCCTGTGGTGCAACAGATGTCCCTTTCTCCAAAAATGTACTCAATGGGACTGTAACGTTGCTACCACTCACCAGTTGACCTGCTGTGAGGAAAAATCAAGTTAGTACATTTCAAACAGGAAAAAGGTCATTTTAAACTCAACGTGATTAACCGAAATTCCAAAAGTATAACACATAAAAAAATCCTTACCAGAGAGAGAAAACTAATCGTGCTCGGCACCCTCCTGCCACCCTGTGGTGCAACAGATGTCCCTTTGTCCAAAAATGTACTCAATGGGACTGTAACGTTGCTACCACTCACCAGTTGACCTGCTGTGAGGAAAAATCAAGTTAGTACATTTCAAACAGGAAAAAGGTCATTTTAAACTCAACGTGATTAACCGAGATTCCAAAAGTATAAAACATAAAAAAATCCTTACCAGAGAGAGAAAACTAATCGTGCTCGGCACCCTCCTCCCACCCTGTGGTGCAACAGATGTCCCTTTCTCCAAAAATGTACTCAATGGGACTGTAACGTTGCTACCACTCACCAGTTGACCTGCTGTCAGAAAAAATCAAGTTAGTACATTTCAAACAGGAAAAAGGTCATTTTAAACTCAACGTGATTAACCAAAATTCCAAAAGTATAAAACATAAAAAAAACCTTACCAGAGAGAGAAAACTAATCGTGCTCGGCACCCTCCTCCCACCCTGTGGTGCAACAGATGTCCCTTTCTCCAAAAATGTACTCAATGGGACTGTAATGTTGCTACCACTCACCAGTTGACCTGCTGTCAGGAAAAATCAAGTTAGTACATTTCAAACAGGAAAAAGGTCATTTTAAACTCAACGTGATTAACCAAAATTCCAAAAGTATAAAACATAAAAAAATCCTTACCAGAGAGAGAAAACTAATCGTGCTCGGCACCCTCCTCCCACCCTGTGGTGCAACAGATGTCCCTTTCTCCAAAAATGTACTCAATGGGACTGTAACGTTGCTACCACTCACCAGTTGACCTGCTGTGAGGAAAAATCAAGTTAGTACATTTCAAACAGGATAAAGGTCATTTTAAACTCAACGTGATTAACCAAAATTCCAAAAGTATAAAACATAAAAAAATCCTTACCAGAGAGGTAAAATTAATCGTGCTCGGCACCCTCCTCCTACTCTGTGGTGCAACAGATGTCCCTTTCTCCAAAAATGTACTCAATGGGACTGTAACGTTGCTACCACTCACCAGTTGACCTGCTGTGAGGAAAAATCAAGTTAGTACATTTCAAACAGGAAAAAGGTCATTTTAAAGTCAACGTGATTAACCAAAATTCCAAAAGTATAAAACATAAAAAAATCCTTACCAGAGAGAGAAAACTAATCGTGCTCGGCACCCTCCTCCCACCCTGTGGTGCAACAGATGTCCCTTTCTCCAAAAATGTACTCAATGGGACTGTAACGTTGCTACCACTCACCAGTTGACCTGCTGTGAGGAAAAATCAAGTTAGTACATTTCAAACAGGAAAAAGGTCATTTTAAACTCAACGTGATTAACCAAAATTCCAAAAGTATAAAACATAAAAAAATCCTTACCAGAGAGGTAAAATTAATCGTGCTCGGCACCCTCCTCCTACTCTGTGGTGCAACAGATGTCCCTTTCTCCAAAAATGTAGTCAATGGGACTGTAACGTTGCTACCACTCACCAGTTGACCTGCTGTGAGGAAAAATCAAGTTAGTACATTTCAAACAGGAAAAAGTTCATTTTAAACTCAACGTGATTAACCAAAATTCCAAAAGTATAAAACATAAAAAAATCCTTACCAGAGAGAGAAAGCTAATCGTGCTCGGCACCCTCCTGCCACCCTGTGGTGCAACAGATGTCCCTTTCTCCAAAAATGTACTCAATGAGACTGTAACGTTGCTACCACTCACCAGTTGACCTGCTGTGAGGAAAAATCAAGTTAGTACATTTCAAACAGGAAAAAGGTCATTTTAAACTCAACGTGATTAACCGAAATTCCAAAAGTATAAAACATAAAAAAATCCTTACCAGAGAGAGAAAACTAATCGTGCTCGGCACCCTCCTGCCACCCTGTGGTGCAACAGATGTCCCTTTCTCCAAAAATGTACTCAATGGGACTGTAACGTTGCTACCACTCACCAGTTGACCTGCTGTCAGGAAAAATCAAGTTAGTACATTTCAAACAGGAAAAAGGTCATTTTAAACTCAACGTCATTAACCAAAATTCCAAAAGTATAAAACATAAAAAAACCCTTACCAGAGAGAGAAAACTAATCGTGCTCGGCACCCTCCTGCCACCCTGTGGTGCAACAGATGTCCCTTTCTCCAAAAATGTACTCAATGGGACTGTAACGTTGCTACCACTCACCAGTTGACCTGCTGTCAGGAAAAATCAAGTTAGTACATTTCAAACAGGAAAAAGGTCATTTTAAACTCAACGTGATTAATCAAAATTCCAAAAGTATAAAACATAAAAAAATCCTTACCAGAGAGAGAAAACTAATCGTGCTCGGCACCCTCCTCTCACCCTGTGGTGCAACAGATGTCCCTTTCTCCAAAAATGTACTCAATGGGACTGTAACGTTGCTACCACTCACCAGTTGACCTGCTGTGAGGAAAAATCAAGTTAGTACATTTCAAACAGGAAAAAGGTCATTTTAAACTCAACGTGATTAACCAAAATTCCAAAAGTATAAAACATAAAAAAATCCTTACCAGAGAGGTAAAATTAATCGTGCTCGGCACCCTCCTCCTACTCTGTGGTGCAACAGATGTCCCTTTCTCCAAAAATGTACTCAATGGGACTGTAACGTTGCTACCACTCACCAGTTGACCTGCTGTGAGGAAAAATCAAGTTAGTACATTTCAAACAGGAAAAAGTTCATTTTAAACTCAACGTGATTAACCAAAATTCCAAAAGTATAAAACATAAAAAAATCCTTACCAGAGAGAGAAAACTAATCGTGCTCGGCACCCTCCTCCCACCCTGTGGTGCAACAGATGTCCCTTTCTCCAAAAATGTGCTCAATGGGACTGTAACGTTGCTACCACTCACCAGTTCACCTACTGTGAGGAAAAATCAAGTTAGTACATTTCAAACAGGAAAAAGGTCATTTTAAACTCAACGTGATTAACCAAAATTCCAAAAGTATAAAACATACAAAAATCCTAACCAGAGAGAGAAAACTAATCGTGCTCGGCACCCTCCTCCCACCCTGTGGTGCAACAGATGTCCCTTTCTCCAAAAATGTACTCAATGGGACTGTAACGTTGCTACCACTCACCAGTTCACCTACTGTGAGGAAAAATCAACTTAGTACATTTCAAACAGGAAAAAGGTCATTTTAAACTCAACGTGATTAACCCAAATTCCAAAAGTATAAAACATAAAAAAAATCCTTACCAGAGAGAGAAAACTAATCGTGCTCGGCACCCTCCTCCCACCCTGTGGTGCAACAGATGTCCCTTTCTCCAAAAATGTACTCAATGGGACTGTAACGTTGCTACCACTCACCAGTTGACCTGCTGTGAGGAAAAATCAAGTTAGTACATTTCAAACAGGAAAAAGGTCATTTTAAACTCAACGTGATTAACCAAAATTCCAAAAGTATAAAACATAAAAAAACCCTTACCAGAGAGAGAAAACTAATCGTGCTCGGCACCCTCCTCCCACCCTGTGGTGCAACAGATGTCCCTTTCTCCAAAAATGTACTCAATGGGACTGTAACGTTGCTACCACTCACCAGTTGACCTGCTGTGAGGAAAAATCAAGTTAGTACATTTCAAACAGGAAAAAGGTCATTTTAATCTCATCGTGATTAACCAAAATTCCAAAAGTATAAAACATAAAAAAATCCTTACCAGAGAGAGAAAACTAATCGTGCTCGTCACCCTCCTCCCACCCTGTGGTGCAACAGATGACCCTTTCTCCAAAAATGTACCCAATGGGACTGTAACGTTGCTACCACTCACCAGTTGACCTGCTGTGAGGAAAAATCAAGTTAGTACATTTCAAACAGGAAAAAGGTCATTTTAAACTCAACGTGATGAACCAAAATTCCAAAAGTATAAAACATAAAAAAATCCTTACCAGAGAGGTAAAATTAATCGTGCTCGGCACCCTCCTCCTACTCTGTGGTGCAACAGATGTCCCTTTCTCCAAAAATGTACTCAATGGGACTGTAACGTTGCTACCACTCACCAGTTGACCTGCTGTGAGGAAAAATCAAGTTAGTACATTTCAAACAGGAAAAAGGTCATTTTAAACTCAACGTGATTAACCAAAATTCCAAAAGTATAAAACATAAAAAAATCCTTACCAGAGAGAGAAAACTAATCGTGCTCGGCACCCTCCTCCCACCCTGTGGTGCAACAGATGTCCCTTTCTCCAAAAATGTACTGAATGGGACTGTAACGTTGCTACCACTCACCAGTTCACCTACTGTGAGGAAAAATCAAGTTAGTACATTTCAAACAGGAAAAAGGTCATTTTAAACTCAACGTGATTAACCCAAATTCCAAAAGTATAAAACATAAAAAAAATCCTTACCAGAGAGAGAAAACTAATCGTGCTCGGCACCCTCCTCCCACCCTGTGGTGCAACAGATGTCCCTTTCTCCAAAAATGTACTCAATGGGACTGTAACGTTGCTACCACTCACCAGTTGACCTGCTGTGAGGAAAAATCAAGTTAGTACATTTCAAACAGGAAAAAGGTCATTTTAAACTCATCGTGATTAACCAAAATTCCAAAAGTATAAAACATAAAAAAATCCTTACCAGAGAGAGAAAACTAATCGTGCTCGTCACCCTCCTCCCACCCTGTGGTGCAACAGATGTCCCTTTCTCCAAAAATGTACCCAATGGGACTGTAACGTTGCTACCACTCACCAGTTGACCTGCTGTGAGGAAAAACCAAGTTAGTACATTTCAAAATGGAAAAAGGTCCTTTTAAACTCAACGTGATTAACCAAAATTCCAAAAGTATAAAACATAAAAAAATCCTTACCAGAGAGGTAAAATTAATTGTGCTCGGCACCCTCCTCCTACTCTGTGGTGCAACAGATGTCCCTTTCTCCAAAAATGTACTCAATGGGACTGTAACGTTGCTACCACTCACCAGTTAACCTACTGTGAGGAAAAATCAAGTTAGTACATTTCAAACAGGAAAAAGGTCATTTTAAACTCAATGTGATTTTCCAAAAGTATAAAACATAAAAAAATCCTTACCAGAGAGAGAAAACTAATCGTGCTCGGCACCCTCCTCCCACCCTGTGGTGCAACAGATGTCCCTTTCTCCAAAAATGTACTCAATGGGACTGTAACGTTGCTACCACTCACCAGTTGACCTGCTGTGAGGAAAAATCAAGTTAGTACATTTCAAACAGGAAAAAGGTCAGTTTAAACTCAACGTGATTAACCAAAATTCCAAAAGTATAAAACATAAAAAAATCCTTACCAGAGAGAGAAAACTAATCGTGCTCGGCACCTTTTCCCACCCTGTGGTGCAACAGATGTCCCTTTCTCCAAAATTTACTCAATGGGACTGTAACGTTGCTACCACTCACCAGTTGACCTGCTGTGAGGAAAAATCAAGTTAGTACATTTCAAACAGGAAAAAGGTCATTTTAAACTCAACGTGATTAACCAAAATTCCAAAAGTATAAAACATAAAAAAATCCTTACCAGAGAGAGAAAACTAATCGTGCTGGGCACCCTCCTCCCACCCTGTGGTGCAACAGATGTCCCTTTCTCCAAAAATGTACTCAATGGGACTGTAACGTTGCTACCACTCACCAGTTGACCTGCTGTGAGGAAAAATCAAGTTAGTACATTTCAAACAGGAAAAAGGTCATTTTAAACTCAACGTGATTTTCCAAAAGTATAAAACATAAAAAAATCCTTACCAGAGAGAGAAAACTAATCGTGCTCGGCACCCTCCTCCCACCCTGTGGTGCAATAGATGTCCCTTTCTCCAAAAATGTACTCAATGGGACTGTAACGTTGCTACCACTCACCAGTTGACCTGCTGTGAGGAAAAATCAAGTTAGTACATTTCAAACAGGAAAAAGGTCATTTTAAACTCAACGTGATTAACCAAATTTCCAAAAGTATAAAACATAAAAAAATCCTTACCAGAGAGAGAAAACTAATCGTGCTCGGCACCCTCCTCCCACCCTGTGGTGCAACAGATGTCCCTTTCTCCAAAATTTACTCAATGGGACTGTAACGTTGCTACCACTCACCAGTTGACCTGCTGTGAGGAAAAATCAAGTTAGTACATTTCAAACAGGAAAAAGGTCATTTTAAACTCAATGTGATTAACCAAAATTCCAAAAGTATAAAACATAAAAAAATCCTTACCAGAGAGAGAAAACTAATCGTGCTCGTCACCTTCCTCCCACCCTGTGGTGCAACAGATGTCCCTTTATCCAAAAATGTACTCAATGGGACTGTAATGTTGCTACCACTCACCAGTTGACCTGCTGTGAGGAAAAATCAAGTTAGTACATTTCAAACTGGAAAAAGGTCATTTTAAACTCAACGTGATTACCCAAAATTCCAAAAGAATAAAACATAACAAAATCCTTACCAGAGAGAGAAAACTAATCGTGCTCGGCACCCTCCTCCCACCCTGTGGTGCAACAGATGTCCCTTTCTTCAAAAATGTACTCAATGGGACTGTAACGTTGCTACCACTCACCAGTTGACCTGCTGTGAGGAAAAATCAAGTTAGTACATTTCAATTGGAAAAAGGTCATTTTAAACTCAATGTGATTAACCAAAAGTATAAAACATAAAAAAATCCTTACCAGAGAGAGAAAACTAATCGTGCTCGTCACCCTCCTCCCACCCTGTGGTGCAACAGATGTCCCTTTCTCCAAAATTTACTCAAAGGGACTGTAACGTTGCTACCACTCACCAGTTGACCTGCTGTGAGGAAAAATCAAGTTAGTACATTTCAAACAGGAAAAAGGTCATTTTAAACTCAACGTGATTAACCAAAATTCCAAAAGTATAAAACATAAAAAAATCCTTACCAGAGAGAGAAAACTAATCGTGCTCGGCACCCTCCTCCCACCCTGTGGTGCAACAGATGTCCCTTTCTCCAAAAATGTACTCAATGGGACTGTAACGTTGCTACCACTCACCAGTTGACCTGCTGTGAGGAAAAATCAAGTTAGTACATTTCAAACGGGAAAAAGGTCATTTTAAACTCAACGTGATTAACCAAAATTCCAAAAGTATAAAACATAAAAAAATCCTTACCAGAGAGAGAAAACTAATCGTGCTCGGCACCCTCCTCCCACCCTGTGGTGCAACAGATGTCCCTTTCTCCAAAAATGTAGTCAATGGGACTGTAACGTTGCTACCACTCACCAGTTGACCTGCTGTGAGGAAAAATCACGTTTGTACATTTCAAACAGGAAAAAGGTCATTTTAAACTCAACATGATTAACCAACATTCCAAAAGTATAAAACGTAAAAAAATCCTTACCAGAGAGAGAAATCTAATCGTGCTCGGCACCCTCCTCCCACCCTGTGGTGCAACAGATGTCCCTTTCTCCAAAAATGTACTCAATGGGACCGTAACGTTGCTACCACTCACCAGTTGACCTGCTGTGAGGAAAAATCAAGTTAGTACATTTCAAACAGGAAAAAGGTCATTTTAAACTCAATGTGATTAACCAAAGTTCCAAAAGTATAAAACATAAAAAAATCCTTACCAGAGAGAGAAAACTAATCGTGCTCGTCACCCTCCTCCCACCCTGTGGTGCAACAGATGTCCCTTTATCCAAAAATTTACTCAATGGGACTGTAACGTTGCTACCACTCACCAGTTGACCTGCTGTGAGGAAAAATCAAGTTAGTACATTTCAAACAGGAAAAAGGTCATTTTAAACTCAACGTGATTAACCAAAATTCCAAAAGTATAAAACATAAAAAAATCCTTACCACAGAGAGAAAACTAATCGTGCTCGGCACCCTCCTCCCACCCTGTGGTGCAACAGATGTCCCTTTCTTCAAAAATGTACTCAATGGGACTGTAACGTTGCTACCACTCACCAGTTGACCTGCTGTGAGGAAAAATCAAGTTAGTACATTTCAAACTGGAAAAAGGTCATTTTAAACTCAATGTGATTAACCAAAAGTATAAAACATAAAAAAATCCTTGCCAGAGAGAGAAAACTAATCGTGCTCGGCACCCTCCTCCCACCCTGTGGTGCAACAGATGTCCCTTTCTCCAAAATTTACTCAAAGGGACTGTAACGTTGCTACCACTCACCAGTTGACCTGCTGTGAGGAAAAATCAAGTTAGTACATTTCAAACAGGAAAAAGGTCATTTTAAACTCAACGTGATTAACCAAAATTCCAAAAGTATAAAACATAAAAAAATCCTTACCAGAGAGAGAAAACTAATCGTGCTCGGCACCCTCCTCCCACCCTGTGGTGCAACAGATGTCCCTTTCTCCAAAAATGTACTCAATGGGACTGTAATGTTGCTACCACTCACCAGTTGACCTGCTGTGAGGAAAAATCAAGTTAGTACATTTCAAACAGGAAAAAGGTCATTTTAAACTCAACGTGATTAATCAAAATTCCAAAAGTATAAAACATAAAAAAATCCTTACCAGAGAGAGAAAACTAATCGTGCTCGGCACCCTCCTCCCACCCTGTGGTGCAACAAATGTCCCTTTCTCCAAAATTTACTCAATGGGACTGTAACGTTGCTACCACTCACCAGTTGACCTGCTGTGAGGAAAAATCAAGTTAGTACATTTCAAACAGGAAAAAGGTCATTTTAAACTCAACGTGATTAACCAAAATTCCAAAAGTATAAAACATAAAAAAATCCTTACCAGAGAGGGAAAACTAATGGTGCTCGGCACCCTCCTCCCACCCTGTGATGCAACAGATGTCCCTTTCTCCAAAAATGTAGTCAATGGGACTGTAACGTTGCTACCACTCACCAGTTGACCTGCTGTGAGGAAAAATCAAGTTAGTACATTTCAAACAGGAAAAAGGTCATTTTAAACTCAACGTGATTAACCAAAAGTATAAAACTTAAAAAAATCCTTACCAGAGAGAGAAAACTAATCGTGCTCGGCACCCTCCTCCCACCCTGTGGTGCAACAGATGTCCCTGTCTCCAAAAATGTACTCAATAGGACTGTAACGTTGCTACCACTCACCAGTTGACCTGCTGTGAGGAAATATCAAGTTAGTACATTTCAAACAGGAAAAAGGTCATTTTAAACTCAACGTGAATTTCCAAAAGTATAAAACATAAAAAAATCCTTACCAGAGAGAGAAAACTAATCGTGCTCGGCACCCTCCTCCCACCCTGTGGTGCAACAGATGTCTCTTTCTCCAAAAATGTACTCAATGGGACTGTAACGTTGCTACCACTCACCAGTTGACCTGCTGTGAGGAAAAATCAAGTTAGTACATTTCAAACAGGAAAAAGGTCATTTTAAACTCAACGTGATTAACCAAAATTCCAAAGTATAAAACATAAAAAAATCCTTACCAGAGAGAGAAAACTAATCGTGCTCGTCACCCTCCTCCCAGCCTGTGGTGCAACAGATGTCCCTTTCTCCAAAAATGTACTCAATGGGACTGTAACATTGCTACCACTCACCAGTTGACCTGCTGTGAGGAAAAATCAAGTTAGTACATTTCAAGCAAGAAAAAGGTCATTTTAAACTCAACGTGATTAACCAAAATTCCAAAAGTATAAAACATAAAAAAATCCTTACCAGAGAGAGAAAACTAATCGTGCTCGGCACCCTCCTCCCACCCTGTGGTGCAACAGATGTCCCTTTCTTCAAAAATGTACTCAATGGGACTGTAACGTTGCTACCACTCACCAGTTGACCTGCTGTGAGGAAAAATCAAGTTAGTACATTTCTAACAGGAAAAAGGTCATTTTAAACTCAATGTGATTAACCAAAAGTATAAACCATAAAAAAATCCTTACCAGAGAGAGAAAACTAATCGTGCTCGTCACCCTCCTTCCACCCTGTGGTGCAACAGATGTCCCTTTCTCCAAAATTTACTCAAAGGGACTGTAACGTTGCTACCACTCACCAGTTGACCTGCTGTGAGGAAAAATCAAGTTAGTACATTTCAAACATGAAAAAGGTCATTTTAAACTCAACGTGATTAACCAAAATTCCAAAAGTATAAAACATAAGAAAATCCTTACCAGAGAGAGAAAACTAATCGTGCTCCTCACCCTCCTCCCACCCTGTGGTGCAACAGATGTCCGTTTCTCCAAAAATGTACCCAATGGGACTGTAACGTTGCTACCACTCACCAGTTGACCTGCTGTCAGGAAAAATCGAGTTAGTACATTTCAAACAGGAAAAAGGTCATTTTAAACTCAACGTGATTAACCAAAATTCCAAAAGTATAAAACATGAAAAAATCCTTACCAGAGAGAAAAAACTAATCGTGCTCGGCACCCTCCTCCCACCCTGTGGTGCAACAGATGTCCCTTTCTCCAAAATTTACTCAATGGGACTGTAACGTTGCTACCACTCACCAGTTGACCTGCTGTGAGGAAAAATCAAGTTAGTACATTTCAAACAGGAAAAAGGTCATTTTAAACTCAATGTGATTAACCAAAATTCCAAAAGTATAAAACATAAAAAAATCCTTACCAGAGAGAGAAAACTAATCGTGCTCGGCACCCTCCTCCCACCCTGTGGTGCAACAGATGTCCCTTTCTCCAAAAATGTAGTCAATGGGACTGTAACGTTGCTACCACTCACCAGTTGACCTGCTGTGAGGAAAAATCAAGTTAGTACATTTCAAACAGGAAAAAGGTCATTTTAAACTCAACGTGATTAACCAAAAGTATAAAACATAAAAAAATCCTTACCAGAGAGAGAAAACTAATCGTGCTCGGCACCCTCCTCCCACCCTGTGGTGCAACAGATGTCCCTTTCTCCAAAAATGTACTCAATGGGACTGTAACGTTGCTACCACTCACCAGTTGACCTGCTGTGAGGAAAAATCAAGTTAGTACATTTCAAACAGGTAAAAGGTCATTTTAAACTCAACGTGATTTTCCAAAAGTATAAAACATAAAAAAATCCTTACCAGAGAGAGAAAACTAATCGTGCTCGGCACCCTCCTCCCACCCTGTGGTGCAACAGATGTCCCTTTCTCCAAAAATGTACTCAATGGGACTGTAACGTTGCTACCACTCACCAGTTGACCTGCTGTGAGGAAAAATCAAGTTAGTACATTTCAAACAGGAAAAAGGTCATTTTAAACTCAACGTGATTAACCAAAATTCCAAAGTATAAAACATAAAAAAATCCTTACCAGAGAGAGAAAACTAATCGTGCTTGGCACCCTCCTGCCACCCTGTGGTGCAACAGATGTCCCTTTCTCCAAAAATGTACTCAATGGGACTGTAACATTGCTACCACTCACCAGTTGACCTGCTGTGAGGAAAAATCAAGTTAGTACATTTCAAGCAGGAAAAAGGTCATTTTAAACTCAACGTGATTAACCAAAATTCCAAAAGTATAAAACATAAAAAAATCCTTACCAGAGAGAGAAAACTAAACGTGCTCGGCACCCTCCTACCACCCTGTGGTGCAACAGATGTCCCTTTCTTCAAAAATGTACTCAATGGGACTGTAACGTTGCTACCACTCACCAGTTGACCTGCTGTGAGGAAAAATCAAGTTAGTACATTTCTAACAGGAAAAAGGTCATTTTAAACTCAATGTGATTAACCAAAAGTATAAACCATAAAAAAATCCTTACCAGAGAGAGAAAACTAATCGTGCTCGTCACCCTCCTCCCACCCTGTGGTGCAACAGATGTCCCTTTCTCCAAAATTTACTCAAAGGGACTGTAACGTTGCTACCACTCACCAGTTGACCTGCTGTGAGGAAAAATCAAGTTAGTACATTTCAAACATGAAAAAGGTCATTTTAAACTCAACGTGATTAACCAAAATTCCAAAAGTATAAAACATAAGAAAATCCTTACCAGAGAGAGAAAACTAATCGTGCTCGGCACCCTCCTCCCACCCTGTGGTGCAACAGATGTCCCTTTCTCCAAAAATGTACTCAATGGGACTGTAACGTTGCTACCACTCACCAGTTGACCTGCTGTGAGGAAAAATCAAGTTAGTACATTTCAAACAGGAAAAAGGTCATTTTAAACTCAACGTGATTAACCAAAATTCCAAAAGTATAAAACATAAAAAAATCCTTACCGGTTAGAGAAAACTAATCGTGCTCGGCACCCTCCTGCCACCCTGTGGTGCAACAGATGTCCCTTTCTCCAAAAATGTACTCAATGGGACTGTAACGTTGCTACCACTCACCAGTTGACCTGCTGTGAGGAAAAATCAAGTTAGTACATTTCAAACAGGAAAAAGGTCATTTTAAACTCAATGTGATTAACCAAAGTTCCAAAAGTATAAAACATAAAAAAATCCTTACCAGAGAGAGAAAACTAATCGTGCTCGTCACCCTCCTCCCACCCTGTGGTGCAACAGATGTCCCTTTATCCAAAAATTTACTCAATGGGACTGTAACGTTGCTACCACTCACCAGTTGACCTGCTGTGAGGAAAAATCAAGTTAGTACATTTCAAACAGGAAAAAGGTCATTTTAAACTCAACGTGATTAACCAAAATTCCAAAAGTATAAAACATAAAAAAATCCTTACCACAGAGAGAAAACTAATCGTGCTCGGCACCCTCCTCCCACCCTGTGGTGCAACAGATGTCCCTTTCTTCAAAAATGTACTCAATGGGACTGTAACGTTGCTACCACTCACCAGTTGACCTGCTGTGAGGAAAAATCAAGTTAGTACATTTCAAACTGGAAAAAGGTCATTTTAAACTCAATGTGATTAACCAAAAGTATAAAACATAAAAAAATCCTTGCCAGAGAGAGAAAACTAATCGTGCTCGGCACCCTCCTCCCACCCTGTGGTGCAACAGATGTCCCTTTCTCCAAAATTTACTCAAAGGGACTGTAACGTTGCTACCACTCACCAGTTGACCTGCTGTGAGGAAAAATCAAGTTAGTACATTTCAAACAGGAAAAAGGTCATTTTAAACTCAACGTGATTAACCAAAATTCCAAAAGTATAAAACATAAAAAAATCCTTACCAGAGAGAGAAAACTAATCGTGCTCGGCACCCTCCTCCCACCCTGTGGTGCAACAGATGTCCCTTTCTCCAAAAATGTACTCAATGGGACTGTAATGTTGCTACCACTCACCAGTTGACCTGCTGTGAGGAAAAATCAAGTTAGTACATTTCAAACAGGAAAAAGGTCATTTTAAACTCAACGTGATTAATCAAAATTCCAAAAGTATAAAACATAAAAAAATCCTTACCAGAGAGAGAAAACTAATCGTGCTCGGCACCCTCCTCCCACCCTGTGGTGCAACAAATGTCCCTTTCTCCAAAATTTACTCAATGGGACTGTAACGTTGCTACCACTCACCAGTTGACCTGCTGTGAGGAAAAATCAAGTTAGTACATTTCAAACAGGAAAAAGGTCATTTTAAACTCAACGTGATTAACCAAAATTCCAAAAGTATAAAACATAAAAAAATCCTTACCAGAGAGGGAAAACTAATGGTGCTCGGCACCCTCCTCCCACCCTGTGGTGCAACAGATGTCCCTTTCTCCAAAAATGTAGTCAATGGGACTGTAACGTTGCTACCACTCACCAGTTGACCTGCTGTGAGGAAAAATCAAGTTAGTACATTTCAAACAGGAAAAAGGTCATTTTAAACTCAACGTGATTAACCAAAAGTATAAAACTTAAAAAAATCCTTACCAGAGAGAGAAAACTAATCGTGCTCGGCACCCTCCTCCCACCCTGTGGTGCAACAGATGTCCCTGTCTCCAAAAATGTACTCAATAGGACTGTAACGTTGCTACCACTCACCAGTTGACCTGCTGTGAGGAAATATCAAGTTAGTACATTTCAAACAGGAAAAAGGTCATTTTAAACTCAACGTGAATTTCCAAAAGTATAAAACATAAAAAAATCCTTACCAGAGAGAGAAAACTAATCGTGCTCGGCACCCTCCTCCCACCCTGTGGTGCAACAGATGTCTCTTTCTCCAAAAATGTACTCAATGGGACTGTAACGTTGCTACCACTCACCAGTTGACCTGCTGTGAGGAAAAATCAAGTTAGTACATTTCAAACAGGAAAAAGGTCATTTTAAACTCAACGTGATTAACCAAAATTCCAAAGTATAAAACATAAAAAAATCCTTACCAGAGAGAGAAAACTAATCGTGCTCGTCACCCTCCTCCCAGCCTGTGGTGCAACAGATGTCCCTTTCTCCAAAAATGTACTCAATGGGACTGTAACATTGCTACCACTCACCAGTTGACCTGCTGTGAGGAAAAATCAAGTTAGTACATTTCAAGCAAGAAAAAGGTCATTTTAAACTCAACGTGACTAACCAAAATTCCAAAAGTATAAAACATAAAAAAATCCTTACCAGAGAGAGAAAACTAATCGTGCTCGGCACCCTCCTCCCACCCTGTGGTGCAACAGATGTCCCTTTCTTCAAAAATGTACTCAATGGGACTGTAACGTTGCTACCACTCACCAGTTGACCTGCTGTGAGGAAAAATCAAGTTAGTACATTTCTAACAGGAAAAAGGTCATTTTAAACTCAATGTGATTAACCAAAAGTATAAACCATAAAAAAATCCTTACCAGAGAGAGAAAACTAATCGTGCTCGTCACCCTCCTTCCACCCTGTGGTGCAACAGATGTCCCTTTCTCCAAAATTTACTCAAAGGGACTGTAACGTTGCTACCACTCACCAGTTGACCTGCTGTGAGGAAAAATCAAGTTAGTACATTTCAAACATGAAAAAGGTCATTTTAAACTCAACGTGATTAACCAAAATTCCAAAAGTATAAAACATAAGAAAATCCTTACCAGAGAGAGAAAACTAATCGTGCTCCTCACCCTCCTCCCACCCTGTGGTGCAACAGATGTCCGTTTCTCCAAAAATGTACCCAATGGGACTGTAACGTTGCTACCACTCACCAGTTGACCTGCTGTCAGGAAAAATCGAGTTAGTACATTTCAAACAGGAAAAAGGTCATTTTAAACTCAACGTGATTAACCAAAATTCCAAAAGTATAAAACATGAAAAAATCCTTACCAGAGAGAAAAAACTAATCGTGCTCGGCACCCTCCTCCCACCCTGTGGTGCAACAGATGTCCCTTTCTCCAAAATTTACTCAATGGGACTGTAACGTTGCTACCACTCACCAGTTGACCTGCTGTGAGGAAAAATCAAGTTAGTACATTTCAAACAGGAAAAAGGTCATTTTAAACTCAATGTGATTAACCAAAATTCCAAAAGTATAAAACATAAAAAAATCCTTACCAGAGAGAGAAAACTAATCGTGCTCGGCACCCTCCTCCCACCCTGTGGTGCAACAGATGTCCCTTTCTCCAAAAATGTAGTCAATGGGACTGTAACGTTGCTACCACTCACCAGTTGACCTGCTGTGAGGAAAAATCAAGTTAGTACATTTCAAACAGGAGAAAGGTCATTTTAAACTCAACGTGATTAACCAAAAGTATAAAACATAAAAAAATCCTTACCAGAGAGAGAAAACTAATCGTGCTCGGCACCCTCCTCCCACCCTGTGGTGCAACAGATGTCCCTTTCTCCAAAAATGTACTCAATGGGACTGTAACGTTGCTACCACTCACCAGTTGACCTGCTGTGAGGAAAAATCAAGTTAGTACATTTCAAACAGGTAAAAGGTCATTTTAAACTCAACGTGATTTTCCAAAAGTATAAAACATAAAAAAATCCTTACCAGAGAGAGAAAACTAATCGTGCTCGGCACCCTCCTCCCACCCTGTGGTGCAACAGATGTCCCTTTCTCCAAAAATGTACTCAATGGGACTGTAACGTTGCTACCACTCACCAGTTGACCTGCTGTGAGGAAAAATCAAGTTAGTACATTTCAAACAGGAAAAAGGTCATTTTAAACTCAACGTGATTAACCAAAATTCCAAAGTATAAAACATAAAAAAATCCTTACCAGAGAGAGAAAACTAATCGTGCTTGGCACCCTCCTGCCACCCTGTGGTGCAACAGATGTCCCTTTCTCCAAAAATGTACTCAATGGGACTGTAACATTGCTACCACTCACCAGTTGACCTGCTGTGAGGAAAAATCAAGTTAGTACATTTCAAGCAGGAAAAAGGTCATTTTAAACTCAACGTGATTAACCAAAATTCCAAAAGTATAAAACATAAAAAAATCCTTACCAGAGAGAGAAAACTAAACGTGCTCGGCACCCTCCTACCACCCTGTGGTGCAACAGATGTCCCTTTCTTCAAAAATGTACTCAATGGGACTGTAACGTTGCTACCACTCACCAGTTGACCTGCTGTGAGGAAAAATCAAGTTAGTACATTTCTAACAGGAAAAAGGTCATTTTAAACTCAATGTGATTAACCAAAAGTATAAACCATAAAAAAATCCTTACCAGAGAGAGAAAACTAATCGTGCTCGTCACCCTCCTCCCACCCTGTGGTGCAACAGATGTCCCTTTCTCCAAAATTTACTCAAAGGGACTGTAACGTTGCTACCACTCACCAGTTGACCTGCTGTGAGGTAAAATCAAGTTAGTACATTTCAAACATGAAAAAGGTCATTTTAAACTCAACGTGATTAACCAAAATTCCAAAAGTATAAAACATAAGAAAATCCTTACCAGAGAGAGAAAACTAATCGTGCTCGGCACCCTCCTCCCACCCTGTGGTGCAACAGATGTCCCTTTCTCCAAAAATGTACTCAATGGGACTGTAACGTTGCTACCACTCACCAGTTGACCTGCTGTGAGGAAAAATCAAGTTAGTACATTTCAAACAGGAAAAAGGTCATTTTAAACTCAACGTGATTAACCAAAATTCCAAAAGTATAAAACATAAAAAAATCCTTACCGGTTAGAGAAAACTAATCGTGCTCGGCACCCTCCTGCCACCCTGTGGTGCAACAGATGTCCCTTTCTCCAAAAATGTACTCAATGGGACTGTAACGTTGCTACCACTCACCAGTTGACCTGCTGTGAGGAAAAATCAAGTTAGTACATTTCAAACAGGAAAAAGGTCATTTTAAACTCAACGTGATTAATCAAAATTCCAAAAGTATAAAACATAAAAAAATCCTTACCAGAGAGAGAAAACTTATCGTGCTCGGCACCCTCCTCCCACCCTGTGGTGCAACAGATGTCCCTTTCTCCAAAATTTACTCAATGGGACTGTAACGTTGCTACCACTCACCAGTTGACCTGCTGTGAGGAAAAATCAAGTTAGTACATTTCAAACAGGAAAAAGGTTATTTTAAACTCAACGTGATTAACCAAAATTCCAAAAGTATAAAACATAAAAAAATCCTTACCAGAGAGGGAAAACTAATGGTGCTCGGCACCCTCCTCCCACCCTGTGGTGCAACAGATGTCCCTTTCTCATAAAATGTAGTCAATGGGACTGTAACGTTGCTACCACTCACCAGTTGACCTGCTGTGAGGAAAAATCAAGTTAGTACATTTCAAACAGGAAAAAGGTCATTTTAAACTCAACGTGATTAACCAAAAGTACAAAACATAAAAAAATCCTTACCAGAGAGAGAAAACTAATCGTGCTCGGCACCCTCCTCCCACCCTGTGGTGCAACAGATGTCCCTTTCTCCAAAAATGTACTCAATGGGACTGTAACGTTGCTACCACTCACCAGTTGACCAGCTGTGAGGAAATATCAAGTTAGTACATTTCAAACAGGAAAAAGGTCATTTTAAACTCAACGTGATTTTCCAAAAGTTTAAAACATAAAAAAATCCTTACCAGAGAGAGAAAACTAATCGTGCTCGGCACCCTCCTCCCACCCTGTGGTGCAACAGATGTCCCTTTCTCCAAAAATGTACTCAATGGGACTGTAACGTTGCTACCACTCACCAGTTGACCTGCTGTGAGGAAATATCAAGTTAGTACATTTCAAACAGGAAAAAGGTCATTTTAAACTCAACGTGATTTTCCAAAAGTTTAAAACATAAAAAAATCCTTACCAGAGAGAGAAAACTAATCGTGCTCGGCACCCTCCTCCCACCCTGTGGTGCAACAGATGTCTCTTTCTCCAAAAATGTACTCAATGGGACTGTAACGTTGCTACCACTCACCAGTTGACCTGCTGTGAGGAAAAATCAAGTTAGTACATTTCAAACAGGAAAAAGGTCATTTTAAACTCAACGTGATTAACCAAAATTCCAAAGTATAAAACATAAAAAAATCCTTACCAGAGAGAGAAAACTAATCGTGCATGGCACCCTCCTGCCACCCTGTGGTGCAACAGATGTCCCTTTCTCCAAAAATGTACTCAATGGGACTGTAACATTGCTACCACTCACCAGTTGACCTGCTGTGAGGAAAAATCAAGTTAGTACATTTCAAGCAGGAAAAAGGTCATTTTAAACTCAACGTGATTAACCAAAATTCCAAAAGTATAAAACATAAAAAAATCCTTACCAGAGAGAGAAAACTAAACGTGCTCGGCAACCTCCTACCACCCTGTGGTGCAACAGATGTCCCTTTCTTCAAAAATGTACTCAATGGGACTGTAACGTTGCTACCACTCACCAGTTGACCTGCTGCGAGGAAAAATCAAGTTAGTACATTTCTAACAGGAAAAAGGTCATTTTAAACTCAATGTGATTAACCAAAAGTATAAACCATAAAAAAATCCTTACCAGAGAGAGAAAACTAATCGTGCTCGTCACCCTCCTCCCACCCTGTGGAACAACAGATGTCCCTTTCTCCAAAATTTACTCAAAGGGACTGTAACGTTGCTACCACTCACCAGTTGACCTGCTGTGAGGAAAAATCAAGTTAGTACATTTCAAACATGAAAAAGGTCATTTTAAACTCAACGTGATTAACCAAAATTCCAAAAGTATAAAACATAAGAAAATCCTTACCAGAGAGAGAAAACTAATCGTGCTCCGCACCGTCCTCCCACCCTGTGGTGCAACAGATGTCCCTTTCTCCAAAAATGTACTCAATGGGACTGTAACGTTGCTACCACTCACCAGTTGACCTGCTGTGAGGAAAAATCAAGTTAGTACATTTCAAACAGGAAAAAGGTCATTTTAAACTCAACGTGATTAACCAAAATTCCAAAAGTATAAAACATAAAAAAATCCTTACCGGTTAGAGAAAACTAATCGTGCTCGGCACCCTCCTGCCACCCTGTGGTGCAACAGATGTCCCTTTCTCCAAAAATGTACTCAATGGGACTGTAACGTTGCTACCACTCACCAGTTGACCTGCTGTGAGGAAAAATCGAGTTAGTACATTTCAAACAGGAAAAAGGTCATTTTAAACTCAACGTGATTAACCAAAATTCCAAAAGTATAAAACATGAAAAAATCCTTACCAGAGAGAGAAAACTAATCGTGCTCGGCACCCTCCTCCCACCCTGTGGTGCAACAGATGTCCCTTTCTCCAAAATTTACTCAATGGGACTGTAACGTTGCTACCACTCACCAGTTGACCTGCTGTGAGGAAAAATCAAGTTAGTACATTTCAAACAGGAAAAAGGTCATTTTAAACTCAATGTGATTAACCAAAATTCCAAAAGTATAAAACATAAAAAAATCCTTACCAGAGAGAGAAAACCAATCGTGCTCGGCACCCTCCTCCCACCCTGTGGTGCAACAGATGTCCCTTTCTCCAAAAATGTAGTCAATGGGACTGTAACGTTGCTACCACTCACCAGTTGACCTGCTGTGAGGAAAAATCAAGTTAGTACATTTCAAACAGGAAAAAGGTCATTTTAAACTCAACGTGATTAACCAAAAGTATAAAACATAAAAAAATCCTTACCAGAGAGAGAAAACTAATCGTGCTCGGCACCCCCCTCCCACCCTGTGGTGCAACAGATGTCCCTTTCTCCAAAAATGTACTCAATGGGACTGTAACGTTGCTACCACTCACCAGTTGACCTGCTGTGAGGAAAAATCAAGTTAGTACATTTCAAACAGGTAAAAGGTCATTTTAAACTCAACGTGATTTTCCAAAAGTATAAAACATAAAAAAATCCTTACCAGAGAGAGAAATCTAATCGTGCTCGGCACCCTCCTCCCACCCTGTGGTGCAACAGATGTCCCTTGCTCCAAAAATGTACTCAATGGGACTGTAACGTTGCTACCACTCACCAGTTGACCTGCTGTGAGGAAAAATCAAGTTAGTACATTTCAAACAGGAAAAAGGTCATTTTAAACTCAACGTGATTAACCAAAATTCCAAAAGTATAAAACATAAAAAAATCCTTACCAGAGAGAGAAAACTAATCGTGCTCGGCACCCTCCTCCCACCCTGTGGTGCAACAGATGTCCCTTTCTTCAAAAATGTACTCAATGGGACTGTAACGTTGCTACCACTCAACAGTTGACCTGCTGTGAGGAAAAATCAAGTTAGTACATTTCTAACAGGAAAAAGGTCATTTTAAACTCAATGTGATTAACCAAAAGTATAAACCATAAAAAAATCCTTACCAGAGAGAGATAACTAATCGTGCTCGTCACCCTCCTCCCACCCTGTGGTGCAACAGATGTCCCTTTCTCCAAAATTTACTCAAAGGGACTGTAACGTTGCTACCACTCACCAGTTGACCTGCTGTGAGGAAAAATCAAGTTAGTACATTTCAAACATGAAAAAGGTCATTTTAAACTCAACGTGATTAACCAAAATTCCAAAAGTATAAAACATAAGAAAATCCTTACCAGAGAGAGAAAACTAATCGTGCTCGGCACCCTCCTCCCACCCTGTGGTGCAACAGATGTCCCTTTCTCCAAAAATGTACTCAATGGGACTGTAACGTTGCTACCACTCACCAGTTGACCTGCTGTGAGGAAAAATCAAGTTAGTACATTTCAAACAGGAAAAAGGTCATTTTAAACTCAACGTGATTAACCAAAATTCCAAAAGTATAAAACATGAAAAAATCCTTACCAGAGAGAGAAAACTAATCGTGCTCGGCACCCTCCTCCCACCCTGTGGTGCAACAGATGTCCCTTTCTCCAAAATTTACTCAATGGGACTGTAACGTTGCTACCACTCACCAGTTGACCTGCTGTGAGGAAAAATCAAGTTAGTACATTTCAAACAGGAAAAAGGTCATTTTAAACTCAACGTGATTAACCAAAATTCCAAAAGTATAAAACATAAAAAAATCCTTACCAGAGAGAGAAAACTAATCGTGCTCGGCACCCTCCTCCCACCCTGTGGTGCAACAGATGTCCCCTTCTCCAAAAATCTACTCAATGGGACTGTAACGTTGCTATCACTCACCAGTTGACCTGCTGTGAGGAAAAATCAAGTTAGTACATTTCAAACAGGAAAAAGGTCATTTTAAACTCAACGTGATTAACCAAAATTCCAAAAGTATAAAACATAAAAAAATCCTTACCAGAGAGAGAAAACTAATCGTGCTCGGCACCCTCCTCCCACCCTGTGGTGCAACAGATGTCCCTTTCTCCAAAAATGTACTCAATGGGACTGTAACGTTGCTACCACTCACCAGTTGTCCTGCTGTGAGGAAAAATCAAGTTAGTACATTTCAAGCACGAAAAAGGTCATTTTAAACTCAACGTGATTAACCAAAATTCCAAAAGTATAAAACATAAAAAAATCCATACCAGAGAGGGAAAACTAATCGTGCTCGGCACCCTCCTCCCACCCTGTGGTGCAACAGATGTCCCTTTCTCCAAAAATGTAGTCAATGGGACTGTAACGTTGCTACCACTCACCAGTTGACCTGCTGTGAGGAAAAATCAAGTTAGTACATTTCAAACAGGAAAAAGGTCATTTTAAACTCAACGTGATTAACCAAAAGAATAAAACATAAAAAAATCCTTACCAGAGAGAGAAAACTAATCGTGCTCGGCACTCTCCTCCCACCCTGTGGTGCAACAGATGTCCCTTTCTCCAAAAATGTACTCAATGGGACTGTAACGTTGCTACCACTCACCAGTTGACCTGCTGTGAGGAAAAATCAAGTTAGTACATTTCAAACAGGAAAAAGGTCATTTTAAACTCAACGTGATTTTCCAAGAGTATAAAACATAAAAAAATCCTTACCAGAGAGAGAAAACTAATCGTGCTCGGCACCCTCCTCCCACCCTGTGGTGCAACAGACGTCTCTTTCTCCAAAAATGTACTCAATGGGACTGTAACGTTGCTACCACTCACCAGTTGACCTGCTGTGAGGAAAAATCAAGTTAGTACATTTCAAACAGGAAAAAGGTCATTTTAAACTCAACGTGATTAACCAAAATTCCAAAGTATAAAACATAAAAAAATCCTTACCAGAGAGAGAAAACTAATCGTGCTCGTCACCCTCCTCCCACCCTGTGGTGCAACAGATGTCCCTTTCTTCAAAAATGTACTCAATGGGACTGTAACGTTGCTACCACTCACCAGTTGACCTGCTGTGAGGAAAAATCAAGTTAGTACATTTCTAACAGGAAAAAGGTCATTTTAAACTCAATGTGATTAACCAAAAGTATAAACCATAAAAAATCCTTACCAGAGAGAGAAAACTAATCGTGCTCGTCACCCTCCTCCCACCCTGTGGTGCAACAGATGTCCCTTTCTCCAAAATTTTCTCAAGGGACTGTAACGTTGCTACCACTCACCAGTTGACCTGCTGTGAGGAAAAATCAAGTTAGTACATTTCAAACATGAAAAAGGTCATTTTAAACTCAACGTGATTAACCAAAATTCCAAAAGTATAAAACATAAGAAAATCCTCTACCAGAGAGAGAAAACTAATCGTGCTCGGCACCCTCCTCCCACCCTGTGGTGCAACAGATGTCCCTTTCTCCAAAAATGTACTCAATGGGACTGTAACGTTGCTACCACTCACCAGTTGACCTGCTGTGAGGAAAAATCAAGTTAGTACATTTCATACAGTAAAAAGGTCATTTTAAACTCAACGTGATTAACCAAAATTCCAAAAGTATAAAACATAAAAAAATCCTTACCAGAGAGGGAAAACTAATGGTGCTCGGCACCCTCCTCCCACCCTGTGGTGCAACAGATGTCCCTTTCTCCAAAAATGTACTCAATGGGACTGTAACGTTGCTACCACTCACCAGTTGACCTGCTGTGAGGAAAAATCAAGTTAGTACATTTCAAACAGGAAAAAGGTCATTTTAAACTCAACGTGATTAACCAAAATTCCAAATGTATAAAACATAAAAAAATCCTTACCAGAGAGAGAAAACTAATCGTGCTCCTCACCCTCCTCCCACCCTGTGGTGCAACAGATGTCCCTTTCTTCAAAAATGTACTCAATGGGACTGTAACATTGCTACCACTCACCAGTTGACCTGCTGTGAGGAAAAATCAAGTTAGTACATTTCTAACAGGAAAAAGGTCATTTTAAACTCAATGTGATTAACCAAAGGTATAAACCATAAAAAAATCCTTACCAGAGAGAGAAAACTAATCGTGCTCGTCACCCTCCTCCCACCCTGTGGTGCAACAGATGTCCCTTTCTCCAAAATTTACTCAAAGGGACTGTAACGTTGCTACCACTCACCAGTTGACCTGCTGTGAGGAAAAATCAAGTTAGTACATTTCAAACATGAAAAAGGTCATTTTAAACTCAACGTGATTAACCAAAATTCCAAAAGTATAAAACATAAGAAAATCCTTACCAGAGAGAGAAAACTAATCGTGCTTGGCACCCTCCTCCCACCCTGTGGTGCAACAGATGTCCCTTTCTCCAAAAATGTACTCAATGGGACTGTAACGTTGCTACCACTCACCAGTTGACCCGCTGTGAGGAAAAATCGAGTTAGTACATTTCAAACAGGAAAAAGGTTATTTTAAACTCAACGTGATTAACCAAAATTCCAAAAGTATAAAACATAAAAAAATCCTTACCAGAGAGAGAAAACTAATCGTGCTCGGCACCTTCCTCCCACCCTGTGGTGCAACAGATGTCCCTTTCTCCAAAATTTACTCAAAGGGACTGTAACGTTGCTACCACTCACCAGTTGACCTGCTGTGAGGAAAAATCGAGTTAGTACATTTCAAACAGGGAAAAGGTCATTTTAAACTCAACGTGATTAACCAAAATTCCAAAAGTATAAAACATGAAAAAATCCTTACCAGAGAGAGAAAACTAATCGTGCTCGGCACCCTCCTCCCACCCTGTGGTGCAACAGATGTCCCTTTCTCCAAAATTTACTCAAAGGGACTGTAACGTTGCTACCACTCACCAGTTGACCTGCTGTGAGGAAAAATCAAGTTAGTACATTTCAAACATGAAAAATGTCATTTTAAACTCAACGTGATTAACCAAAATTCCAAAAGTATAAAACATGAAAAAATCCTTACCAGAGAGAGAAAACTAATCGTGCTCGGCACCCTCCTCCCACCCTGTGGTGCAACAGATGTCCCTTTCTCCAAAATTTACTCAATGGGACTGTAACGTTGCTA
Source organism: Schistocerca piceifrons (assembly GCF_021461385.2). Taxonomy (NCBI): domain Eukaryota; kingdom Metazoa; phylum Arthropoda; class Insecta; order Orthoptera; family Acrididae; genus Schistocerca; species Schistocerca piceifrons. Next base: position 7,885,574 of record NC_060145.1, read on the forward strand.
CCACTCACCAGTTGACCTGCTGTGAGGAAAAATCAAGTTAGTACATTTCAAACAGGAAAAAGGTCATTTTAAACTCAACGTGATTAACCAAAATTCCAAAAGTATAAAACATAAGAAAATCCTTACCAGAGAGAGAAAACTAATCGTGCTCGGCACCCTCCTCCCACCCTGTGGTGCAACAGATGTCCCTTTCTCCAAAATTTACTCAATGGGACTGTAACGTTGCTACCACTCACCAGTTGACCTGCTGTGAGGAAAAATCGAGTTAGAACATTTCAAACATGAAAAAGGTCATTTTAAACTCAACGTGATTAACCAAAATTCCAAAAGTATAAAACATAAAAAAATCCTTACCAGAGAGAGAAAACTAATCGTGCTCGGCACCCTCCTCCCACCCTGTGGTGCAACAGATGTCCCTTTCTCCAAAATTTACTCAAAGGGACTGTAACGTTGCTACCACTCACCAGTTGACCTGCTGTGAGGAAAAATCAAGTTAGTACATTTCAAACATGAAAAAGGTCATTTTAAACTCAACGTGATTAACCAAAATTCCAAAAGTATAAAACATGAAAAAATCCTTACCAGAGAGAGAAAACTAATCGTGCTCGGCACCCTCCACCCACCCTGTGGTGCAACAGATGTCCCTTTCTCCAAAATTTACTCAATGGGACTGTAACGTTGCTACCACTCACCAGTTGACCTGCTGTGAGGAAAAATCAAGTTAGTACATTTCAAACAGGAAAAAGGTCATTTTAAACTCAACGTGATTAACCAAAATTCCAAAAGTATAAAACATAACAAAATCCTTACCAGAGAGAGAAAACTAATCGTGCTCGGCACCCTCCTCCCACCCTGTGGTGCAACAGATGTCCCTTTCTCCAAAATTTACACAATGGGACTGTAACGTTGCTACCACTCACCAGTTGACCTGCTGTGAGGAAAAATCGAGTTAGAACATTTCAAACAGGAAAAAGGTCATTTTAAACTCAACGTGATTAACCAAAATTCCAAAAGTATGAAACATAAAAAAATCCTTACCAGAGAGAGAAAACTAATCGTGCTCGGCACCCTCCTCCCACCCTGTGGTGCAACAGATGTCCCTTTCTCCAAAATTTACTCAAAGGGACTGTAACGTTGCTACCACTCACCAGTTGACCTGCTGTGAGGAAAAATCAAGTTAGTACATTTCAAACATGAGAAAGGTCATTTTAAACTCAACGTGATTAACCAAAATTCCAAAAGTATAAAACATGAAAAAATCCTTACCAGAGAGAGAAAACTAATCGTGCTCGGCACCCTCCTCCCACCCTGTGGTGCAACAGATGTCCCTTTCTCCAAAAATGTACTCAATGGGACTGTAACGTTGCTACCACTCACCAGTTGACCTGCTGTGAGGAAAAATCAAGTTAGAACATTTCAAACAGGAAAAAGGTCATTTTAAACTCAACGTGATTAACCAAAATTCCAAAAGTATAAAACATAAAAAAATCCTTACCAGAGAGAGAAAACTAATCGTGCTCGGCACCCTCCTGCCACCCTGTGGTGCAACAGATGTCCCTTTCTCCAAAAATGTACTCAATGGGACTGTAACGTTGCTACCACTCACCAGTTGACCTGCTGTGAGGAAAAATCGAGTTAGTACATTTCAAACTGGTAAAAGGTCATTTCAAACTCAACGTGATTAACCAAAATTCCAAATGTATAAAACATGAAAAAATCCTTACCAGAGAGAGAAAACTAATCGTGCTCGGCACCCTCCTCCCACCCTGTGGTGCAACAGATGTCCCTTTCTCCAAAATTTACTCAATGGGACTGTAACGTTGCTACCACCCACCAGTTGACCTGCTGTGAGGAAAAATCAAGTTAGTACATTTCAAACAGGAAAAAGGTCATTTTAAACTCAACGTGATTAACCAAAATTCCAAAAGTATAAAACATAAAAAAATCCTTACCAGAGAGAGAAAACTAATCGTGCTCGGCACCCTCCTCCCACCCTGTGGTGCAACAGATGTCCCTTTCTCCAAAAATGTACTCAATGGGACTGTAACGTTGCTACCACTCACCAGTTGACCTGCTGTGAGGAAAAATCAAGTTAGTACATTTCAAACAGGAAAAAGGTCATTTCAAACTCAACGTGATTAACCAAAAGTATAAAACATAAAAAAATCCTTACCAGAGAGAGAAAACTAATCGTGCTCGGCACCCTCCTCCCACCCTGTGGTGCAACAGATATCCCTTTCTCCAAAAATGTACTCAAGGGGACTGTAACGTTGCTAACACTCACCAGTTGACCTGCTGTGAGGAAAAATCAAGTTAGTACATTTCAAACAGGAAAAAGGTCATTTTAAACTCAACGTGATTAACCAAAATTCCAAAAGTATAAAACATAAAAAGATCCTTACCAGAGAGAGAAAACTAATTGTGCTCGGCACCCTTCTCCCACCCTGTGGTGCAACAGATGTCCCTTTCTCCAAAAATGTACTCAATGGGACTGTAACGTTGCTACCACTCACCAGTTGACCTGCTGTGAGGAAAAATCAAGTTAGTACATTTCAAACAGGAAAAAGGTCATTTTGAACTCAACGTGATTAACCAAAATTCCAAAAGTATAAAACATAAAAAAATCCTTACCAGAGAGAGAAAACTAATCGTGCTCGGCACCCTCCTCCCACCCTGTGGTGCAACAGATGTCCCTTTCTCCAAAATTTACTCAATGGGACTGTAACGTTGCTACCACTCACCAGTTGACCTGCTGTGAGGAAAAATCAAGTTAGTACATTTCAAACAGGAAAAAGGTCATTTTAAACTCAACGTGATTGACCAAAAGTATAAAACATAAAAAAATCCTTACCAGAGAGAGAAAACTAATCGTGCTTGGCACCCTCCTCCCACCCTGTGGTGGAACAGATGTCCCTTTCTCCAAAAATGTACTCAATGGGACTGTAACGTTGCTACCACTCACCAGTTGACCTGCTGTGAGGAAAAATAAAGTTAGTACATTTCAAACAGGGAAAAGGTCATTTTAAACTCAACGTGATTAACCAAAATTCCAAAAGTATAAAACATAAAAAAATCCTTACCAGAGAGAGAAAACTAATCGTGCTCGGCACCCTCCTCCCACCCTGTGGTGCAACAGATGTCCCTTTCTCTAAAAATGTACTCAATGGGACTGTAACGTTGCTACCACTCACCAGTTGACCTGCTGTGGGGAAAAATCAAGTTACTACATTTCAAACAGGAAAAAGGTCATTTTAAACTCAACGTGATTAACCAAAATTCCAAAAGTATAAAACATACAAAAATCCTTACCAGAGAGAGAAAACTAATCGTGCTCGGCACCCTCCTGCCACCCTGTGGTGCAACAGATGTCCCTTTCTCCAAAAATGTACTCAATGGGACTGTAACGTTGCTACCACTCACCAGTTGACCTGCTGTGAGAAAAAATCAAGTTAGTACATTTCAAACAGGAAAAAGGTTATTTTACACTCAACGTGATTAACCAAATGTATAAAACATAAAAAAATCCTTACTAGAGTGAGAAAACTAATCGTGCTCGTCACCCTCCTCCCACCCTGTGGTGCAACAGATGTCCCTTTCTCCAAAATTTACTCAATGGGACTGCAACATTGCTACCACTCACCAGTTGACCTGCTGTGAGGAAAAATCAAGTTAGTACATTTCAAACAGGAAAAAGGTCATTTTAAACTCAACGTGATAAACCAAAATTCCAAAAGTATAAAACATAAAAAAATCCTTACCAGAGAGAGAGAACTAATCGTGCTCGGCACCCTCCTCCCACCCTGTGGTGCAACAGATCTCCCTTTCTCCAAAAATGTACTCAATGGGACTGTAACATTGCTACCACTCACCAGTTGACCTGCTGTGAGGAAAAATCAAGTTAGTACATTTCAAACAGAAAAAGGTCATTTTAAACTCAACGTGATTAACCAAAATTCCAAAAGTATAAAACATAAAAAAATCCTTACCAAAGAGAGAAAACTAATCGTGCTCGGCACCCTCCTCCCACCCTGTGGTGCAACAGATGTCCCTTTCTCCAAAAATGTACTCAATGGGACTGTAACGTTGCTACCACTCACCAGTTGACCTGCTGTGAGAAAAAATCAAGTTAGTACATTTCAAACAGGAAAAAGGTCATTTTAAACTCAACGTGATTAACCAAAATTCCAAAAGTATAAAACATAAAAAAATCCTTACCAGAGAGAGAAAACTAATCGTGCCCGGCACCCTCCTCCCACCCTGTGGTGCAACAGATGTCCCTTTCTCCAAAAATGTACTCAATGGGACTGTAACGTTGCTACCACTCACCAGTTGACCTGCTGTGAGGAAAAATCAAGTTGGTACATTTCAAACAGGAAAAAGGTCATTTTAAACTCAACATGATTAACCAAAATTCCAAAAGTATAAAACATAAAAAAATCCTTACCAGAGAGAGAAAACTAATCGTGCTCGGCACCCTCCTCCCACCCTGTGGTGCAACAGATGTCCCTTTCTCCAAAAGTTACTCAATGGGACTGTAACGTTGCTACCACTCACCAGTTGACCTGCTGTGAGGAAAAATCAAGTTAGTACATTTCAAACACGAAAAAGGTCATTTTAAACTCAACGTGATTAACCAAAATTCCAAAACTATAAAACATAAAAAGATCCTTACCAGAGAGAGAAAACTAATCGTGCTCGGCACCCTCCTCCCACCCTGTGGTGCAACAGATGTCCCTTTCTCCAAAAATGTTCTCAATGGGACTGTAACGTTGCTACCACTCACCAGTCGACCTGCTGTGAGGAAAAATCAAGTTAGTACATTTCAAACAGTAAAAAGGTCATTTTAAACTCAACGTGATTAACCAAAAGTATAAAACATAAAAAAATCCTTACCAGAGAGAGAAAACTAAACGTGCTCGGCACCCTCCTCCCACCCTGTGGTGCAACAGATGTCCCTTTCTCCAAAAATGTACTCAATGGGACTGTAACGTTGCTTCCACTCACCAGTTGACCTGCTGTGAGGAAAAATCAAGTTAGTACATTTCTAACAGGAAAAAGGTCATTTTAAACTCAACGTGATTAACCAAAATTCCAAAAGTATAAAACATAAAAAAATCCTTACCAGAGAGAGAAAACTAATCGTGCTCGGCACCCTCCTCCCACCCTGTGGTGCAACAGATGTCCCTTTCTCCAAAAATGTACTCAATGGGACTGTAACGTTGCTACCACTCACCAGTTGACCTGCTGTGAGAAAAAATCGAGTTAGTACATTTCAAACAGGAAAAAGGTCATTTTAAACTCAACGTGATTAACCAAAATATAAAACATAAAAAAATCCTTACCAGAGAGAGAAAACTAATCGTGCTCCTCACCCTCCTCCCACCCTGTGGTGCAACAGATGTCCCTTTCTCCAAAAATGTACTCAATGGGACTGTAACGTTGCTACCACTCACCAGTTGACCTGCTGTGAGGAAAAATCAAGTTAGTACATTTCAAACAGGAAAAAGGTCATTTTAAACTCAACGTGATTAACCAAAATTCCAAAAGTATAAAACTTAAAAAAATCCTTACCAGAGAGAGAAACTAATCGTGCTCGGCAGCCTCCGCCCACCCTGTGGTGCAACAGATGTCCCTTTCTCCAAAATTTACTCAATGGGACTGTAACTTTGCTACCACTCACCAGTTGACCTGCTGTGAGGAAAAATCAAGTTAGTACATTTCAAACAGGAAAAAGGTCATTTTAAACTCATCGTGATTAACCAAAATTCCAAAAGTATAAAACATAAAAAAATCCTTACCAGAGAGAGAAAACTAATCGTGCCCGGCACCCTCCTCCCACCCTGTGGTGCAACAGATGTCCCTTTCTCCAAAAATGTACTCAATGGGACTGTAACGTTGCTACCACTCACCAGTTGACCTGCTGTGAGGAAAAATCAAGTTGGTACATTTCAAACAGGAAAAAGGTCATTTTAAACTCAACGTGATTAACCAAAATTCCAAAACTATAAAACATAAAAAGATCCTTACCAGAGAGAGAAAACTAATCGTGCTCGGCACCCTCCTTCCACCCTGTGGTGCAACAGATGTCCCTTTCTCCAAAAATGTTCTCAATGGGACTGTAACGTTGCTACCACTCACCAGTTGACCTGCTGTGAGGAAAAATCAAGTTAGTACATTTCAAAGAGTAAAAAGGTCATTTTAAACTCAACGTGATTAACCAAAAGTATAAAACATAAAAAAATCCTTACCAGAGAGAGAAAACTAAACGTGCTCGGCACCCTCCTCCCACCCTGTGGTGCAACAGATGTCCCTTTCTCCAAAAATGTACTCAATGGGACTGTAACGTTGCTACCACTCACCAGTTGACCTGCTGTGAGGAAAAATCAAGTTAGTACATTTCTAACAGGAAAAAGGTCATTTTAAACTCAACGTGATTAACCAAAATTCCAAAAGTATAAAACATAAAAAAATCCTTACCAGAGAGAGAAAACTAATCGTGCTCGGCACCCTCCTCCCACCCTGTGGTGCAACAGATGTCCCTTTCTCCAAAATTTACTCAATGGGACTGTAACGTTGCTACCACTCACCAGTTGATCTGCTGTGAGGAAAAATCAAGTTAGTACATTTCAAACAGGAAAAAGGTCATTTTAAACTGAACGTGATTAACCAAAATTCCAAAAGTATAAAACATAAAAAGGTCCTTACCAGAGAGAGAAAACTAATCGTGCTCGGCACCCTCCTCCCACCCTGTGGTGCAACAGATGTCCCTTTCTCCAAAAATGTACTCAATGGGACTGTAACGTTGCTACCACTCACCAGTTGACCTGCTGTGAGGAAAAATCAAGTTAGTACATTTCAAACAGGAAAAAGGTCATTTTAAACTCAACGTGATTAACCAAAAGTATAAAACATAAAAAAATCCTTACCAGAGAGAGAAAACTAATCGTGCTCGGCACTCTCCTCCCACCCTGTGGTGCAACAGATGTCCCTTTCTCCAAAAATGTACTCAATGGGACTGTAACGTTGCTACCACTCACCAGTTGACCTGCTGTGAGGAAAAATCAAGTTAGTACATTTCTAACAGGAAAAAGGTCATTTTAAACTCAACGTGATTAACCAAAATTCCAAAAGTATAAAACATAAAAAAATCCTTACCAGAGAGAGAAAACTAATCGTGCTCGGCACCCTCCTCCCACCCTGTGGTGCAACAGATGTCCCTTTCTCCAAAATGTACTCAATGGGACTGTAACGTTGCTACCACTCACCAGTTGACCTGCTGTGAGGAAAAATCAAGTTAGTACATTTCAAACAGGAAAAAGGTCATTTTAGACCCAACGTGATTAACCAAAATTCCAAAAGTATAAAACATAAAAAATCCTTACCAGAGAGAGAAAACTAATCGTGCTCGGCACCCTCCTCCCACCCTGTGGTGCAAGGGATGTCCCTTTCTCCAAAAATGTACTCAATGGGACTGTAACGTTGCTACCACTCACCAGTTCACCTGCTGTGAGGAAAAATCAAGTTGGTACATTTCAAACATGAAAAAGGTCATTTTAAACTCAACGTGATTAACCAAATTCCAAAAGTATAAAACATAAAAAAATCCTTACCAGAGAGAGAAAACTAATCGTGCTCGGCACCCTCCTCCCACCCTGTGGTGCAACAGATGTCCCTTTCTCCAAAATTTACTCAATGGGACTGTAACGTTGCTACCACTCGCCAGTTGACCTGCTGTGAGGAAAAATGAAGTTAGTACATTTCAAACAGGAAAAAGGTCATTTTAAACTCAACGTGATTAACAAAAATTCCAAAAGTATAAAACATAAAAAAATCCTTAGCAGAGAGAGAAAACTAATCGTGCTCGTCACCCTCCTCCCACCCTGTGGTGCAACAGATGTCCCTTTCTCCAAAAATGTACTCAATGGGACTGTAACGTTGCTACCACTCACCAGTTGACCTGCTGTGAGGAAAAATCAAGTTAGTACATTTCAAACAGGAAAAAGGTCATTTTAAACTCAGCGTGATTAACCAAAAGTATAAAACATAAAAAAATCCTTACCAGAGAGAGAAAACTAATCGTGCTCGGCACCCTCCTCCCACCCTGTGGTGCAACAGATGTCCCTTTCTCCAAAAATGTACTCAATGGGAGTGTAACGTTGCTACCACTCACCAGTTGACCTGCTGTGAGGAAAAATCAAGTTAGTACATTTCAAACAGGAAAAAGGTCATTTTAAACTCAACGTGATTAACCAAAATTCCAAAAGTATAAAACATAAAAAAATCCTTACCAGAGAGAGAAAACTAATCGTGCTCGGCATCCTCCTCCCACCCTGTGGTGCAACAGATGTCCCTTTCTCCAAAATTTACTCAATGGGACTGTAACGTTGCTACCACTCACCAGTTGATCTGCTGTGAGGAAAAATCAAGTTAGTACATTTCAAACAGGAAAAAGGTCATTTTAAACTCAACGTGATTAACCAAAATTCCAAAAGTATAAAACATAAAAAGATCCTTACCAGAGAGAGAAAACTAATCGTGCTCGGCACCCTCCTCCCACCCTGTGGTGCAACAGATGTCCCTTTCTCCTAAATTTAATCAATGGGACTGTAACGTTGCTACCACTCACCAGTTGACCTGATGTGAGGAAAAATCAAGTTAGTACATTTCAAACAGGAAAAAGGTCATTTTAAACTCAACGTGATTAACAAAAATTCCAAAAGTATAAAACATAAAAAAATCCTTACCAGAGAGAGAAAACTAATCGTGCTCGTCACCCTCCTCCCACCCTGTGGTGCAACAGATGTCCCTTTCTCCAAAATTTACTCAATGGGACTCTAACGTTGCTACCACTCACCAGTCGACTTGCTGTGAGGAAAAATCATGTTAGTACATTTCAAACAGGAAAAAGGTCATTTTAAACTCAACGTGATTAACCAAAAGTATAAAACATAAAAAAATCCTTACCAGAGAGAGAAAACTAATCGTGCTCGGCACCCTCCTCCCACCCTGTGGTGCAACAGATGTCCCTTTCTCCAAAAATGTACTCAATGGGACTGTAACGTTGCTACCACTCACCAGTTGACCTGGTGTGAGGAAAAATCAAGTTAGTACATTTCAAACAGGAAAAAGGTCATTTTAAACTCAACGTGATTAACCAAAAGTATAAAACATAAAAAAATCCTTACCAGAGAGAGAAAACTAATCGTGCTCGTCACCCTCCTCCCACCCTGTGGTGCAACAGATGTCCCTGTCTCCAAAATTTACTCAATGGGACTGTAACGTTGCTAGCACTCACCAGTTGACCTGTTGTGAGGAAAAATCAAGTTAGTACATTTCAAACACGAAAAAGGTCATTTTAAACTCAACGTGATTAACCAAAAGTATAAAACATAAAAGAATCCTTACCAGAGAGAGAAAACTAATCGTGCTCGTCACCCTCCTCCCACCCTGTGGTGTAACAGATGTCCCTTACTCCAAAATTTACTCAATGGGACTGTAACGTTGCTACCACTCACCAGTTGACCTGCTGTGAGGAAAAATCAAGTTAGTACATTTCAAACAGGAAAAAGGTCATTTTAAACTCAACGTGATTAACCAAAATTCCAAAAGTATAAAACATAAAAAAATCCTTACCAGAGAGAAAAAACTAATCGTGCTCGGCACCCTCCTCCCACCCTGTGGTGCAACAGATATCCCTTTCTCCAAAAATGTACTCAATGGGACTGTAACATTGCTACCACTCACCAGTTGACCTGCTGTGAGGAAAAATCAAGTTAGTACATTTCAAACAGGAAAAAGGTCATTTTAAACTCAACGTGATTAACCAAAATTCCAAAAGTAAAAAACATAAAAAAATCCTTACCAGAGAGAGAAAACTAATCGTGCTCGGCACCCTCCTCCCACCCTGTGGTGCAACAGATGTCCCTTTCTCCAAAATTTACTCAATGGGACTGTAACGTTGCTACCACTCACCAGTTGACCTGCTGTGAGGAAAAATCAAGTTAGTACATTTCAAACAGGAAAAAGGTAATTTTAAACTCAACGTGATTAACCAAAATTCCAAAAGTATAAAACATAAAAAAATCCTTACCAGAGAGAGAAAACTAATCGTGCTCGGCACCCTCCTCCCACCCTGTGGTGCAACAGATGTCCCTTTCTCCAAAATGTACTCAATGGGACTGTAACGTTGCTACCACTCACCAGTTGACCTGCTGTGAGGAAAAATCAAGTTAGTACATTTCAAACAGGAAAAAGGTCATTTTAAACTCAACGTGATTAACCAAATTCCAAAAGTATAAAACATAAAAAAATCCTTACCAGAGAGAGAAAACTAATCGTGCCCGGCACCCCCCTCCCACCCTGTGGTGCAACAGATGTCCCTTTCTCCAAAAATGTACTCAATGGGACTGTAACGTTGCTACCACTCACCAGTTCACCTGCTGTGAGGAAAAATCAAGTTAGTACATTTCAAACAGGATAAAGGTCATTTTAAACTCAACGTGATTAACCAAAATTCCAAAAGTATAAAACATAAAAAAATCCTTGCCAGAGAGAGAAAACTAATCGTGCTCGGCACCCTCCTCCCACACTGTGTAGCAACAGATGTCCCTTTCTCCAAAATTAACTCAATGGGACTGTAACATTGCTACCACTCACCAGTTGACCTGCTGTGAGGAAAAATCAAGTTAGTACATTTCAAACAGGAAAAAGGTCATTTTAAACTCAACGTGATTAACCAAAATTCCAAAAGTATAAAACATAAAAAAATCCTTACCAGAGAGAGAAAACTAATTGTGCTCGTCACCCTCCTCCCACCCTGTGGTGCAACAGATGTCCCTTTCTCCAAAAATGTACTCAATGGGACTGTAACGTTGCTACCACTCACCAGTTGACCTGCTGTGAGGAAAAATCGAGTTAGTACATTTCAAACAGGAAAAAGGTCATTTTAAACTCAACGTGATTAACCAAAATTCCAAAAGTATAAAACATAAAAAAATCCTTACCAGAGAGAGAAAACTAATCGAGCTCGTCACCCTCCTCCCACCCTGTGGTGCAACAGATGTCCCTTTCTCCAAAATTTACTCAATGGGACTGTAACGTTGCTACCACTCACCAGTTGACTTGCTGTGAGAAAAAATCAAGTTAGTACATTTCAAACAGGAAAAAGGTCATTTTAAACTCAACTTGATTAACCAAAAGTATAAAACATAAAAAAATCCTTACCAGAGAGAGAAAACTAATCGTGCTCGGCACCCTCCTCCCACCCTGTGGTGCAACAGATGTCCCTTTCTCCAAAAATGTACTCAATGGGACTGTAACGTTGCTACCACTCACCAGTTGGCCTGCTGTGCGGAAAAATCAAGTTAGTACATTTCAAACAGGAAAAAGGTCATTTTAAACTCAACGTGATTAACCAAAATTCCAAAAGTATAAAACATAAAAAAATCCTTACCAGAGAGAGAAAACTAATCGTGCTCGTCACCCTCCTCGCACCCTGTGGTGCAACAGATGTCACTTTCTCCAAAATGTACTCAATGGGACTGTAACGTTGCTACCACTCACCAGTTGACCTGCTGTGAGGAAAAATCAAGTTAGTACATTTCAAACAGGAAAAAGGTCATTTTAAACTCAACGTGATTAACCAAAAGTATAAAGCATAAAAAAATCCTTACCAGAGAGAGAAAACTAAACGTGCTCGTCACCCTCCTCCCACCCTGTGGTGCAACTGATGTCCCTTTCTCCAAAATTTACTCAATGGGACTGTAACGTTGCTACCACTCACAAGTTGACCTGCTGTGAGGAAAAATCAAGTTAGTACATTTCAAACAGGAAGAAGGTCATTTTAAACTCAAGGTGATTAACCAAAAGTATAAAACATAAAAAAATCCTTACCAGAGAGAGAAAACTAATCGTGCTCGTCACCCTCCTCCCACCCTGTGGTGCAACAGATGTCTCTTTCTCCAAAATGTACTCAATGGGACTGTAACGTTGCTACCACTCACCAGTTGACCTGCTGTGAGGAAAAATCAAGTTAGTACATTTCAAACAGGAAAAAGGTCATTTTAAACTCAACGTGATTAACCAAAATTCCAAAAGTATAAAACATAAAAAAATCCTTACCAGAGAGAGAAAACTAATCGTGCTCGGCACCCTCCTCCCACCCTGTGGTGCAACAGATGTCCCTTTCTCCAAAAATGTACTCAATGGGACTGTAACGTTGCTACCACTCACCAGTTGACCTGCTGTGAGGAAAAATCAAGTTAGTACATTTCAAACAGGAAAAAGGTCATTTTAAACTCAACGTGATTAACCAAAATTCCAAAAGTATAAAACATAAAAAAATCCTTACCAGAGAGAGAAAACTAATCGTGCTCGGCACCCTCCTCCCACCCTGTGGTGCAACAGATGTCCCTTTCTCCAAAAATGTACTCAATGGGACTGTAACGTTGCTACCACTCACCAGTTGACCTGCTGTGAGGAAAAATCAAGTTAGTACATTTCAAACAGGAAAAAGGTCATTTTAAACTCAACGTGATTAACCAAAATTCCAAAAGTATAAAACATAAAAAAATCCTTACCAGAGGGAGAAAACTAATCGTGCTCGGCACCCTCCTCCCACCCTGTGGTGCAACAGATGTCTCTTTCTCCAAAAATGTACTCAATGGGACTGTAACGTTGCTACCACTCACCAGTAGACCTGCTGTGATGAAAAATCAAGTTAGTACTTTTCAAACAGGAAAAAGGTCATTTTAAACTCAACGTGATTAACCAAAATTCCAAAAGTATAAAACATAAAAAAATCCTTACCAGAGAGAGAAAACTAATCGTGCTCGGCACCCTCCTCCCACCCTGTGGTGCAACAGATGTCCCTTTATCCAAAAATGTACTCAATGGGACTGTAACATTGCTACCACTCACCAGTTGACCTGCTGTGAGGAAAAATCAAGTTAGTACATTTCAAACAGGAAAAAGGTCATTTTAAACTCAACGTGATTAACCAAAATTCCAAAAGTATAAAACATAAAAAAATCCTTACCAGAGAGAGAAAACTAATCGTGCTCGGCACCCTCCTCCCACCCTGTGGTGCAACAGATGTCCCTTTCTCCAAAAATGTACTCAATGGGACTGTAACGTTGCTACCACTCACCAGTTGACCTGCTGTGTGGGAAAATCAAGTTAGTACATTTCACACAGGAAAAAGGTCATTTTAAACTCAACGTGATTAACCAAAATTCCAAAAGTATGAAACATAAAAAAATCCTTACCAGAGAGAGAAAACTAATCGTGCTCGTCACCCTCCTCCCACCCTGTGGTGCAACAGATGTCCCTTTCTCCAAAAATGTACTCAATGGGACTGTAACGTTGCTACCACTCACCAGTTGACCTGCTGTGAGGAAAAATCAAGTTAGTACATTTCAAACAGGAAAAAGGTCATTTTAAACTCAACGTGATTAACCAAAATTCCAAAAGTAAAAAACATAAAAAAATCCTTACCAGAGAGAGAAAACTAATCGTGCTCGGCACCCTCCTCCCAGCCTGTGGTGCAACAGATGTCCCTTTATCCAAAAATGTACTCAATGGGACAGTAACGTTGCTACCACTCACCAGTTGACCTGCTGTGAGGAAAAATCAAGTTAGTACATTCAAACAGGAAAAAGGTAATTTTAAACTCAACGTGATTAACCAAAATTCCAAAAGTATAAAACATAAAAAAATCCTTACCAGAGAGAGAAAACTAATCGTGCTCGGCTTCTTCCTCCCACACTGTGGTGCAACAGATGTCCCTTTCTCCAAAAATGTACTCAATGGGACTGTAACATTGCTACCACTCACCAGTTGACCTGCTGCGAGGAAAAATCAAGTTAGTACATTTCAAACAGGAAAAAGGTCATTTTAAACTCAACGTGATTAACCAAAATTCCAAAAGTATAAAACATAAAAAAATCCTTACCAGAGAGAGAAAACTAATCGTGCTCGGCACCCTCCTCCCACTCTGTGGTGCAACAGATGACCCTTTCTCCAAAAATGTACTCAATGGGACTGTAACGTTGCTACCACTCACCAGTTGACCTGCTGTGAGGAAAAATCAAGTTTGTACATTTCAAACAGGAAAATGGTCATTTTAAACTCAACGTGATTAACCAAAAGTATAAAACATAAAAAAATTCCTTACCAGAGAGAGAAAACTAATCGTGCTCGGCACCCTCCTCCCACCCTGTGGTGCAACAGATGTCCCTTTCTCCAAAAATGTACTCAATGGGACTGTAACGTTGCTACCACTCACCAGTTGACCTGCTGTGAGGAAAAATCAAGTTAGTACATTTCAAACAGGAAAAAGGTCATTTTAAACTCAACGTGATTAACCAAAATTCCAAAAGTATAAAACATAAAAAAATCCTTACCAGAGATAGAAAACTAATCGTGCTCGGCACCCTCCTCCCACCCTGTGGTGCAACAGATGTCCCTTTCTCCAAAAATGTACTCAATGGAACTGTAACGTTGCTACCACTCACCAGCTGACCCGCTGTGAGGAAAAATCAAGTTAGTACATTTCAAACAGGAAAAAGGTCATTTGAAACTCAACGTGATTAACCAAAATTCCAAAAGTATAAAACATAAAAAAATCCTTACCAGAGAGCGAAAACTAATCGTGCTCGTCACCCTCCTCCCACCCTGTGGTGCAACAGATGTCCCCTTCTCCAAAAATGTACTCAATGGGACTGTAACGTTGCTACCACTCACCAGTTGACCTGCTGTGAGGAAAAATCAAGTTAGTACATTTCAAACAGGAAAAAGGTCATTTTAAACTCAACGTGATTAACCAAAATTCCAAAAGTATAAAACATAAAAAAATCCTTACCAGAGAGAGAAAACTAATCGTGCTCGGCACCCTCCTCCCACCCTGTGGTGCAACAGATGTCCCTTTCTCCAAAAATGTACTCAATGGGACTGTAACGTTGCTACCACTCACCAGGTGACCTGCTGTGAGGAAAATCAAGTTAGTACATTTCAAACAGGAAAAAGGTCATTTTAAACTCAACGTGATTAACCAAAATTCCAAAAGTATAAAACATAAAAAAATCCTTACCAGAGAGAGAAAACTAATCGTGCTCGTCACCCTCCTCCCACCCTGTGGTGCAACAGATGTCCCTTTCTCCAAAATGTACTCAATGGGACTGTAACGTTGCTACCACTCACCAGTTGACCTGCTGTGAGGAAAAATCAAGTTAGTACATTTCAAACAGGAAAAAGGTCGTTTTAAACTCAATGTGATTAACCAAAAGGCCAAGAGTATAAAACATAAAAAAATCCTTACCAGAGAGAGAAAACTAATCGTGCTCGGCACCCTCCTCCCACCCTGTGGTGCAACTGATGTCCCTTTCTCCAAAAATGTTAACGTAATATTGGTAAACTGCAGGAGTATCCAGGGCAAGGTTCCTGAATTAGTATCTCTTATTGAAGGAAATAGTGCGCATATAGTATTAGGAACGGAAAGTTGGTTAAAACCGGAAGTGAACAGTAACGAAATCCTAGACACAGAATGGAATATATACCGCAAGGATAGGATAAACGCCAATGGTGGAGGAGTATTTATAGCAGTAAAGAATTCAATAATATCCAGTGAAGTTATTAGCGAATGCGAATGTGAAATAATCGGGGTTAAGTTAAGTATCAAAGGTGGGTCAGATATGATAGTCGGATGCTTCTAGAGACCACCTGCATCAACAACCGTAGTAGTTGAGCGCCTCAGAGAGAACCTGCAGAACGTCGTGAAGAAGTTTCGTGATCATACTATTGTAATAGGGGGAGACTTCAATGTACCAGGTATAGAATGGGATAGTCACACAATCAGAACTGGAGCCAGGGACAGAGACTCTTGTGACATTATCCTGACTGCCTTGTCCGAGAATTACTTCGAGCAGATAGTTAGAGAACCAACTCGTGAAGCTAACGTTTTAGACCTCATAGCTACAAATAGACCAGAACTTTTCGACTCCGTGAATGTAGAAGAGGGTATCAGTGATCATAAGTCAGTGGTTGCATCAATGACTACAAGTGTAATAAGAAATGCCAAGAAAGGAAGGAAAATATATTTGCTTAACAAGAGTGATAGGGCACAAATCGCAGAATATCTGTGTGACCACCATCAAACGTTCATTTCTGAGGAAGAGGATGTGGAACAAAAATGGAAAAAATTCAGAAACATCGTCCAGTACGCCTTAGATAAGTTCGTACCGACTAAGGTCCAAAGCGAGGGGAAAGATCCACCGTGGTATAACAATCATGTACGAAAGGTACTACGGAAACAAAGAAAGCTTCATCATAGGTTTAAGAGTAGTCGAATCATAGCTGATAAGGAAAAGCTGAACGAAGCGAAAAAGAGCGTAAAGAGAGCAATGAGAGAAGCATTCAACGAATTAGAACATAAAACATTGGCAAACAATCTAAACAAGAACCCTAAAAATTTTGGTCATATGTAAAATCGGTAAGCGGATCTAAATCCCCTATTCAGTCACTCGTTGACCACGATGGCACCGAAACAGAGGACGACCGAAGAAAGGCAGAAATACTGTATTCAGTGTTCCAAAACTGTTTCACTGCGGAAAATCGTAACACGGTCCCTGACTTCAGCCGTCGCACGGACGCCAAAATGGAAAATATTGAAATAAACGATATCGGAATTGAAAAACAACTGCTATCACTTAGTAGCGGAAAAGCATCCAGACCAGACGAGATACCCTTAAGATTCTACAGTGATTATGCTAAAGAACTTGCCCCCTTTCTATCAGCAATTTATCGTAGATCGCTGGAAGAACGTAAAGTACCTAGCGACTGGAAGAAAGCGCAGGTCGTTCCCATTTTCAAGAAGGGTCATAGATCAGATGCGAATAATTATAGGCCTATTTTGCTTACGTCAATCTGTTGTAGAATAATGGAACATGTTTTGTGTTCTCGTATTATGACGTTCTTAGATAATACAAATCTCCTTCATCATAACCAACATGGATTCCGCAAACAGAGATCATGTGAAACTCAGCTCGCCCTATTTGCCCAAGAAATTCACAGTGCCGTAGACACTGGCGAGCAGATTGATGCCGTATTCCTGGACTTCAGGAAGGCATTTGATACGGTTCCGCACTTACGTTTAGTGAAAAAAATACGAGCTTACGGAATATCGGACCAGGTTTGTGATTGGATTCAGGATTTCTTAGAAGAAAGAACACAACATGTCATTCTTAACGGTTCAAAATCTGCAGATGTAGAGGTAATTTCGGGAGTACCGCAGAAAAGCGTGATAGGACCTTTATTGTTTACAATATACATAAATGACTTAGTTGACAACATCGGTAGCTCCGTGAGGCTATTTGCAGATGACACGGTTGTCTACAAGAAAGTAGCAACATCAGAAGACTCGTACGTACTCCAGGAGGACCTGCAGAGGATTAATGCATGCTGCGACAGCTGGCAGCTTTCCCTAAACGTAGATAAATGTAATATAATGCGCATACATAGGGGCAGAAATCCATTCCAGTACGATTATGCCATAGGTGGTAAATCATTGGAAGCGGTAACGACCGTAAAATACTTAGGAGTTGCTATCCGGAGCGATCTGAAGTGGAATGATCACATAAAACAAATAGTGGGAAAAGCAGGCGCCAGGTTGAGATTCATAGGAAGAATTCTAAGAAAATGTGACTCATCGACGAAAGAAGTAGCTTAAAAAACGCTTGTTCGTCCGATTCTTGAGTATTGCTCATCAGTATGGGACCCTTACCAGGTTGGATTAATAGAAGAAATAGACATGATCCAGCGAAAAGCAGCGCGATTCGTCATGGGGAAATTTAGTCAGCGCGAGAGCGTTACGGAGATGCTGAACAAGCTCCAGTGGCGGACACTTCAAGAAAGGCGTTACGCAATACGGAGAGGTTTATTATCGAAATTACGAGAGAGCACATTCCGGGAAGAGATGGGCAACATATTACTACCGCCCACATATATCTCGCGTAATGATCACAACGAAAAGATCCGAGAAAATAGAGCAAATACGGAGACTTACAAGCAGTCGTTCTTCCCACGCACAATTCGTCAATGGAACAGGCAAGGGGGGATCAGATAGTGGTACAATAAGTACCCTCCGCCACACACCGTAAGGTGGCTCGCGGAGTATAGATGTAGATTTAGATGTAGAATGGGACTGTAACGTTGCTACCACTCACCAGTTGACCTGCTGCGAGGAAAAATCAAGTTAGTACATCTCAAACAGGAAAAAGGTCATTTTAAACTCAACGTGATCAACCAAAAGTATAAAACATAAAAAAAATCCTTACCAGAGGGAGAAAACCAATCGTGCTCGTCACCCTCCTCCCACCCTGTGGTGCAACAGATGTTCCTTTCTCCAAAATTTACTCAATGGGACTGTAACGTTGCTACCACTCACCAGTTGACCTGCTGTGAGGAAAAACCAAGTTAGTACATTTCAAACAGGAAAAAGGTCATTTTAAACTCAACGTGATTAACCAAAATTCCAAAAGTATAAAACATAAAAAAATCCTTACCAGAGGGCGAAAACTAATCGTGCTCCGCACCCTCCTCCCACCCTGTGGTGCAACAGATGTCCCTTTCTCCAAAAATGTACTCAATGGGACTGTAACGTTGCTACCACTCACCAGTTGCCCTGCTGTGAGGAAAAATCAAGTTAGTACATTTCAAACAGGAAAAAGGTCATTTTAAACTCAACGTGATTAACCAAAATTCCAAAAGTATAAAACATAAAAAAATCCTTACCAGAGAGAGAAAACTAATCGTGCTCGGCATCCTCCTCCCACCCTGTGGTGCAACAGATGTCCCTTTCTCCAAAATTTACTCAATGGGACTGTAACGTTGCTACCACTCACCAGTTGACCTGCTGTGAGGAAAAACCAAGTTAGTACATTTCAAACAGGAAAAAGGTCATTTTAAACTCAACGTGATTAACCAAAATTCCAAAAGTATAAAACATAAAAAAATCCTTACCAGAGGGCGAAAACTAATCGTGCTCGGCACCCTCCCCCAACCCTGTGGTGCAACAGATGTCCCTTTCTCCAAAATGTACTCAATGGGACTGTAACGTTGCTACCACTCACCAGTTGACCTGCTGTGAGGAAAAATCAAGTTAGTACATTTCAAACAGGAAAAAGGTCATTTTAAACTCAACGTGATTAACCAAAATTCCAAAAGTATAAAACATAAAAAAATCCTTACCAGAGAGAGAAAACTAATTGTGCTCGTCACCCTCCTCCCACCCTGTGGTGCAACAGATGTCCCTTTCTCCAAAATTTACTCAATGGGACTGTAACGTTGCTACCACTCACCAGTTGACCTGCTGTGAGGAAAAATCAAGTTAGTACATTTCAAACAGAAAAAAGGTCATTTTAAACTCAACGTGATTAACCAAAATTCCAAAAGTATAAAACATAAAAAAAACCTTACCAGAGAGAGAAAACTAATCGTGCTCGGCACCCTCCTCCCACCCTGTGGTGCAACAGATATCCCTTTCTCCAAAAATGTACTCAATGGGACTGTAACGTTGCTACCACTCACCAGTTGACCTGCTGTGAGGAAAAATCAAGTTAGTACATTTCAAACAGGAAAAAGGTCATTTTAAACTCAACGTGATTAACCAAAAGTATGAAACATAAAAAAATCCTTACCAGAGAGAGAAAACTAGTCGTGCTCCTCACCCTCCTCCCACCCTGTGGTGCAACAGATGTCCCTTTCTCCAAAAATGTACTCAATGGGACTGTAACGTTGCTACCACTCACCAGTTGACCTGCTGTGAGGAAAAATCAAGTTAGTACATTTCAAACAGGATAAAGGTCATTTTAAACTCAACGTGATTAACCAAAATTCCAAAAGTATAAAACATAAAAAAATCCTTACCAGAGAGAGAAAACTAATCGTGCTCGGCACCCTCCTCCCACCCTGTGGTGCAAAAGATGTCCCTTTCTCCAAAAATGTACTCAATGGGACTGTAACGTTGCTATCACTCACCAGTGACCTGCTGTGAGGAAAAATCAAGTTAGTACATTTCAAACAGGAAAAAGGTCATTTTAAACTCAACGTGATTAACCAAAAGTATAAAACATAAAAAAATCCTTACCAGAGAGGGAAAACTAATCGTGCTCGGCAGCCTCCTCCCACCCTGTGGTGCAACAGATGTCCCTTTCTCCAAAAATGTACTCAATGGGACTGTAACGTTGCTACCACTCACCAGTTGACCTGCTGTGAGGAAAAATCAAGTTAGTACATTTCAAACAGAAAAAAGGTCATTTTAAACTCACGTGATTAACCAAAATTCCAAAAGTATAAAACATAAAAAAATCCTTACCAGAGAGAGAAAACTAATCGTGCTCGGCACCCTCCTCCCACCCTGTGGTGCAACAGATGTCCCTTTCTCCAAAAATGTACTCAATGGGACTGTAACGTTGCTACCACTCACCAGTTGACCTGCTGTGAGGAAAAATCAAGTTAGTACATTTCAAACAGGAAAAAGGTCATTTTAAACTCAACGTGATTAACCAAAATTCCAAAAGTATAAAACATAAAAAAATCTTTACCAGAGAGAGAAAAATAATCGTGCTCGGCACCCTCCTCCCACCCTGTGGTGCAAAAGATGTCCCTTTCTCCAAAAATGTACTCAATGGCACTGTAACGTTGCTACCACTCACCAGTTGACCTGCTGTGAGGAAAAATCAGGTTAGTACATTTCAAACAGGAAAAAGGTCATTTTAAACTCAACGTGATTAACCAAAAGTTCCAAAAGTATAAAACATAAAAAAATCCTTACCAGAGAGAGAAAACTAATCGTGCTCGGCACCCTCCTCCCACCCTGTGGTGCAACAGATGTCCCTTTCTCCAAAAATGTACTCAATGGGACTGTAACGTTGCTACCACTCACCAGTTGACCTGCTGTGAGGAAAAATCAAGTTAGCACACTTCAAACAGGAAAAAGGTCATTTTAAACTCAACGTGATTAACCAAAATTCCAAAAGTATAAAACATAAAAAAAATTCTTACCAGAGAGAGAAAACTAATCGTGCTCCTCACCTTCCTCCCACCCTGTGGTGCAATAGATGTCCCTTTCTCCAAAATTTACTCAATGGGACTGTAACGTTGCTACCACTCACCAGTTGACCTGCTGTGAGGAAAAATCAAGTTAGTATATTTCAAACAGGAAAAAGGTCATTTTAAACTCAACGTGATTAACCAAAATTCCAAAAGTATAAAACATAAAAAAATCCTTACCAGAGAGAGAAAACTAATCGTGCTCGGCACCCTCCTCCCACCCTGTGGTGCAACAGATGTCCCTTTCTCCAAAAATGTACTCAATGGGACTGTAACGTTGCTACCACTCACCAGTTGACCTGCTGTGAGGAAAAATCAAGTTAGTACATTTCAAACAGGAAAAAGGTCATTTTAAACTCAACGTGATTAACCAAAAGTATAAAACATAAAAAAAATCCTTACCAGAGAGAGAAAACTAATCGTGCTCGGCACCCTCCTCCCACCCTGTGGTGCAACAGATGTCCCTTTCTCCAAAAATGTACTCAATGGGACTGTAACATTGCTACCACTCACCAGTTGACCTGCTGTGAGGAAAAATCAAGTTAGTACATTTCAAACAGGAAGAAGGTCATTTTAAACTCAACGTGATTAACCAAAAGTATAAAATATAAAAAAATCCTTACCAGAGAGAGAAAACTAATCGTGCTCGGCACCCTCCTCCCACCCTGTGGTGCAACAGATGTCCCTTTCTCCAAAAATGTACTCAATGGGACTGTAACATTGCTACCACTCACCAGTTGACCTGCTGTGAGGAAAAATCAAGTTAGTACATTTCAAACAGGAAGAAGGTCATTTTAAACTCAACGTGATTAACCAAAAGTATAAAATATAAAAAAATCCTTACCAGAGAGAGAAAACTAATCGTGCTCGGCACCCTCCTCCCACCCTGTGGTGCAACAGATGTCCCTTTCTCCAAAAATGTACTCAATGGGACTGTAACGTTGCTACCACTCACCAGTTGACCTGCTGTGAGGAAAAATCAAGTTAGTACATTTCTAACAGGAAAAAGGTCATTTTAAACTCAATGTGATTAACCAAAAGTATAAACCATAAAAAAATCCTTACCAGAGAGAGATAACTAATCGTGCTCGTCACCCTCCTCCCACCCTGTGGTGCAACAGATGTCCCTTTCTCCAAAATTTACTCAAAGGGACTGTAACGTTGCTACCACTCACCAGTTGACCTGCTGTGAGGAAAAATCAAGTTAGTACATTTCAAACATGAAAAAGGTCATTTTAAACTCAACGTGATTAACCAAAATTCCAAAAGTATAAAACATAAGAAAATCCTTACCAGAGAGAGAAAACTAATCGTGCTCGGCACCCTCCTCCCACCCTGTGGTGCAACAGATGTCCCTTTCTCCAAAAATGTACGCAATGGGACTGTAACGTTGCTACCACTCACCAGTTGACCTGCTGTGAGGAAAAATTTAGTTAGTACATTTCAAACAGGAAAAAGGTCATTTTAAACTCAACGTGAATAACCGAAATTCCAAAAGTATAAAACATAAAAAAATCCTTACCAGAGAGAGAAAACTAATCGTGCTCGGCACCCTCCTCCCACCCTGTGGTGCAACAGATGTCCCTTTCTCCAAAAATGTACTCAATGGGACCGTAACGTTGCTACCACTCACCAGTTGACCTGCTGTGAGGAAAAATCAAGTTAGTACATTTCAAACAAGAAAAAGGTCATTTTAAACTCAACGTGATTAACCAAAATTCCAATAGTATAAAACATAGAAAAATCCTTAACAGAGAGAGAAAAGTAATCGTGCTCGGCACCCTCCTCCCACCCTGTGGTGCAACAGATGTCCCTTTCTCCAAAAATGTACTCAATGGGACTGTAACGTTGCTACCACTCACCAGTTGACCTGCTGTGAGGAAAAATCAAGTTAGTACATTTCAAACAGGAAAAAGGTCATTTTAAACTCAACGTGATTAACCAAAATTCCAAAAGTATAAAACATAAAAAAAATCCTTGCCAGAGAGAGAAAACTAATCGTGCTCCTCACCCTCCTCCCACCCTGTGGTGCAACAGATGTCCCTTTCTCCAAAATTTACTCAATGGGACTGTAACGTTGCTACCACTCACCAGTTGACCTGCTGTGAGGAAAAATCAAGTTAGTACATTTCAAACAGGAAAAAGGTCATTTTAAACTCAACGTGATTAACCAAAATTCCAAAAGTATAAAACATAAAAAAATCCTTACCAGAGAGAGAAAACTAATCGTGCTCGGCACCCTCCTCCCACACTGTGGTGCAACAGATGTCCCTTTCTCCAAAAATGTACTCAATGGGACTGTAACGTTGCTACCACTCACCAGTTGACCTGCTGTGAGGAAAAATCTAGTTAGTACATTTCAAACAGGAAAAAGGTCATTTTCAACTCAACGTGATTAACCAAAATTCCAAAAGTATAAAACATAAAAAAATCCTTACCAGAGAGAGAAAACTAATCGTGCTCCTCACCCTCCTCCCACCCTGTGGTACTACAGATGTCCCTTTCTCCAAAATTTACTAAATGGGACTGTCACGTTGCTACCACTCACCAGTTGACCTGCTGTGAGGAAAAATCAAGTTAGTACATTTCAAACAGGAAAAAGGTCATTTTAAACTCAATGTGATTAACCAAAATTCCAAAAGTATAAAACATAAAAAAATCCGTACCAGAGAGAGAAAACTAATCGTGCTCGGCACCCTCCTCCCACCCTGTGGTGCAACAGATGTCCGTTTCTCCAAAAATGTACTCAATGGGACTGTAACGTTGCTACCACTCACCAGCTGACCTGCTGTGAGGAAAAATCAAGTTAGTACATTTCAAACAGGAAAAAGGTCATTTTAAACTCAACGTGATTAACCAAAATTCCAAAAGTATAAAACATAAAAAAGTCCTTACCAGAGAGAGAAAACTAATCGTGCTCGGCACCCTCCTCCCACCCTGTGGTGCAACAGATGTCCCTTTCTCCAAAAATGTACTCAATGGGACTGTAACGTTGCTACCACTCACCAGTTGACCTGCTGTGAGGAAAAATCAAGTTAGTACATTTCAAACAGGAAAAAAGCCATTTTAAACTCAACGTGATTAACCAAAATTCCAAAAGTATAAAACATAAAGAAATCCTTACCAGAAAGAGAAAACTACTCGTGCTCGGCACCCTCCTCCCACCCTGTGGTGCAACAGATGTCCCTTTCTCCGAAAATGTACTCAATGGGACCGTAACGTTGCTACCACTCACAAGTTGACCTGCTGTGAGGAAAAATCAAGTTAGTACATTTCAACAGGAAAAAGGTCATTTTAAACTCAACGTGATTAACCAAAATTCCAAAAGTATAAAACATAAAAAAATCCTTACCAGAGACAGAAAACTAATCGTGCTCGGCACCCACCTGCCACCCTGTGGTGCAACAGATGTCCCTTTCTCCAAAAATGTACTCAATGGGACTGTAACGTTGCTACCACTCACCAGTTGACCTGCTGTGAGGAAAAATCAAGTTAGTACATTTCAAACAGGAAAAAGGTCATTTTAAACTCAACGTGATTAACCAAAATTCCAAAAGTATAAAACATAAAAAAATCCTTACCAGAGAGAGAAAACTAATCGTGCTCGGCACCCTCCTCCCACCCTGTGGTGCAACAGATGTCCCTTTCTCCAAAAATGTACTCAATGGGACTGTAACGTTGCTACCACTCACCAGTTGACCTGCTGTGAGGAAAAATCAAGTTAGTACATTTCAAACAGGAAAAAGGTCATTTTAAACTCAACGTGATTAACCAAAATTCCAAAAGTATAAAACATAAAAAAATCCTTACCAGAGAGAGAAAACTAATCGTGCTCGGCACCCTCCTCCCACCCTGTGGTGCAACAGATGTCCCTGTCTCCAAAAATGTACTCAATGGGACCGTAACGTTGCTACCACTCACAAGTTGACCTGCTGTGAGGAAAAATCAAGTTAGTACATTTCAAACAGGAAAAAGGTCATTTTAAACTCAACGTGAATAACCGAAATTCCAAAAGTATAAAACATAAAAAAATCCTTACCAGAGAGAGAAAACTAATCGTGCTCGGCACCCTCCTCCCACCCTGTGGTGCAACAGATGTCCCTTTCTCCAAAAATGTACTCAATGGGACCGTAACGTTGCTACCACTCACCAGTTGACCTGCTGTGAGGAAAAATCAAGTTAGTACATTTCAAACAAGAAAAAGGTCATTTTAAACTCAACGTGATTAACCAAAATTCCAATAGTATAAAACATAGAAAAATCCTTAACAGAGAGAGAAAAGTAATCGTGCTCGGCACCCTCCTCCCACCCTGTGGTGCAACAGATGTCCCTTTCTCCAAAAATGTACTCAATGGGACTGTAACGTTGCTACCACTCACCAGTTGACCTGCTGTGAGGAAAAATCAAGTTAGTACATTTCAAACAGGAAAAAGGTCATTTTAAACTCAACGTGATTAACCAAAATTCCAAAAGTATAAAACATAAAAAAATCCTTACCAGAGAGAGAAAACTAATCGTGCTCGGCACCCTCCTCCCACCCTGTGGTGCAACAGATGTCCCTTTCTCCAAAAATGTACTCAATGGGACTGTAACGTTGCTACCACTCACCAGTTGACCTGCTGTGAGGAAAAATCAAGTTAGTACATTTCAAACAGGAAAAAGGTCATTTTAAACTCAACGTGATTAACCAAAATTCCAAAAGTATAAAACATAAAAAAATCCTTACCAGAGAGAGAAAACTAATCGTGCTCGGCACCCTCCTCCCACCCTGTGGTGCAACAGATGTCCCTGTCTCCAAAAATGTACTCAATGGGACCGTAACGTTGCTACCACTCACAAGTTGACCTGCTGTGAGGAAAAATCAAGTTAGTACATTTCAAACAGGAAAAAGGTCATTTTAAACTCAACGTGATTAACCAAAATTCCAAAAGTATAAAACATAAAAAAATCCTTACCAGAGAGAGAAAACTAATCGTGCTCGGCACCCTCCTCCCACCCTGTGGTGCAACAGATGTCCCTTTCTCCGAAAATGTACTCAATGGGACCGTAACGTTGCTACCACTCACAAGTTGACCTGCTGTGAGGAAAAATCAAGTTAGTACATTTCAACAGGAAAAAGGTCATTTTAAACTCAACGTGATTAACCAAAATTCAAAAAGTATAAAACATAAAAAAATCCTTACCAGAGAGAGAAAACTAATCGTGCTCGGCACCCACCTGCCACCCTGTGGTGCAACAGATGTCCCTTTCTCCAAAAATGTACTCAATGGGACTGTAACGTTGCTACCACTCACCAGTTGACCTGCTGTGAGGAAAAATCAAGTTAGTACATTTCAAACAGGAAAAAGGTCATTTTAAACTCAACGTGATTAACCAAAATTCCAAAAGTATAAAACATAAAAAAATCCTTACCAGAGAGAGAAAACTAATCGTGCTCGGCACCCTCCTCCCACCCTGTGGTGCAACAGATGTCCCTTTCTCCAAAAATGTACTAAATGGGACTGTAACGTTGCTACCACTCACCAGTTGACCTGCTGTGAGGAAATATCAAGTAAGTACATTTCAAACAGGAAAAAGGTCATTTTAAACTCAACGTGATTAACCAAAATTCCAAAAGTATAAAACATAAAAAAATCCTTACCAGAGAGAGAAAACTAATAGTGCTCGGCACCCTCCTCCCACCCTGTGGTGCAACAGATGTCCCTTTCTCCAAAAATGTACTCAATGGGACTGTAACGTTGCTACCACTCACAAGTTGACCTGCTGTGAGGAAAAATCAAGTTAGTACATTTCAAACAGGAAAAAGGTCATTTTAAACTCAACGTGATTAACCAAAATTCCAAAAGTATAAAACATAAAAAAATCCTTACCAGAGAGAGAAAACTAATCGTGCTCGGCACCCTCCTCCCACCCTGTGGTGCAACAGATGTCCCTTTCTCCAAAAATGTACTCAATGGGACCGTAACGTTGCTACCACTCACAAGTTGACCTGCTGTGAGGAAAAATCAAGTTAGTACATTTCAAACAGGAAAAAGGTCATTTTAAACTCAACGTGATTAACCAAAATTCCAAAAGTATAAAACATAAAAAAATCCTTACCAGAGAGAGAAAACTAATCGTGCTCGGCACCCTCCTCCCACCCTGTGGTGCAACAGATGTCCCTTTCTCCAAAAATGTACTCAATGGGACTGTAACGTTGCTACCACTCACCTGTTGACATGCTGTGAGGAAAAATCAAGTTAGTACATTTCAAACAGATAAAAGGTCATTTTAAACTCAACGTGATTAACCAAAATTCCAAAAGTATAAAACATAAAAAAATCCTTACCAGAGAGAGAACTAACTGTGCTCAGCACCCTCCTCGAACCCTGTGGTGCAGCAGATGTCCCGTTCTCCAAAAATGTACTCAATGGGACTGTAACGTTGCTACCACTCACAAGTTGACCTGCTGTGAGGAAAAATCAAGTTAGTACATTTCAAACAGGAAAAAGGTCATTTTAAACTCAACGTGATTAACCAAAATTCCAAAAGTATAAAACATAAAAAAATCCTTACCAGAGAGAGAAAACTAATAGTGCTCGGCACCCTCCTCCCACCCTGTGGTGCAACAGATGTCCCTTTCTCCAAAAATGTACTCAATGGGACTGTAACGTTGCTACCACTCACAAGTTGACCTGCTGTGAGGAAACATCAAGTTAGTACATTTCAAACAGGAAAAA
This sequence comes from Schistocerca piceifrons, assembly GCF_021461385.2. Classification (NCBI taxonomy): domain Eukaryota; kingdom Metazoa; phylum Arthropoda; class Insecta; order Orthoptera; family Acrididae; genus Schistocerca; species Schistocerca piceifrons. Next base: position 7,913,398 of record NC_060145.1, read on the forward strand.
GGTCATTTTAAACTCAACGTGATTAACCAAAATTCCAAAAGTATAAAACATAAAAAAATCCTTACCAGAGAGAGAAAACTAATCTTGCTCGGCACCCTCCTCCCACCCTGTGGTGCAACAGATGTCCCTTTCTCCAGAAATGTACTCAATGGGACCGTAACGTTGCTACCACTCACAAGTTGACCTGCTGTGAGGAAAAATCAAGTTAGTACATTTCAAACAGGAAAAAGGTCATTTTAAACTCAACGTGATTAACCAAAATTCCAAAAGTACAAAACATAAAAAAATCCTTACCAGAGAGAGAAAACTAATCGTGCTCGGCACCCTCCTCCCACCCTGTGGTGCAACAGATGTCCCTTTCTCCAAAAATGTACTCAATGGGACTGTAACGTTGCTACCACTCACCAGTTGACCTGCTGTGAGGAAAAATCAAGTTAGTACATTTCAAACAGGAAAAAGGTCATTTTAAACTCAACGTGATTAACCAAAATTCCAAAAATATAAAACATAAAAAAATCCTTACCAGGGAGAGAAAACTAATTGTGCTCGGCACCCTCCTCCCACCCTGTGGTGCAACAGATCTCCCTTTCTCCAAAAATGTACTCAATGGGACCGTAACGTTGCTACCACTCACAAGTTGAACTGCTGTGAGGAAAAATCAAGTTAGTACATTTCAAACAGGAAAAAGGTCATTTTAAACTGAACGTGATTAACCAAAAGTATAAAACATAAAAAAATGCTTACCAGAGAGAGAAAACTAATCGTGCTCGACACCCTCCTCCCACCCTGTGGTGCAACAGATGTTCCTTTCTCCAAAAATGTACTCAATGGGACTGTAACGTTGCTACCATTCACCTGTTGACCTGCTGTGGGGAAAAATCAAGTTAGTACATTTCAAACAGAAAAAGGTCATTTTAAACTCAACGTGATTAATAAAATTCCAAAAGTATAAAACATAAAAAAATCCTTACCAGAGAGAGAAAACTAATCGTGCTCGGCATCCTCCTCCCACCCTGTGGTGCAACAGATGTCCCTTTCTCGAAAAATGTACTCAATGGGACTGTAACGTTGCTACCACTCACCAGTTGACCTGCTGTGAAGAAAAATCAAGTTAGTACATTTCAAACAGGAAAAAGGTCATTTTAAACTCAACGTGATTAACCAAAATTCCAAAAGTATAAAACATAAAAAAATCCTTACCAGAGAGAGAAAACTAATCGTGCTCGGCTCCCTCCTCCCACCCTGTGGTGCAACAGATGTCCCTTTCTCCAAAAATGTACTCAATGGGACTGTAACGTTGCTACCACTCACCAGTTGACCTGCTGTGAGGAAAAATCAAGTTAGTACATTTCAAACAGATAAAAGGTCATTTTAAACTCAACGTGATTAACCAAAATTCCAAAAGTATAAAACATAAAAAAATCCTTACCAGAGAGAGAAAACTAACCGTGCTCGGCACCCTCCTCCCACCCTGTGGTGCAGCAGATGTCCCTTTCTCCAAAAATGTACTCAATGGGACTGTAACGTTGCTACCACTCACAAGTTGACCTGCTGTGAGGAAAAATCAAGTTAGTACATTTCAAACAGGAAAAAGGTCATTTTAAACTCAACGTGATTAACCAAAATTCCAAAAGTATAAAACATAAAAAAATATTACCAGAGAGAGAAAACTAATCGTGCTCGGCACCCTCCTCCCACCCTGTGGTGCAACAGATGTCCCTTTCTCCAAAAATGTACTCAATGGGACTGTAACATTGCTACCACTCACCAGTTGACCTTCTGTGAGGAAAAATCAAGTTAGTACATTTCAAACAGGAAAAAGGTCATTTTAAACTCAACGTGATTAACCAAAATTCCAAAAGTATAAAACATAAAAAAATCCTTACCAGAGAGAGAAAACTAATCGTGCTCCTCACCCTCCTCCCACCCTGTGGTGCAACAGATGTCCCTTTCTCCAAAATTTACTCAATGGGACTGTAACGTTGCTACCACTCACCAGTTGACCTGCTGTGAGGAAAAATCAAGTTAGTACATTTCAAACAGGAAAAAGGTCATTTTAAACTCAACGTGATTAACCAAAATTCCAAAAGTATGAAACATAAAAAAATCCTTACCAGAGAGAGAAAACTAATCGTGCTCGGAACCCTCCTCCCACCCTGTGGTGCAACAGATGTCCCTCTCTCCAAAAATGTACTCAATGGGACCGTAACGTTACTACCACTCACAAGTTGACCTGCTGTGTGGAAAAATCAAGTTAGTACATTTCAAACAGGAAAAAGGTCATTTTACACTCAACGTGATTAACCAAAATACCAAAAGTATAAAACAAAAAAAAATCCTTACCAGAGAGAGAAAACTAATCACGCTCGGCACCCTCCTCCCACCCTGTGGTGCAACAGATGTCCGTTTCTCCAAAAATGTACTCAATGGGACTGTAACGTTGCTACCACTCACAAGTTGACCTGCTGTGAGGAAGAATCAAGTTAGTACATTTCAACAGGAAAAAGGTCATTTTAATCTCAACGTGATTAACCAAAATTCCAAAAGTATAAAACATAAAAAAATCCTTACCAGAGAGAGAAAACTAATCGTGCTCGGCACCCTCCTCCCACCCTGTGGTGCAACAGATGTCCCTTTCTCCAAAAATGTACTCAATGGGACTGTAACGTTGCTACCACTCACAAGTTGAGCTGCTGTGAGGAAAAATCAAGTTAGTACATTTCAAACAGGAAAAAGGTCATTTTAAACTCAACGTGATTAACCAAAATTCCAAAAATATAAAACATAAAAAAATCCTTACCAGGGAGAGAAAACTAATTGTGCTCGGCACCCTCCTCCCACCCTGTGGTGCAACAGATCTCCCTTTCTCCAAAAATGTACTCAATGGGACCGTAACGTTGCTACCACTCACAAGTTGAACTGCTGTGAGGAAAAATCAAGTTAGTACATTTCAAACAGGAAAAAGGTCATTTTAAACTGAACGTGATTAACCAAAAGTATAAAACATAAAAAAATGCTTACCAGAGAGAGAAAACTAATCGTGCTCGGCACCCTCCTCCCACCCTGTGGTGCAACAGATGTCCCTTTCTCCAAAAATGTACTCAATGGGACTGTAACGTTGCTACCACTCACAAGTTGACCTGCTGTGAGGAAGAATCAAGTTAGTACATTTCAACAGGAAAAAGGTCATTTTAATCTCAACGTGATTAACCAAAATTCCAAAAGTATAAAACATAAAAAAATCCTTACCAGAGAGAGAAAACTAATCGTGCTCGGCACCCTCCTCCCACCCTGTGGTGTAACAGATGTCCCTTTCTCCAAAAATGTACTCAATGGGACTGTAACGTTGCTACCACTCACCAGTTGACCTGCTGTGAGGAAAAATCAAGTTAGTACATTTCAAACAGGAAAAAGGTCATTTTAAACTCAACGTGATTAACCAAAATTCCAAAAGTATAAAACATAAAAAAATCCTTACCAGAGAGAGAAAACTAATCGTGCTCGGCACCCTCCTCCCACCCTGTGGTGCAACAGATGTCCCCTTCTCCAAAAATGTACTCAATGGGACCGTAACGTTGCTACCACTCACAAGTTGACCTGCTGTGAGGAAAAATCAAGTTAGTACATTTCAACAGGAAAAAGGTCATTTTAATCTCAACGTGATTAACCAAAATTCCAAAAGTATAAAACATAAAAAAATCCTTACCAGAGAGAGAAAACTAAACGTGCTCGGCACCCTCCTCCCACCCTGTGGTGCAAGAGATGTCCCTTTCTCCAAAAATGTACTCGATGGGACTGTAACGTTGCTACCACTCACAAGTTGACCTGCTGTGAGGAAAAATCAAGTTAGTACATTTCAAACAGGAAAAAGGTCATTTTAAACTCAACGTGATTAACCAAAATTCCAAAAGTATAAACAATAAAAAAATCCTTACCAGAGAGAGAAAACTAATTGTGCTCGGCACCCTCCTCCCACCCTGTGGTGCAACAGATGTCCCTTTCTCCAAAAATGCACTCAATGGGACTCTAACGTTGCTACCACTCACCAGTTGACCTGCTGTGAGGAAAAAACAAGTTAGTACATTTCAAACAGGAAAAAGGTCATTTTAAACTCAACGTGATTAACCAAAATTCCAAAAGTATAAAACATAAAAAAATATTACCAGAGAGAGAAAACTAATCGTGCTCGGCACCCTCCTCCCACCCTGTGGTGCAACAGATGTCCCTTTCTCCAAAAATGTACTCAATGGGACTGTAACGTTGCTACCACTCACCAGTTGACCTGCTGTGAGGAAAAATCAAGTTAGTACATTTCAAACAGATAAAAGGTCATTTTAAACTCAACGTGATTAACCAAAATTCCAAAAGTATAAAACATAAAAAAATCCTTACCAGAGAGAGAAAACTAACCGTGCTCGGCACCCTCCTCCCACCCTGTGGTGCAGCAGATGTCCCTTTCTCCAAAAATGTACTCAATGGGACTGTAACGTTGCTACCACTCACAAGTTGACCTGCTGTGAGGAAAAATCAAGTTAGTACATTTCAAACAGGAAAGAGGTCATTTTAAACTCAACGTGATTAACCAAAATTCCAAAAGTATAAAACATAAAAAAATATTACCAGAGAGAGAAAACTAATCGTGCTCGGCACCCTCCTCCCACCCTGTGGTGCAACAGATGTCCCTTTCTCCAAAAATGTACTCAATGGGACTGTAACATTGCTACCACTCACCAGTTGACCTTCTGTGAGGAAAAATCAAGTTAGTACATTTCAAACAGGAAAAAGGTCATTTTAAACTCAACGTGATTAACCAAAATTCCAAAAGTATAAAACATAAAAAAATCCTTACCAGAGAGAGAAAACTAATCGTGCTCCTCACCCTCCTCCCACCCTGTGGTGCAACAGATGTCCCTTTCTCCAAAATTTACTCAATGGGACTGTAACGTTGCTACCACTCACCAGTTGACCTGCTGTGAGGAAAAATCAAGTTAGTACATTTCAAACAGGAAAAAGGTCATTTTAAACTCAACGTGATTAACCAAAATTCCAAAAGTATGAAACATAAAAAAATCCTTACCAGAGAGAGAAAACTAATCGTGCTCGGAACCCTCCTCCCACCCTGTGGTGCAACAGATGTCCCTCTCTCCAAAAATGTACTCAATGGGACCGTAACGTTACTACCACTCACAAGTTGACCTGCTGTGTGGAAAAATCAAGTTAGTACATTTCAAACAGGAAAAAGGTCATTTTACACTCAACGTGATTAACCAAAATACCAAAAGTATAAAACAAAAAAAAATCCTTACCAGAGAGAGAAAACTAATCATGCTCGGCACCCTCCTCCCACCCTGTGGTGCAACAGATGTCCCTTTCTCCAAAAATGTACTCAATGGGACTGTAACGTTGCTACCACTCACAAGTTGACCTGCTGTGAGGAAGAATCAAGTTAGTACATTTCAACAGGAAAAAGGTCATTTTAATCTCAACGTGATTAACCAAAATTCCAAAAGTATAAAACATAAAAAAATCCTTACCAGAGAGAGAAAACTAATCGTGCTCGGCACCCTCCTCCCACCCTGTGGTGCAACAGATGTCCCTTTCTCCAAAAATGTACTCAATGGGACTGTAACGTTGCTACCACTCACAAGTTGAGCTGCTGTGAGGAAAAATCAAGTTAGTACATTTCAAACAGGAAAAAGGTCATTTTAAACTCAACGTGATTAACCAAAATTCCAAAAATATAAAACATAAAAAAATCCTTACCAGGGAGAGAAAACTAATTGTGCTCGGCACCCTCCTCCCACCCTGTGGTGCAACAGATCTCCCTTTCTCCAAAAATGTACTCAATGGGACCGTAACGTTGCTACCACTCACAAGTTGAACTGCAGTGAGGAAAAATCAAGTTAGTACATTTCAAACAGGAAAAAGGTCATTTTAAACTGAACGTGATTAACCAAAAGTATAAAACATAAAAAAATGCTTACCAGAGAGAGAAAACTAATCGTGCTCGGCACCCTCCTCCCACCCTGTGGTGCAACAGATGTCCCTTTCTCCAAAAATGTACTCAATGGGACTGTAACGTTGCTACCACTCACAAGTTGACCTGCTGTGAGGAAGAATCAAGTTAGTACATTTCAACAGGAAAAAGGTCATTTTAATCTCAACGTGATTAACCAAAATTCCAAAAGTATAAAACATAAAAAAATCCTTACCAGAGAGAGAAAACTAATCGTGCTCGGCACCCTCCTCCCACCCTGTGGTGTAACAGATGTCCCTTTCTCCAAAAATGTACTCAATGGGACTGTAACGTTGCTACCACTCACCAGTTGACCTGCTGTGAGGAAAAATCAAGTTAGTACATTTCAAACAGGAAAAAGGTCATTTTAAACTCAACGTGATTAACCAAAATTCCAAAAGTATAAAACATAAAAAAATCCTTACCAGAGAGAGAAAACTAATCGTGCTCGGCACCCTCCTCCCACCCTGTGGTGCAACAGATGTCCCCTTCTCCAAAAATGTACTCAATGGGACCGTAACGTTGCTACCACTCACAAGTTGACCTGCTGTGAGGAAAAATCAAGTTAGTACATTTCAACAGGAAAAAGGTCATTTTAATCTCAACGTGATTAACCAAAATTCCAAAAGTATAAAACATAAAAAAATCCTTACCAGAGAGAGAAAACTAAACGTGCTCGGCACCCTCCTCCCACCCTGTGGTGCAAGAGATGTCCCTTTCTCCAAAAATGTACTCGATGGGACTGTAACGTTGCTACCACTCACAAGTTGACCTGCTGTGAGGAAAAATCAAGTTAGTACATTTCAAACAGGAAAAAGGTCATTTTAAACTCAACGTGATTAACCAAAATTCCAAAAGTATAAACAATAAAAAAATCCTTACCAGAGAGAGAAAACTAATTGTGCTCGGCACCCTCCTCCCACCCTGTGGTGCAACAGATGTCCCTTTCTCCAAAAATGCACTCAATGGGACTCTAACGTTGCTACCACTCACCAGTTGACCTGCTGTGAGGAAAAAACAAGTTAGTACATTTCAAACAGGAAAAAGGTCATTTTAAACTCAACGTGATTAACCAAAATTCCAAAAGTATAAAACATAAAAAAATATTACCAGAGAGAGAAAACTAATCGTGCTCGGCACCCTCCTCCCACCCTGTGGTGCAACAGATGTCCCTTTCTCCAAAAATGTACTCAATGGGACTGTAACGTTGCTACCACTCACCAGTTGACCTGCTGTGAGGAAAAATCAAGTTAGTACATTTCAAACAGATAAAAGGTCATTTTAAACTCAACGTGATTAACCAAAATTCCAAAAGTATAAAACATAAAAAAATCCTTACCAGAGAGAGAAAACTAACCGTGCTCGGCACCCTCCTCCCACCCTGTGGTGCAGCAGATGTCCCTTTCTCCAAAAATGTACTCAATGGGACTGTAACGTTGCTACCACTCACAAGTTGACCTGCTGTGAGGAAAAATCAAGTTAGTACATTTCAAACAGGAAAGAGGTCATTTTAAACTCAACGTGATTAACCAAAATTCCAAAAGTATAAAACATAAAAAAATATTACCAGAGAGAGAAAACTAATCGTGCTCGGCACCCTCCTCCCACCCTGTGGTGCAACAGATGTCCCTTTCTCCAAAAATGTACTCAATGGGACTGTAACATTGCTACCACTCACCAGTTGACCTTCTGTGAGGAAAAATCAAGTTAGTACATTTCAAACAGGAAAAAGGTCATTTTAAACTCAACGTGATTAACCAAAATTCCAAAAGTATAAAACATAAAAAAATCCTTACCAGAGAGAGAAAACTAATCGTGCTCCTCACCCTCCTCCCACCCTGTGGTGCAACAGATGTCCCTTTCTCCAAAATTTA